>NW_028186330.1:706087-806402 GCF_003343005.1 Rhea americana
GCCCGCTCCGCGCCCGCGCAGCCCGCACCGCCGCCGGGGACCCGCGGGAGCGCCGGGGCCGCCTTACCTGCAGCCTGTGGCCCCGCCGCCCGCGGCACCCCCCTGCTCCCAGCGACGGGGCCGGGCTGTCACATGCTGGCGCTTCCCCCGGCACCCACCTGCAACGCCTGGGCGAGGGGCTGCAAGGCTCCGGGCAGCCCTCTTTATCTCGGCGCCGTCAGGCCGGCCGTATCCTGCGCTCCCGAGCACGTGAGTTTAACGCTGCGGGACCAGGACTTAAGTAACTTGGTCGCGGTCACGCAGCGCCAGTAAGTGAAATCCAGGCCTTACGCTTCTGCCCAGAGGGCCCCAAGAACTTGAAGGAAATTACTCATATGCTCAACAACTGAGCACATAGACACTGTGAAGGATCAGAGTCTCATTTCTGCTGTGCCTCGGTTCCTCATCTGCAAGATGAGGATACTAGTACTTCCTTTCCTATATCCTATCTTCATCTGTGCTCTCATATTACAAAAATTTAGGCATGCGGCTGGCTTTATGCATATGAGTAATCTCATTGTCACTAAAAGGAACAATTCAAGAACGCAAAGTTAAGCAAGCATGTAAGCATTCGCAAGATCAGGACCTTATAATGTAAGCTCTTTGGAACACAAATTGTCTTTTACTTGCTAAAACTTTATGCCTCATAACAATATAGAGTCTCCAATACTAAGTTGAGTTTATTTTACAGTAGAAATGGTAAGACAGTACGTGGGAGGTTATTTCAACTGCTCCTTCCCTCTGAGAAACTCTGCAGGTGCCACTGCTATGTGCTTCACAAAAAAGGACAATATCCAAGTGCACATGGGATGATCCATGTATACCTAATACTTCTGTAGTTTTTACATAGTGATTTTTTTAGTGCAATTTTAGGGAAATGCAGAGTTCTTCTTTTATTATGACTTGTAAGCACACCTTATGGTTCTGACATGGTTGAAACCCAGAGACAGTTTCTCCTCCTGCTTATCCCAGAATAGCCCCAGGTGTTCCAGCAGGTTTGCAGAGGGGAAACAAAGAGCGTTCCACCCGTAGAATCACATTCATGAATTAAAAAGAGAGAAAGAAAAAAAAMCCCACAAAACACTGAAAGGCACCCCCATACACTTGGCAAATAGTACCTTTCTCCAGAAGATGGCCAAGAGCTCTGCCTCAGTGAGACGAGGAAATACAGGCAGGGAGAACTTTGCTAACCACCAGGCTGAAAAGTGGAAGCTCTTTAACTCAAGTGAACACAGCAACCTTCCAGTAGATACATGCACCCAGGTATTTTGAAGCAAAAGATTTGCAATTTCACAGAACTGCACTTTCAGAAGCAGTTTGTAGCTCTTCTATGTACTAGCTCTTGTAGAGCCCACAGGCCAGTGGTCCTGAGCATGCTCCAGTATAGCAGCGTAAGCCCATTTTGCTTATGTTAAAGCAGTATCATACTATACAAGTCACAATTTCTCACGGAACATTTGATAAGACCTGTAAGGTCAGAATCAAGTTGCTGGACACATGTGAAAGGGGGCTGAACCTGCTGAAGTCAGATCTTGTGAGATCTTCTGCAAGTCTCTGTTATAGCAGCAGGTTTATAAGCAGCTCAGAGGAGCTTTCAGGAAATAGTAGACTTCATGAAGTTCCCTTCATAACTGACTTGTTTGAGAATTACTAGCAGTAACTGAGCTCACTGCTGGCAGACTGCTTACATATTTACCAAGTTGCTGGGACAGCAGCAGTGGACGGCCTGAAGAGAGCTCCACTCTTCCCAGTCATGCTTGCCAAACTTAAAGTTAGTTCAAGCAAGTCAGTTGAAGTTAACATTGTTGCAGTGCAGATATACACTTAAGACATTTGCCTTAAGAACTGTATTCTACAATCCTTTTTCTTGCAGCTATTCCCACTGACATTGTGGGGAATTTTGGATGAGCCAAAGTGGGTCGCAAAGGATACGTATAGTGAAAAAAGCAGATTGGTCTCACAGTTGTCTAAAGCATTGCAGGATAAGTCTTTTTATCTCTAACTGAAGAAATTTCTCCATTGCTGTCATTTCTATTGTGGGAAGCGTCTAACAACGTTGCACAGTGAATGGTTTCATTCAGATTTCTTCTTAATTGCAAATAGTAATTGTTACTGAAGGAGGTACAATGCTTCTACTGCTGCACACTACCCTTTYCCATCTATTGCTTTCCTGTAGCTATCTTACCTGAATGAATCATCTAAACAGACGGTATGCCACATTCAGGCTGCTTCAGTCCATTATCAGGTAGGTGGTGATAATTAAATACAACAATACAATAGAAAAGTTTTGTAAATTGAGAATCAACAAGGCAGTTTTAGGCATAGAGCATTCCTATTCTCTACAGTGACTAGAAAGCATCAGACAGATGAGCCTGTTGCCTTTCCCCTGCAAGATTTATGTGCTAGTCCTAATTTTTCAGAGAGAATGGTCTGGGCGTAGTGTCCTCTGACAAGATTTCTTTGCAGGGTTGTAAGCTTATCGAGTGAGCAGTTCTCATTCATTTGGGAAAACAGAAGTTACGATCAAGATGAGGCCTGAAGCATGGGAAATTTTCAGAGTCACAAATGGCTAATGGAGGCTGTTTYGTGCAGGCAGAAATTTCCCCCAAATGATGAATTCTATAATGCTAAGGGGGACCAGCTTTGTTTCACAACCTTTATTCTACCTAAGGAACCCCCCACCTGAAAAAGAAAAAACAACAAAAACTCCTCGGTGCTATTTTGCTCTTTGCACTTTGCAATATCAGAAGTGATTAAGAAAATGTTAAAGACTAAATAACTGCTCAACAGCTATTTGAATATAAGACGGGAAATAGAGCTTGCTGCTTCCATTCCACATAATTTCCAATGTTTAATAGATATTTCTTTGTTTATAGATTTTTGATCCATAAAACTGCGGTCTCAGATTTTAAAATTTCTAAAAGAACTCCTTCCCCTTTTAACAAAGCTCTAATACTTTTCCCTCACTAGCATCTCCAAAGTCYGTGATTTCTTCCGTGATTTTCTGTTGATAGCGGTGCTGTTGAGATATAAATACAAGACATCACCACCACAGTCTTTTTGCTTTCCCATCAATCTCTTCATGTCATTTGCCTCTTCGTACTGCCGTACTGACTCCTCAGCCTCTCTTGCATCATATTTACTGCTCGCTTCTCTCCTAACTTGTTATGTTGGCTGCTCACTGTCCTCTGCTTGCTCTCTCCCACCATTCTGGTTTCCCATTTACATGTAAGCGTTTCAGGCAATGCCTCTAAGCTTTTTTCCATGTGACTTATTCCTCACTGACTGACCTACTTGAACTCACCTGCAAGTCCCTTGCTTTCACCAGTCTGCACGTTTTCTACTGATTTCTACCATACTGCCTATTTTGAGCCACTTTTTTCTTTTCAATCAGAAAGCTCTCTTTGTTGTTCACTTTACCTGGGCCTCTATTTCATTTTATTTTTCTTTGTAAGCTTATTATCTGGAGGCCAGAGAAACTCCTAGTGCCTTATGGACACTGCCACAAACACAGAATAAATAATTATTGTAATAATGCAAGAATATGTGGATGACAGTTGATCAGATATCTGAAATTTTAATCTGTAWGTATGAGAGGGCGAAAGAAGAGAAAAATTAACACTTTGCCATTACTGGCTTTGTTAACTTCTTTCCATTTAAGGAATAGGAAGTATAAAGAGAGGGGTTTCTTTCCTCCTTTTTGAAAAGAGTAGAAGAATACTTGACAGTAAAGGAATTGTAATAGGCTGAATATGACAGCAGACATTTTCTGCCATCATGGACAGCTACATATTTTTGACTGGTGACTGAATTAATTGAGTGGAACCATGAAGTTGAGTGACATTTGCTATTCAGCAGTGACCATTTCACACTTGTATGTATTTAAGATCTTAGTGGAATTAAATACTCTAGATATAGGTACACACTTGCACATATATGCACGCACATGCACAAAACACTTGAGAACGGGCCTACCAAAAAGCAGCACCAGTCCCACACATTATGTCACATCACTGGTTGAAAAGCCTCCCTTCTAAAACTTAGTACTCACAGTCATACCTAGATAAAAGCTAGAAAAAGACTCAGTTCAAATCCAGGAGCTCTCACTAGCATCCTGGCTTTTATCTCCTCATTTTGCCAATTGATCTCTGGCATTTTCTGCACTGGTAACCTGTAAAACCTGTCAGTGGACAACTGGCCAGTGTGTCTATCTGTAGAACCAAGTGAAGACAGGAACCAGCAACACCACTATTGTATTTCACAGGATGGACACACTAGATTTGTTACTATGTTTAGGTAGTGCCCAGAGGCATCAACTAATAGGTGTTATTTTACTCCCTGTTCCAAGGAATTTGTTGTCTTCTCAGGCAACGTGGGTTGCTTAGCCTACCTAGCAAAATGGGACAGTCTTGATTACAGTCTTGTCAAGGACTTGATCACAATTGTAAAACCTGTCTTGGAGGAGGAGGGAAGGATATAATTTCCGTATACAATAAGAAAGTTCAGACTACAGAAGACTCAACGGGCTACTGTTAGCAACAGCATTCTCCGCTATGATACAGCTAAGGTGCAGGAACCACACTTCTCTCTTCAGTGAYCACCCAGCAATTATTCTGGGTATAAAAACATTGCATGTGGGATTCAGTCTAAGGTACCTGAAATCAAAATTCTGGCTTGCTGTTCTAAAATGCCCCCTATGGCCTGCAGAAAATAGTTTTGCTGCTTCAGCCGAGTATTTTAAGTAATTGCTCTTAAGCTTATGCTTCTTTTTGTAGTAAGTTTTATGCRGACTACATAAAAAAATCTGCTTCCAGTTACATCTGGAGATAGCTACTGAAGTCCAGTAGTTACTCCAGTTTTCCAACACTGAGAATGAGAACAGAAATGCCTTAGTCGGAATTCCAAATTTCAAATTAATTGAAAATTCTCTTACTTGAAATGACTTAGAACAGGCCCTCAATCATTTTTGCACTAATTTGTATCAATAAGGTTTGCAGAACTCTTTGACTAGTCATGAAAGAAGACATTATAAAAAGTAGACATCATCTACTTTTCAGAGATCATTGAATCTATGTATAGCTTTTAAAATRGAAATATTCTAACATGTTAATTCTCCTGTTATTAATCCCTTCCCAGCTTGTCAATTCATAAAGCATAGCTATACCTTGATTTAAAACTTTTTAATTCATTGTCCTTTTTCAAAAGAGAGGTAAAACACTATAAAGGCAAATTCTACATATACAGAGGGGACTGAGCTAAGAGGGATATCACACTCCCTTTTTGTTACCAATTACACCTGATGTTCAAAGAATTTAAATTACAATTTTCTCCTGCGTGTTATATTGTGGAAGATGATGGAGCTGTGGCTGGCTGTCTACAGGGTGAAGATCTCAATTGTTAGGCACAGATCTACCCAGACCAGGGATGAAGATGACTTATCAGACATGAGATYGATTTCAAGATTCACATCATTAATCAGGCATTTCTCTAGTAATAAAGTTGTGTAWTCATAAACAAATGTTTCTCTTGAGAGACTACTGCCAAAATTAATTCTACTTGAGAAAATAGCTTGAAACAGGAAAAGATACAGGTCCATTTTTGTATGGCTTTAATCTTGAGTAGTAAGGTATGGAAGACACTAGAAATGCAGAATGATACCTGACTGGCAAATGGATAGTTTATCTTTTTCCTTGGCACTTTTTATGATTACTCCCTACGGTTTCAAATGGACATATTCAAAAGCTTAAAGAGCAAAAGCTCTGATTTTTTGGCAAATGTGAAACGAAATAAAGAAATTCAGAGCTACTATGAAACAGCCAGSAATGGAAGGTTGGGTTACTAAGCCAATGTATTGGTCATACAGGTTTTCTTTTTTAAGRAAAAAAAATCCATCTTAAAGTCTCTTGGAAATGTCTTCAAATCACAAGCTGTAATAAAGTCAGAGTAGAAAGATTCAGAAGTATGTGTTAGATTTGATTTTCAGWAAGAATAAGCTACAAATAGGATTGCTAATACTTTGAAAGATTGATCCAACTTTTCCGCTCAATAAAGCTCTAAGAACAAATCCTGATTTTTGTGGCACGAATATCCACATGTGTGAATCCAGCATTCATTCTGTAAGACATTTCCTTTCACTAAAAATTTTTACTGGTAAAATTCAGTTCAGCTTTACAGTAAGTACAGTCATTTGGGCCTAGGGAATATCACTGTTKTCTGTGAGGTCTTTCATCAATTACAGGAGGCCCCACTACATTCAGGAGACTGCCACTGTATATAGTGAACCTATATATGTCTACCTTGTAGATAGTTTGTGAGGAACTATGACTTTTGTTCCTTGCTGCATACATGTGCCAAATATCCTGAGTCTGAAGAAACAAATCCATTTTAAAGCAGGATATAGTCCTCAGCTTTGTGCCTCCCTATTCCGGTGCATTTCAACATAGCTGAGGGTGTACATCTCCTCTCTGGATTATCTTATTTTTAGCTGATGATGACAGGTATGTGGTCACATTGCCGTTGTGGTCAAACTGCTGTTGTGATCTCTATCACTTGTTGGAAACCTTTTTTTTTTGTTTGTTTGTTTTAATGACAGTTAAGAATTTCTGTTAAGGAATCCAAGGGGAAGGTTTCTTCTATAACAAATGCAACAATAAAGAGAGCTTTAGAGATTAGGGCTCCAGTTTACGAGCCAGAGGCTTGACTAGTGTTCCCTGTGTTGTGCTGAGTTAGCTATCTAATCTCCTTGCACCATAGTTCTCCAGATAAAATGGCTGYGTTAACACTCACAAGAGTATTACGAGGATACCATAAGTATTTTGAAAGTGCAGAAAGGGTGATAAAAGAGTCCATTATAAAGGCATGTCTACAAGACTGATTTGAGTTTTCCTGCCTTCTCTTTGAGCTGGCCAGTGGGCAAACCAGCAGGAAACCAAATAGCTACACCGATTCTAGCTTGAAGATACTGACGTGGCCGTCTGACTGACAGCATAGGGCTGGCTTACTCCAACCGATTCACAGTGTGGGTAGGGAATATCATCTCTCTTCCCTTTGCCCATGTGCGGATGTGCCTATTAGAGAGGTGAGCAGCTTTTTGCAACTTGGGCTTCTAAATAGCCATACTCAAGATAATTTTTATTATTTGCATTGCCTGAAAACAGGCAGATGCCGCTGAGGGTCTGAGACTCCATCATGTGGGGCAGTGTGCAACCAATTCATGACATATATATCAGACGAGGGGTAACCAATAGACACACAGTTCAAGGAACTCAAGGAAACAGTGAGATATTATCAGGCAACTTGACAGGCAGATGCTTTAAGTGCAACACTAGTTTAATTGCTATCAAGTTTTGTAGAGACAACAGCTCAAGTTTTGTAGGGATAACGGGCAGATCTGAGGGAGAAAATGAATAGCCTGGATGGTGCACACAAACACCTCCTTCCCAGTCTCATGAGTAACCAGTAAGAAAAGAGAAAGTGACTATCTGAAAATGGAACAAGTAGGCTGAAGAGAGTAATCGGAGATACAAGAGYTTCCCAACAGAAGTAACAGCAAATGAAGAGAATTTTGAATTTTATGGTGGAGAGGGAGCCAGGCAGAGATGCAAAAACCCAAATCCTGTGTTAAAGTGATTACGTTTCCAGCATTTTGTAGGGATATGAGCAGAACAGGGCATGCTTGTATCTAACAAGGGCCATAGACAAGGCAAAGGTAATCAAGACACAAGATGATGAGAACTTAAGACGTGAGTTTCAGCTACGTGGAGGCTTAGGAAGGGCCCTGGACAGATGAAGTCACACAGAAAGGATCTACAGCTTTCATGCATATTCTTTATAGGAGACAGCAAAGAGTGTTTAAAGAGGAATCTGACTCAGAAAGCCACTTTATTTTTCCAATCTGAAGCAACATGTATTATGTATTTTTATTATGGAGCTGATCAGGTGAAGAATAAACATTAACTGCATAGCTGTCCCATCTTCTCTTTGTCCCAAGCCTGCCCCTTCCCTGGGTGTGTCCTTCATAGCATGTGCCTCAGGGGACTTAAGATAGAAGTGGGTGATATTAGGGGGAAATTAGCCATAAAGAAAACATTAAAAAAAATGATTAACCCAGTGTTAGAGCTATTATGGAACAGAACAGAAATGTCAGAGAAAAAAAATGTGTACCACAACTGCCCCATTACTCTATAATTAGCTTATCTTTACATAATTTATGGTTAGTTCTATGTCAATGAATTCCAACAAGAAGAAACTCATGGCCTATGAACCAGCAAAACCTGGATTTTTAAAATGTTTAGAATTTTTAAAGGTATTCTTGTAACTTAGATATACTGTATCTTTAAAAGTTAAAAAGAAAGAGCCCCTTTTYGTGCAAGTTCATTGACATAGAACTAATTGCAAGTTAGTACCTAATATCTTTGAACATGTAAGCTTAAATTTCTAGTTTTACCTTGACACAGGTAAATACTGTGAATGTTTGGAGAAATTCTGTTTACATTATATAATCAATTCAATGGCTCTTGATAGGCACCAGCTGAGTTTAATGAAAAGTATTGTTTATCTCAAGAGAGGTGAACAATTATTCTTTTTCTGGTCCTTTAATTCTTTCTTCCCTTTAGAGACTAGTATTTGACTAGAAAAACAATCATTATGAGAGTTTATACTGTTAGATGGAAATCTAGCCCAGTAAGACTTAATGATACAAACATGCAGTTGTATGTAGATAGATAGATAGATAGATAGATACCTTGAAGTGAATATCAGGATATATTAAAGTGATCATTTCCCTTTGGATCAATACTTCTTCAATCAATAACTCCATATTGTTACATAAAGGAAAAGTTTGACTCATAATTGGATAAAAATGGGTATGTAGTAAATTAAAACATTTCTCATGCTTGCCTCCAATAGTCATGGGAGGTCAGGGTTTTTTTAAAAAAGAAGAAAAAAAGACAGACCAGGTAGAATGTGGTATATGCAGTTCAGAAAATACTATCACCCACATTTGCTGAGCTAATATAATAATTAAAAATCCAAGTATATGACCTGAATTTCTAATCAGAGAACAACAGTACTCATTGAACTCAGCTGAAGTAGCCAATATCCACATACCTCTCTCTGCTTTTTGATTATACTTAACTTCTTGGAATATGTCTTTGTGTGTGTGGTTAAGCAAGAGGTACAKCTGTTCAGGGGATCTTGTTTTGTGAGTATGTATCTCCAAGCTCTGCAGTTTAACTATTGTTTAGTCACAAGTGATARCCTGATTTTGAAAGAGTCAAAGGAGACATGAGAATGTGCCCCTTATTTCAGAACCTAGACATTTTCAGAGTCTAGGAGTTTTCATCTTTTCTCCTATTTATTCCAAATACATGCAGAAATCACATATTCCAATTTTTATTTACTGCAAAAGCTTTTTCTGCCACTTCATTGTTCTTGTGGTTCATACTACAGATTATCAATAGTTAAAAAAAAAAAAACCCAAACCTCCCATGTCCCACATCCAAACTCAATCACATAAATGATCTCTGCACTAGCCACCTGCAAAGGTACTTGTCTGAGTTACTCTAAGTGAGAATTTGGCCTAGTAGATCTCAAGTCTTAAAAATAYATTTTTAAATTGAAAAATTCATAGACAAACAGAGTTAAGAATTTTGTTTAAATATACAGCCTCCYCTTTATGGTTATTCTGTCAGGTCTTCCCCCTTCTGCCAAGAATTAGGGAAAAAAAGTTTCATAAGCATTCAAAAGCTGCCACTTTTTGCTATTTCTATAATTTTTWAAAAATGAAATGCTTTACAGAAATAAAGCATAAACTTAAGATTTATTAACTGTATTCAATTAAGGCAAGTGAAAAGATTTATGAACATATCCATACAATAATATGCCTTGTAAATAAATGCATAACTAAATAAAATACTCAAAAAYTGTTCTTACCCTCTTAAAAACTGAAATTAGGTTTTTCATTTCTCTCCTATTACAATAATATGTGACCAAAATGAGAAGCTGTCTGCTGTGTTTGGATTTGGATGGGAATCCTGGATTTTCTGTTTCCATATCTAGCAGGTGAAAACATCTTCCAATTAATCTGTTACATTTATGCTGCTATATGTAAATTCATATTCCCCAAGTGATTTGAGATCTTAATGGATTTTTTATAGTTTTGATTGTTATGTGCCAAATTAAGGTATAATCATTAAGTAATCTTATTACCACTAGTTTCATCTTAAATTGCAGTTTTTAGCCACGATGGAGTTTTCAARCCATCTAAAGCAACTCCAGAGTATGGTGATATATGTTTCCTAAATCACTTAAGCCATTTTTCTGAAATATTCACCCAAAGTTTTTTTTTCCAAAAACATATAGCCACTCTATGGAAGTGCTAAATGTAATGCACAACCTCCAATCCATGTTAAATAACTTATTTCCTGGACTACACTGCTCCCTGTAGTCACGTTGTGATCACATTACGTTTTCTTGACTTGATGCATCTACATCTTTTCTTGTGTACCCTGGCTTTCTGAACTGGTAGTCCGATGGCTCAGGATAAACTGAGTTACATGCTCATTCTCCCACTGACCAGGTAGCTGGAGACTGGGTGGAGCAAAAAAACTGGCTGCTGCCTCCAGAGGGGTGTAGTCTTGAAGAGGGAGCCTGGCAGGCACCCCCAGCTAGAATAGCAAAGCTGTGAAGGAATTGCTCTTTCTTTACCTGTTCTGATGCCAGTGCAGAAATAGGCCACTTCTATTTCTGGCTTTTTGACCAAAGCAATGTAAGCTTCTTGAAGAATACAGTGCATAAGATTCCTTATACTGTATACATAAACAGTTTTGGTTTTAGTATGTGAATAAAAATGGTGAAAACTAATGGATGACTTTTATTGCACTTTACTGTGCTGTTCCAGTTTATAATTTACAAAGGTATAACAATTATCAATTGGCCCAATATAACCCTTACTCTCCCCATAGCATCACTATCTGTCCTTCTTATGTCCTGCAACTCTCCTTTATCCTTCTCATAGCCATAGGAATTTTTCTATTATTCTTCTCTAATTCTTGCAGTTTCTCCAGTAACCCCTCCTCTCTAGCATCCCTCAATCTCTCTCACACCCATTCTCACTCC
The DNA here is from genome assembly GCF_003343005.1 of Rhea americana. Taxonomy (NCBI): domain Eukaryota; kingdom Metazoa; phylum Chordata; class Aves; order Rheiformes; family Rheidae; genus Rhea; species Rhea americana. The sequence goes on from NW_028186330.1 coordinate 717,245, forward strand.
CTTTGCTATTATTCTGTATAATCTCGGCATCTTCCCTGTTCCCATGCCCACTCTGTAGCAGTCTCTCCCATCCTTGACTTCACTTGCCTGTCCAGCCACCTCCTACATTTCCCTTTCACATCTGAACACATCAAGGGTATTGCCTGCAAGCCTTGATAAGATTTCCTGTATCCCATTTCCACTCTCAAGTGTTTAATCTAGTTTCTGTGCCTTTTATGCCACTGAAATTAAGCTTAGCCAAATCTGGTCAGACCAAAGGACCATCTAACCCTGTCTGCCACAGTGGCCAAAAGCAGATGCCCACTAAAGTGYTATCAGAACAGGCAAGGATATGGTGGTACCCCCGCCTTCCCAAACAGTTCTAGTCAAAATCTCTAATGATCATTTTGCAGCTGAGTCTCCAAGCCAGCATTTGTTCTTATCCTTCTTGTCCTGTCTGCAACCTTTTTTTCTTCATGACTTCCAAACCAATGCTCATTCTTCATTCTCCTCCTGGCTTTATCACACTCCTCAGAAGCTCTTCTTGTTCTTTTCACCCCTTTTTCTGAGAATGTTATTGGGCTCTGTCCTAAGTCTCTCCCCTCACACCCCTTACCAAAAAAGAAGTTACAAGGTGTGTTTGTAATTACAAGTTCAGCTGCCAGTTCTCTGTGTTGATTACCAACAGATTTATCAGCCAGATCTGTCACCTTCTGTCCAAACTGMAATCTCAACCTTCTCTAACAAGTCTTTGTGGACATTTCTCTGAGTGCATTCAACAGTGCTGAAATAGGTGCCATTCCTCTCCCTCGGGTCCTGACCACTATCTCCTGAATCATAGGAGACAAAATCAAGCCTTTACTCAGGCTGCCACCACAGAASTAATAAATAAATAAATAAATAAAAATAAAAATAAAAATAAATAAAAATCCTCAACTCAGAACTCTCTCATGTGCTTCACATTTATGGTATTGCCAATCCTTGAAAACTCCTATTTTAGAACAGCTTCTAAAAATTACTTTACCTGTACATCCAACAATTAAAACAGCTAACTAACTCTAAACTCTTACCCTCTTGCATCTTGATTACTACAATATTCTCTCTTAAAATCATGACAAAAGCCATCTAGTTTCAATCATGTTCATTCAGAATATGGCTACAGAGATCATTTTCCTCGCCTGCTCATTTGACCATATTAGATCTTTTCTTAGGTACCTCCATTAACTCCTTATTCCATCATCTAAAAAAGGAAAAAAAAACACTATGTATATATCGAGTCCTTTCTGGCCTATCATATCTCATTCCTTTTCAAAATGTAACCCCCAACATTTGATGACCTTGTGAAGAAAGTCAGCACCACCTAGCAATTTCATTTTCAAACGAGAAGCTTTGTTCTCTCTCTCTGTTTCCCCTCACTGAGAACCTCTCCAGAAATCCTCCATGTTCCTGGTACCACCTTCATCCAGGATTTGCACCCTCCTGGGCAGATGACTTGAGGGCAGGCAGGCTGTGGGCATGCTGAGAATGTTCCCTACTGTGCTAGACAGTACTGCCTTATCATTTCCCARTGTTCCCTTATCTAGCCTAGACTTTCAAAAAAAATCCTCCTCCCTCCTAAACTTAGTTCCCAGATCCTCTGAGGAAAAGACCCAAGGTCCTCTCCTTTGTAAGGTAACAACTAGAGATGCATCACATCTTATTTTAAGGTAGTCCTTAGAGTCTATAATGGGTAGAATCTAAAAGATAGAGTATGTCATATGTGCAGTAAAGACATGAGAAGCATGTCTTTGAGAAAGTTGTACTTCTAAACGATGGTTAGAAGCAACTTAGTGTCCTATTGCATCCCATTAAATCTCATCATAACAAACAGAGCAYTTACTTATTAAATATTGAATAAAATGGCTTATCCTAGTGTTAGGAATGACAAGCCACCCTGGCAAAACAGACTCCTCATGGGCCTTGCAGAATGAGTGTGAGTAGGAAGAGCTACTTACATTTACAAAACTAGATACTGTATATGTGCAAACACTTACTGCTGTACACCAAAGATTCATGTTCAAATACTGAAATCTTTACAAACACTGAAGTACCTCACATGGGCAAAACAACTCAGAGACCAGTTTTGAACAACTGGAGTGAAATCCTGGCCCCAGAGAAGTCAGTGGGAATTTTACCCTTTACTTCACTGTTTCTACATTCTCACCCATGTCTTTGTAGGAAGCAAAAATTAGTGTTTCTTAAAGCTTGTTTGTGATATTCATAAAAGCCTGGAAGCTTATGTTTAGAAGATAACAGGAGAGGTTACAGGTGGGCTATAAGATGACTATTTGAAGAGTAAGGTATATGGCCAATCGTAAGAAATCCGTATAGGGATACACTTCAAAAGTGATTATTGCAGCTTTACTTCTCTTAGTAAAATATTTATAGAATACAGACAGCTTTTAAAATATTTTCAATCAGAAACAGAGATGATAAACTCAACAAAAATAAATCTTGATTTTGCATTTTTTTCTTACAATAGGTAAATGAATTGCTCAATGTCTATAACTAAAGATTTTTTACTAGTGTGAAAACAGATTATATGAACTCCGCTTCCTTTCTTCAGTTAGTGGGGGCACTATTTAGCAATGAGATGAAGGACAGAGCCAAAGCAGAGAAGAGAAGCATGGACAATGGTGGAAGTTCYGCTTCGGGCAGAAGACGCAAGCTCCAACTGCTCTTCCCAGGGTCACGCGAATCACTTCAGGAGGATGAAGGAGGCCAGCACTGACTTGATTAACTGGGTGTGCAGAGTTTTGGAAGTTACATTTCTTGAAGCACACATACAAAACACGAGACAGAGGAAATCATATCACTACCCACATGAGCCTGTGGTTTGGAAAGACGAGCGGTTGGCTTCCGGCAGCTGCAAGGAATGATGGGGAGCCAGATAAGGCCAGGCTGTCACACACTCCATATGCTTTTCGTAACTCTTTCCCTCCATCCCCCAATTTTGTTTTTTAAATGCAGTAAGCATGCTGTCCAAAGCTGTCAGAAAAATGAATTACATAGGTGTCCTCTCACTCAGCTATCAAATCCTTCTCTTCCAACTTACTGAATAAAGGGACTGTTGCATTCATGAAAAAAAAGAAAAGTAAAATCATTTTTATGCAAGCCCATACTGGAGAATCAGGAAGGTATTCATTTTATTTTGTGTATCTAGACAGTGATTTTAATGTTATGTAAATGCAGCAGGCAATTCCTAATCTATCCTGAAATGTATGTGTCAGAGCTCTTRTGTAGTACAGGTTACTGATGATAAAAACAAGATGTGTTTTTATACAAGGAAGGCGCATGATTACCAGCTTTAGAATTTTTTCTTTCATTACAAATTTAAAATAGGACAAGCCAGTGCAATGGAAACTGAGGAGTACCACCACAGAAAGAGCTAGTGGCTTTTCAAAGAGTCAAGTTTGACAAGCATTGTTTGCCTCTGACCTTGAAACCAGAAAAGCTAGGCATGGTAGCAGCCTCTTAGACTTTAAAACTGATCAGGTAGAAAGATTCTATTAATCCTTAGAGCACCACTGTTCCTCATTTTTCTTTTTCTTTTTTTTTTCTCCTTGTAGAAAGGAAACTTATCTTGTCTGAAGAATGTTTCCAAACACAGTCAACTCGAGGGTGTCATGATAAGACAATCTTCATATCAGGAGGCTTTTTCAGAGAGGAAGAAGAAGCTCAGATACAAGAAGGGTCCAAGCCTCAGATCCAACTGTCAAGGAAGCTGATGAACAAAAGGTCTTAAACTGACATTTAGCTAGCAGTTAGATTCTTAGGCACCTCAATATGACAATTCAGAGTCTCAAGCCAAGATTCATCTGCCACCTCAACCTGGCAGCACCTCAGTTCATGTTTCCTCCGGTGAAGTCAACACTCTGCTTTTACCCTAGAGCCACGGGTGGGAGTACACACATAGACTATGCATCTACATGGACATCTTTCATCTGCCCGAGCAAACTTGAATTTACTTGTGCACCCTGTTGGTTGAATGACTGTAACTCCCAGGGTGTCCTCTGGAGCCATGATCAGCTCTCAGCCACAAGATCTAGCTTCAAGTTTCTCGGCTTGCACGAAGCTGTTCTGTTTTAACAGGACAGATAGAGACAGCATTGTCCAAAATGTTCAACATCCCAGCAGTCAGAGCAACTGGCACTGCTCTCTTAGGGCAAACACAGGCTTCTTCCTACATGCAGAGGGGTGACTTAGGGTAGGGCCTCTTACGCTATGGCTCAAACAGGGACTTTTAAATAAAAGCATGTCTGGGGAGAGCAGGAAGCAGGGTGAGAGGAGGAACTTCTGTTGTGTTTTGTGGGAAAAGGCAGAGATCATAATGTAATACCAAACTATCAAAGGAGTTTTAAGGGTTGTTTCAAGTGTCAGCTTGCATTTCCTCACAGGCTGGGGTTATATATGGGACTGATTGAAACAAGGGCCTTAAGCTAGTCAACATGAACGGGTCTTAGGAGCTTCCCTCCTTGTGTGTTGACCACAGTGGATCCTGTTCTGAGACGTTCAGCAACAGTACYTAAATCTTCTGTGGCTTCTGCCCTCAAGTAAGGGCAAGTGCTCCCTTAAAACTAAAGCTGATTAACCTCTGAGGCATCTCAGAAAGCCTTCAAAGGTCTCTGATGGTACCAGAATATGATGATGTTTTCCCTGTGAGCCCAGTCATAGGCAGTTGTTTGTCTCAGTTCCCACTCTGCTGAGAAGTAGGCAGCATGGCCCAGAGACAGTAGTATTTGCTCTGTCTGGCAGCAGTATAGTAAAATTCTGAATTTTAATTCAATACTGCAGCCTCTTTCTGTTGGAGAGAATTACCACTAAGGCCAAAGAAGGGACAGGATCCAGATACGGATCTCAGATCCAACTTGTAACCACATGATAACTATGCACTAGCTTCTACTGTCCTTTAACATGAGATAAGATGGGAGAAATTACACAGAAATGTCAAGGTTTTGCTTGCAAATGGCACCAGTCAAAGGATTATCCTGGTGTGAGAATAAAAGGTAATTTTATTGGGTGGGTTGGAGATAAAGCTGTGATTCAGTATGAGTCCTGTAACTTTTATTATGGAGAGCAAAGACAAGGTTAGCAAGAGCTTGAAGCTCTCCTCTATTGTGGTAATTATTCCTGTGTATTTCTATAAAAGTATTGCTCCAGCAGCAGTCACCCAAGCAAACAGTAACAACCTCAGAGAGTTTATAGTACAAAGATATCAGTCAAATGAGAGGGTGGGCCAGTAAAGACTCTTAGCTTTCAACGTTAAATTACACTGTACTTCATTATTTCAACACCTACCTACCAAGTACTGTCTCGTCCCTTGTTCTTCTGTCACCTTGTCATTCTTTCCACCAAACCCTGAGTACCAGCAAAGGACAGAGAGTCAGTTCCCTTCTGCTGCTGGCTGCCCCAAAACAGTTTCTCTGGAAACTATGCAAGTGCATATGTCCCAGCTAACTGACACCCGTGTTCAGCTGGGAGGTATATACTTTGTGAATGCCAGGAAGGCATGCACTTTTGCACGTGCTTTCGGATTGCAGAGCTAGATACATCCTACCTTTCAGTTCTTAGACAGGTAAAACAGCATGGATCAGCTCTTAGCTTGTTAGCTACTGTTTTTAATCAATCTGTGCCATTTTTTTCATAGGTGTGTTAATGGCAAAGTACATTGAATATTGTTTTACACAGATTAATTAACGGTTGGTGTAAATTGTCTCATGTCTTGTATTGAGAGCAGAATCAGGACATTTCCTTCTATATTCTCACACTATTCAACCTACTCTTTATTTTACATTGAAAATTCATCTCTAAGAAATCCTTCTCTGAAATCCCCCATTTTCTTCAAACATGTTTGCTGCCAGTGAAAGCTTAAGCCATAGCATCATAGAATCATAGAGTAACTTAGGTTGGAAGTGACCCTTGGGGGGTCATGCAGTCCATCCTGCACACAGATCAGGGCCATCTCCAAATTTAGAACCAAGTTAGTCATCAAACGAGGGAAAATAGCAGCCCAAATATAATTAAAGTTTATATGTATGAACCRGCATTCAAACTTTTACTTACAGGAAAGGTATTTAATTCAGCCATGGAATAATTCATTAAAAGATCAAATTTATTCTAATTAAAGGGAATGAATTTTTCATCAATTTCTGTGAGACAGATCAAATTTTAAGTCATGAAATAAATGAGTGGGGTAAGGGCAACTCCATGGATTATCAATGAATGTAGATGTTCAAGAAAAAAGCATCAGTCAGTATGCAACCAGACCAGAGCTTTGATATTAGTCAATAACTTCTACGGCTGACTTTTATATTATCTTGGATTTCTTTGCTTGAATTTGCACCTGAGTGTTGCTGAGAGCGAGGCCTTCGCATGGTAAGAGAATCAACTTATTTCCACTGTAGTTTTCTTGACTTGATTTTATCTGATCTTCCATGACCTCCAAATAAGATCATTTTTTTTTCTTTCTTTGGAAAAGGAGGATACTTGCTCCCATTTACTCTGCTCTGAATACACATGGAAGACCTCTACTTTATGAGAATGAATAGGCCTAATAATTTGAATTAAGGCAGGAATCAGAGACAGAAATTGGAATCAGGATCCATAGTTGGAGAAGGAAGAGGTTAGCTAAGAAATCAGAGAAGCACCAAAGCAAAGGTAGATAAGAATGTATGTAATGGCCTGACTAAAGGTCTCCAGAACTTTTACTATCAGGTAAGGCAATCGACTGTGAGCAGAAAGAACTTGAACATCACGTAGGATGGTGAGACTGACAGCCTAAGACTAGCAAGAAACCAATCCAAGTAGAAGCAGAGAAGAAATGCCAAGGATTAGGATCAGCAGCACAAAATCAAGGAAAAACCCTCCATTTTTGCAAATTGCTTAATGTAGTTGACATGTAGACCAATCCAATCCACCGAYTGGATCCACAGACCAGCCCTCAAAAAGCCAAATGCAGTACTCACAGAGCCAAATTTTTGGTGAGCATAAATCTGCAAAGGCTAACTGAAAGCAATGACATTGTGCAAGGACTCCCTACATYCCATGCTATTGCCAGAATTCACGTCTCATTAGTCTAATTCCTCTGCCAAAAATTAGGCATAGTAAGTGTTATTTACACARCCAAGGGCAGGGTATTTGAATCTACTCATGTTCCATGTTAGTGTAAAAAGAGCTATCTTTGTTTTTGCCCTGAGCAAGAGTTCTAGCCTTAGGACAACAGAAGAAACCTTGACAGTATCTTGTGCGTGAGCAAGCAGACATTCCTGTGGTGCTGATCCTCATTCAAAAATAACAAAAAGCAAAAAAAGAGCAGCTTTTGTGAAAGAAAACATTCATGAAAATGATCATTACTATTTCATTTTGAGATCTGTAGTTGAAATATTTACTGAGAATTACATCAACATTCATAATGTTTTAAGCAAGTTTTGTGGATGGCCAAATAGCCAAAATCCAAACATTTGCAAGATATTTTTTCTACATTTCCTCTAAGGTGCATTATAATGAAAAGGCGAATTTCATTTAAAATGTTTAAGAACAATCTTTCCAGAGCAATCAGTAAGAAATTTAACTGAGCAAATACAGTACCTTTGAATTCAAATGACCTGAAAATGCAAAGTATATATARGGAGGCTGTAAATGTTATTTAGTAAAATAAGCAATATTCTAATATGATATGTTAAAAATTAGCTGTTTTGGAAGACTAGAACATCTGAAATTGGTTATTTTAAATAAGCTGTATACCAGGGAAGACAGTTCGGTAATGATGTCAATGGAGTTATCAGAGATACAAGCATTCATCTAAGTAATTGCATAGGAAAAAACATTAAGAACTTGGCACTTGTTAAAAATGATTCCTAATTAAAATGTTATTTAATAAACAGGTCCATTTTATTACTCATGAATCTAAAAAAAAAAAAAAAAAGTGACTGCTAAACAAGTAATTATAAGGGTAATAAAGCTCTCCATTTTGATTAGGGAAAATATTCAYTTCATGACCATCTAGTGATCCATTTTCTACCACAGCTGTCAAAAGAGGCAGTTTGCAGCCACTTAGAGATGTAYTATTATTATTATACTTATGTAATATCGCTATTACATTTTGTAACAATAATAATGCTCTGCAACTAGTTCCTAGGGTAATTATAGACCCACTTACTAATATATTAAATGCTCGTGAGTCCTCTTTGGCTCCTGGGTAAATTGATGCCTTTTTGCTACTAAGGTTGCAAGCGCAGGAGTGGATTTAGAGCTTTCTACCGCTACCAACATCACTCAAAAAAGTCACTACTCCTGGTCAGGTCATGGTGAAAACTTGTTTCCACCTGCTCCCTGCCTCCAATCATTCATGTCTTGGCAGAAGGCCCAAACTTATGAGACACTGCTCACCTTCACCTCTCTCTATCAGCTGACCTAATGCACTGCTCCTGCAGGAACCTATGCAGTGTGCTCCAACAGTTTTAGAGAAGAAAATCAAAAAAATCACACAGTAGAGTTAACATCTGGTAAATTAACAGGATTTCATCCTAACCAGAGACCAGGGAGCAACCAGATTACCTTTCTGTTAACAGTTCAAAACTCTGTTTCCTTTCAGTTTTTCCTGTTCAGGACTAACCTATCATGTCCATCTGCACATTTCTCCTTCATAGTTTTGTGTCATCCCACAGCCTGCATCAAACTTTTTCAGACAAAGGAGACCAGAGACCTTGACAATGCTAAAGTAGGAAACTTATCAGACCTCCAAACCATCCTCTGCCTTTTTTGTGCTACCTAGCCTTGGACTCACTCAATCATTGAGAATACTTATTTCACTCACAGAAGGAGGGTACTTCCTCAACAAATTTTGGAAACCAGTGTGAGCCATTCATCTGTCTCATCTGTCTGAATTGGTGGAAAACCCTTATATTTCAGTCATCAAATCAGATTTCATAATTGACATGGCTCATAAGAGTGTGCTGTCAATTATTCTCTGAGTTTCTTTGTTTCAGTGACTTAATTATGCCTTGTGATACAATATGGGTGTGCAGCAAATCTGAAGATCCACTGACATTCAAGGTTGAGGCTGCACTACTAAATAGGAATAGTCACTGCCCTTCTTCAAGATAGCGTCACAAAAACAGGATGTGTGGCAGAGGGAGGCTATTTTTTCCTAGGTCATATAGGTAAGGCATATATTTGCATTACCTGGTCTATATGGAGATTATCTGCATTTTTCTTCCTTTTGGAAGATTCTGTTTATGTGAAACAAGGTTGCAGGTTGCTGCAACCCTTGCTCCATAGTTACTCTTCATAGTAAAGGAACCCCCAAAGGCCTCTCTGCCAGGGATTCAGCTGGTGCCACATCATGAGGCTGTCCTTGCTCACCACAGAAAGGAAGAGGACACAGAAGTTTTTTCCTGAGTTCCACTGGCAGCTACTGAGGTGCCAAAATGGTATAAGGGATGTATAACTCCTCTGTGCTGAAGGGGAGAAGAAAAGCGCTTCATGAGGCAGAAACCCAGTCAGCATTCTCCCTTGATATTCACATCTTTACATCTTAGTCCTCAGACTGAGGCCATGCAAAGATTATGCTTGTCATTTTARGAGGCAAAAAAATAGTCTGTTTTTCAAAACCACTCATAGACTTCATTTCAGCTGACAASCAGGTGGCCTGAGAGTGATCCATACTCCTGGAAAAAGTCAGGTGAACACTCAGTGTAAGATAGGATCTCTAAGAAGTCAGTGTAGGATTTCCATTTAAAAATAAGACTTTTAAAATGACAGCTGTGCAGACAAAATTAAAATTGTGGAATTTCTTTTGTTGCTAAGGGTTTAATCCTGCAATTCTGAACTCCTGCTCATCTGGGCCAGTAGGAATAGGGGCGGGGGAGGGAGGAAAGCTAGGAGGTGAGCCCCTAAATTGCTAATCCATCTATTTTCTTTTGATAGAGAAATGATAACATTCTTATCCTAAGATYTTAGGATTAGTTCTCATCTTGGGTGCCTTATAAGAAGTTTGTTTTTCAACTGAACTATCAGAGAGAAGATCAGTAGTCCTGCTACCACATTTGAAAGGGATATCAACAAGGGAGATTGCAAGTGTTACAATCTTTGTTGTGAAGTACAAAAAAAGGGAAGACATTCTTAACTACAAAATGCAGGAGATGAATTCTCAGAATTAGTAACCTCTTAACCAATGTCCTGATTCCCAGTATTAGATAGTATTTAGGAAGTGACTCTGAGGTGACATTTATATGACAGATTCTTTGTGTATTTAGGACCTCACCTGTGTTCCTCTGCTGTGTTTGCTGTTTGTCAGTTTTGCCATTCAGAAAAAGTTTATCTTCAGCTTCAGCAACAGGAACAAGGGCATCTAAAAWAAATAAAAGCAAAATATAAGGGATATGCCAGTTTCCTACACTTTTAAATGCTACTTTTGGGTGCTTTTTAAAAGCGCTATCCCTTACAAGAAATTTAAATAGGGGCAACTTAAAAAAAATGCATTAGTTAATCTGGAACACATTTAGGAAATAAAGCATTCTTCATCACATCCACTGAGATGGACTGGAAAAATAAAGGTATCTAGATTCTCCCCCGCTTTTTTTTCCTCCTTTGGAAGGAAAAATAGTCAAAGTGAAAAATACATTCCCAAACATTATTCTGGAGAAGAAGAGCGCAGGTGTTCCATTTCTCACTCCAATGAGACAAAAGGATACAATCAGTATTCTCCCCTTTACAAGAGGATTGTTTGTTCCTACTTTTTCTCCATTACAAACTTGGAAGACTAACTCACCTTCTTAAAGGTCTTTTTTWAAAAATTATTTTATTTTCTGGTCTTTTKTAAATTATTGTTTAGAACATACTGTATTTTGCCAGGTAAGACTATAAAGAGATATTTATATCTCATTTCCAGGAGCATCTTGGAAACTAAAGCAATTATTTCTCTAAATAGATTTCAGTTCTCAATTGTATATCAGCAGCAGCTGCTCACTGTTCAATACAATAAATGGTCTAGCCAAAGATCCATGCTTATGCAGTTCAAAAGGGACAAGAGGGATTCTTATATTCAGGACTCTTGCACTCCTATCATTACACTCAGCTGGTGTACTTTTATGGAAAAAAAAAAGCATGTGCAGCTAGAGCCCATCTCCTCCACCCCCTTATTGCCATGACATTCCCCCCTGCCCAGAAGTACTAGATGTTCCAGATGAGCAGGAGCCACAGGGACAGAATATTCTGATGAAAAAGGAATTTCTTATTCTTCAGACTCTATTCTTAGACCTGATCACTTCAGACTCGTGCCTACTTGCTTCTTCTAGAACTGATGGATGATTTTCAGTCTTGAAAGCCATCTAGGTTGCAATGGTAGAACATACTCTTAGAGGTCCAGTTCTACCACATTACCACAATGACCTAGCATGACTCACTCCCAGCTGAGGCCCATGCCTTGAATATTGTGGATTTTACACTTAGTAAAATTATGAGAGGAATCTTACAAATTATACAACTTTAATGTGGCAAAATTGTTTCTTTACAGCTTTTACTCAAGATGGCATTTAAAAAATGCATACACATGACAGCCACTTTAAAGAGAAGTTTGCTAGTTGACTAGTTGACATATGATGTGATATCATCGTGTATGGAATATGACAAAGTACTAGGTTTTTTGCTAGCATTCTGCCTAAAAAACAGGCAAAGTAAGTCATTCTCTACATTCCCACTCAAGCATGTCTCACATCTAATCACTTCCTTTATTAAATGAGAAGATACATATTAATTTCTATGTAAGTAAAATAAATAGAAGCATGGGTTTACCCCAGTTGCTGTGTGCTGCAGCTCTCCTTCCCCTGAAAGTAGTTTTCAAGAGAAATGTGTGGGCCTTAGTAGAACCCACTATATATTAAACTGTATTTAAATTCCACCTACTAATAATTCAGGAATCATTGCTAGTTAATAAATGCTCTATACATTAGAGATAAAACATCCTGTCATATAAACATCTGTCATATAAATCTTAGAAGACTATGGTTACATCAGCTTCTTGCTCTCTGTATAGTAACACCCAATAAGTCATATATAAATCCTCTAAAACATTTTCACAGAAAGTGTGATCTTTAGTAGCTCAGGGTCTGCTGACATGTAGCTAAACAATCACCATAGTGGTTTTGTACTGAGACACTGTCCCAGGATTAATGCCTGAAAAGCAGGATATCCTGGTAGCTGCATTTGACCACTATGGTGACCACTGGCAGAATTAGAAATTTCTTAGAGATGTAGCATTTTGGTTTTGTTATTTTTACTTGAAACCCAAAGTAAAAAGGGGAATAGATACTTATATTAGTTACCTGAGAATGCTGGCATTCACACGGATCCCCACCCAGCATCTTAGGAGACATTAAAAAGACTTTTTGGAATAGTACAAGAAACAGGCCTTACTCTAGAGAAACTCCAGGTTACAAGTTTATCCTTACGGATCAATCAAATGCAAAGCAAACCCCAATAGCTACTAGTACAGTACAGCCGAAGAAGAAGCCAAGGCAGCAGGGCAGACAGAGACTGGCAAAGAACACATGCAAGACCATCCAATGTTGTGGAACAAATCACAAAAAACAGCAAGACACGAGTCCAGACACAAGGCTGCAGTGGAACTGACAAAGGAAATGTAACCACCTCAGCGCCTGAACTGGAGCCACCACAGAACAAGCTGTCAAATCTGTCAAGAAAAAGCAGCACCAAGCTCAGAAATCTTTTATCCATCAGAAAAATATTTAGATCAACTATGGACCTGCATTGACCCAAACTCACTGATTATTGAAAAGAATCAAACTCTCTGATTGTTACCAATAAGATAATTATATCTTCCCTCACTGTTACATCAAAGAGGATGACAAACTGAGATGAGAAGATGAGATATTAAACATCTGCTTGGTGATGCCCTGAAAAAAAATAGTTGGGGGGAATAGGCTCAGCTAATAGTTTCAGTTTTCTCACCTTCAAGCTCAGAAGTAGTGATTCAGTCAGGTCATTGCTCATGAGAAAACGTCATTTAAAAAGGCCTGCGGCATGGATCCAAACAGCTACAACCCCTGGGCTTGAAGCAAAGATGCTGTGATGCAAGGATAAGGTCATGTTAAGCTAACTCACTAGTGATGATGGACACACTAAACAAGGCATGCTTTCCAGTTTAAGAAACAGATTGCTATAGAAAAGGAGAGCAGGTGTATTACTACATGATAATGTGTCTCTGAGTCTCACTGAGGACACAGGAAAGAGTGCAACCAAGCACCAAGTGGGAGAGGAGAGCCAAGCAGTTCAGGATGAAGTTACCAGGGAGTGTGTCTGGTGGATAGATCATGCTGTCAGCTGGCTGGCAGGGATGGACTTATGCCTGGGAGGGAATTGGGTCTCCAGCAGAAAGAGGAAGCCTTCTCAGGAGTTTTAAAAGAGGATGTCAAAAAARGATATACTTCACAATTACATACAGAAATATGCCTGACGTGAGCTAGTGAACATGTCTCTTGGTCTCACAAAAATGACCTATTTAGTTTGTCACGAAATAACAGGAGATACGCTAATAAATGCAGGAGACCTCACAGCTTGTTTAAAATCTTCTGTCAAAAACCCACCCTGGCAAGAAGCTGTTACAAAGTCCTTTCCTCTTAATGATTAGCACGGCACATGCCATCCCATGTTCCAGAAGACACTCAGTGTGCCCAGTGACTTCAAAAAGGGTAACAGTCAAGGAACTTAGTTCATTCCAAGTATATACAAATGGATCTGCAGTCTAAAAATTCATTGCAGACTTCCACTCTTCTTCAACGTGTATTTCACAACGATGAGTTCACCACAGCTTTCACAGAGATGTATTCTGCTTGTAAGGATTTTTATTTTGAAAAACAACTGATGTTAAGTCATGTAAAAACAAGCAGAGAATGTCAAATTGTCCATGATTGCCAGTAGATACGCAAGACAAGTTCTGTAAAATGCTTAGGTAACAGGAAAAGAGAGGATATTACGCTATATTCAGGAAATAGGAGATAATGAAATAGATGCCAAATAAAGAGTGCAAATTGCGACCTAATGAAATAGTTCCTCTTTTCCACCCTGCTTTCCCATTTTTATTTTCTAATTCCAAAATCTAGTGTTTTGTCCAGTACACAAACACTTTCTTCATTCATTGAGACTGAAAGAAAAATTCACTGAATTAATATACTAATCACGCATTCTCTTCTGAAATATAAACAATATACAAACTTTCCATGTCTCTTTAAAGCTGCTTAAGATTCCTCTAGTTGGAAGTGAGTACTATGTAACCCAGTGTAGCCTTAGTTCAGATATAAGCTCACAACATTCCTGTAATGTTTCAAGAAACAAGCAAAGAAAGGTCTTTCAGCTAAGAAAATCCGTGTCCAATTCCTCAATCTGCTTTTCTTTTTGGCGATAAGCATTTCTCCACTGTAAAATTAAGATGATACACACTCTTTCTTCATGGAAGAAAATCTACCTGAGAAAAAGAATTTATTTTTGARTACCACATCCCAGGTAGTAGAGAGAAGTAGATTTAATCTTTGTTTAATGGTCATAGTTAACCATCCAGCTAACCATTCTACACTGAGAATAAATTCTCATTCCCATTCAAAGCTGTGCTGGATTTTTCCTGCAGCTTCACTGTTTTAAGTGGCTTTATTTTAAACTCCTCTCATTTTCCCCGGAAGTAAATGCACAGTTTGTCTCTCTGGTGCCCACAGGCTGAGAAATCCTCAGAGCAAGGAATCCTTCCTACGTGTTTTGCAGCACTCAACCCTTCAAGCTAGGAGGTATTCAGTTCAAATAAGAATCAGTCATTACTGCAGGTAGAAAGCTTGTYATGTAAAACTTACTTCACTTAAAAGAAAAAAAAATGAAACAAATCTGTTCAGAAAGAAGAGCATTCACTTGAAACTCTTGTGTCTTTCTCCGTCATCAAATTTCAGCTTGATGGGAGAAAAGGGGTAGGGAAGGTTCTCAAAGTTGAGGAATATTAGCTGATCAACTACATAAATAATAATAATAATGCCTATTATAAATGATAGAGATTATCCCAGCTGTGACATAGCTGCCATGCATGGGAGATTTTCTATCACACACGGCTGCTGGAATATATGACTCTTTCTAGGTCATTCCAGCACAGCCCATACGGAGGTTGTCCCAGCACATGCTCTGCCAGCTCACAAAGGGGAGCTGCAAGCATATTCACAATTTCCTCTAACCCCTCGCTCTTTCAGTCCCACCTTTCCCCTGCAGCTTCATTCATATTCTTCAAACTTCTCACTTAAAGCAAACGCTTCCCTCCACCTCCACACAAGTGTTAGCAGCTTTTTTTTGCATCATTTCTTTGCCCTGCACTCCCACTGATGGGTTTGCTGGACATGACTACCCGTCTCTTCCCAGTGCCTYCCAGCTTCAGGATGCCCCAGCTCGCTCCCTGCACGCCTCATTTCCTCCCCATCTTGGTTTCAGCACCTCCCACTGACCTAGGTACGAGAGAATAAAGTCTTGACTATATATAGTAAAGTGCTCAAGCAGTGCTCACAGAACCTGGGTGGGCAGCAAGTGGGAGAAAGGAACATTCGACTCTTCTGGGTAGGAAGCACATTCAGACTTGCCTTAGAAAAACAGTTGTTCTTCCTAGGCATTAGCAAACTTTTTGTAAATACTTCCGGACACATCCTCATCTATTGAGCAACTATTATACTTGAACCATTATGTATGTATCTAAGTGGTCAGTACTTTATTATTGACAAAGGGAACAGGTAGTTACAACAAAAACTACTTATTGCTCTAAATTTTAAGTTACTTTTTAGAACATATCTTAAACATGACTCACTAAGCATAATATAACTAATACTTGAAATACTGCTTCTCTCAGTACCACTCAACCGCAGCTCTTACTGGAAAAACTGGTCTTCTTCTAAGGAATAATAAAATAAATAAATAAATAAATGGACCAAAGGGTTTTTAATAATAAAATTCAAAAATCTCAGTTCTTTGTATATTGTATTTTTCCTTTTTCATCCCTTCCCTCCCACTATTCCACACTCCACTTATTCACAAGAAATGGACATTTCATGCACAAATATTTTATTTCAGCAACAGAAATCCACAATCCCTTTTTTTTGGACCAGTTTGTCCAAAATATTGTTCACTGTTTTACAACTATTCCTAGTGCACTACAACCAGMCTAAGCTGACAGAGTTCTACTGCTTGCGCTTCTAACCTGCCTTCCTCAAATGCCACATACATTGCCAGCAAAAGGATTTTGGTCACAATCTCAAGTGAAGTGACACTAAAGGGGAAGAAATCCTAGCCTAGTTTTCAGGAGCACCTTACTGCAGGTCCCATGTAGTCTCAGACTACATACTTGTCTCTGAACATTAACTCTCTTTTTTGGGGGCAGGAAACAAAAGTATGACCAGCAGAACTACAGACCAGAGAGAGGGCCAAGATATTCCCAGAAGTGTAGATACAGTAAGTATATAAGCATGCTAACATTATCACCTCGGTGAACCACATGACAAAGACAAGGCAATACACAGATTATGAAGACTCATCCTTTAAAATCTATTCCTTCGACCATTGACAGTAACAGTGTTCTGACTTCTCTAGGAGCAAGTGCAAGCCATAAAGTAGTATTCTGGGTCAAAAATAGACTCCCTTTACAGAAATCATGATCAGCTACCCTGTTATAAGCTGATCTTATCAGGGYTGAGTCATACCAACTACAACTAATCTCCAGGAAACAAAACCCCCTGCTGCTCTTGTTCTGGAAAATCTTTGTGAGCTGCACCTCATTTTAGCCTGCATGAGTGTCACATAAAGATCATATGAAACAGTAGGGAAATCTAAATTCAACAGCAAGGCATCTGCCAAGCCAGCTCAGTAAAGCAAGGTAAGTAAGTTCACAACTGGCACCACATTATTCTTCAAACATATATTGCAATGAGACAACTTTAAGTTGGCTTCTCCATCTAGCTAAATCGTTCAATACTGCTTATGCAGTGTCAAGGGAGCTGCAAGTGTTTGCAGGTTCTCCCTGGAGAATTCCCCTCTCTAGAGGGATTCTTTGCAACTGCAAAGCTGATAGCAGCTTCTCCTATTTCTACAACAGCTTTACTGCCTCCTGCACTGGATCCTAGGGCTACATGATGTAGTGGAAAGATATGTAGTAGAGGCATGGGGAACATCTTGAGGAGCAAGCAGAGGCAGAAGCTTTTCAAAGGAAGAGAGAATGTAAAGGCCAGATAGCAGATCACTAGAGGAGAAAATGTGCTGTGCTTTTAAGTCTTTATACGATAAAAAAAAAAAAAAAAAAAAAAAAAAAAAAACAAAAAAACATAATGTGCAGAAGCCATGGAGTTGTAACTAACTTTTCAAAACACACAGAAAAAGTTTAGGCTTTACCTGCTGTTTAGAGCAGTTCCTGGCAGCTAGCAGAATTAAAAGGATTGTAAGAACCATGATAAAACTCAAGCATTTAAATAATATCAAATGTGCTACAGGATGGACAAAGAAAAAACAAAGGAGAGTAAATATGTCATAGGAAGAGAAGGTTGAATGCATGACAAAATAAGGTTCATATTACTGGCATCTCACACATGAGAAGTTAGATACTGGTCAGACCCAAAAATCAGTGCTTAATAATTTTTTTTTCCAAAAAAATATGGTAAATGAACACTGATGCATCTTCTAATCAATGTCTTCCTCTACCCCCTCAGAAAGAAATAAATCTGTATACCATAGATTTGAAACTGAGTTAGAGCTGAGTTCCTGTGACTCTCCTGAGTGCTTGGATGAGGGTTAGGAATTCACATTATCTATTGATTAACCTCATGAAAAACAGAGGAGAGCGCATGCACCACTAGGACTAGGACTTACCAAATGTTTTACTGTAAATGACTTTAAAGGGAGACTCTCCTCTGCTTATATATGTCCTAGAGTGCGTTAGGTGACTATATATTGTATTATGTGGCTGTGTAATGCTGTACAATTGAGCAAAAGTTTATCACATACATAATCATGGGAAAATATGCAGTGTTTAATGATGAAGTAAAAAACCCATGATTTCCACTTAGAGCTTTAGTAATAAACTAATTGTTATTATTTTGGGCTAAATCCCTACTCCAATGAATTTGCTATCCAAGTTCCTTTCCATGGAACTTCAATGGAAAGATTTCTTTCTTCTTTTTGCCTTTTCTTTTTTTCTTTTTTTTTTTTCCTGTGAAGTTTTGTGGTATTTCTCATTTTTAGCTTGTGCAAATCTTTAGGAATGCACAGTACAGGCAACATCTATTGAAGTGTTGAGCTCCAAGGTCAATCTTAAGGGGAGTGTGGAAAGAAAACTCAATAGAAAATGCAGAGCTGTCTTTAGTGTTAAGCCTCACTATGTGTGAGTTTGGGCAAATGTCTGCCTCATGCCTTAGTTTCTCTATTTGTAAAATTAATATTGCTGAAAAGTGCTGAAAATACACCAAGTAGTTATTATTGCTACATACTAATTAACCCATTAGGGAACAGTAAGTTTAAAGTCTAGTGACCTAATTCCTCATCTCTTAACTGGTTAGACTTGAGGCGCTTTGGCAGGGCAGCATGGAAAAGCTTTGGACTAGATTCGCAAGGGGTAGGGGAGGCACATGAATCCAGTATTTATATGCTACTAGTATCCATTCCACTCAGCAACTACCTAACCCTGTATGTACTTTTGTTTCTGCCAGAAATTTCSCTGACTCCCTGTCTCCAGGCATACATACAACTGCTGAAGTCCTGATTCCTCTGAGCAGCTAAGCACTTTATTCTTGCCAAGCCCTGGCAAGATTATATTGCTTCTAGGTCAGCAGCTCTTAGTACAGTGAGCCCTATACAAAAAAGATAATGGTAACATAGAATCCTTTTACAGGTTAAATGAACTGCTCACCTAGAACACAGGAAACTCAAATCTGGGCCCTAGCCTTCGAGATGCAGTGCTCTGAATCCACATCTCTGATCTGCTGTTCCCCTGCACACAAAGTACAAACATGGATCTAGAGAAAGAATGAGAGTGACATGAGTGAAGGAGAGCAAATGGGTTCATGGTTGTCACACCTGCTCTGCCTTAGCTTAATTCATAAGAAAGGAAAGTACTGTTGACTCAGTATTCAATTCTCGGAGAGGGAGCATGGGGCACTTCTGCCATCTGCTTTCTCCTTGAGAAATTTAATAAAGTTGTATCTAGAGAAGCTTAACCTGTGCCTTTGACTTCAGATTCCTTAAGTTATTTAGCCAAAAGAGTAATCTGTAAAAGCAAGTTTATGCTCATAAGTTTGTCTCCCTCTAAACCACTTTGAGAATAGTTAGAGCCACATCCTTGTACTCAGAGTGAATAGCAGATACCTCACACAGACACATGTCAATCTTGAAAWACTGCCCTTATCAACTCACAAACCCAGAAATGTGTAGGCACCGTCTATACAGTCCTGCTCTGGCACCTATTCTACTAACTTCTCTAGTAAGAGACAAGGAGGCCACAGGAGGGCTCCAAAATTACTGACAGGATATTTATTCTGTGTGGAGATGTGAAATTCAGGAACCAAGACATTGGTACCTGAGGGATTTCCTAGCACTGCCTCCCAATTTCAACACTGAACTCAAAACCTCTAGGTCCATACAGTGTAAGCCTATATTGCATCTCATATTACTAAAGCTGGAGTCAATTTTGGGGTGTGTGAAAGCAACTGGCGACTTGCAGCATGGGTGGTCATATGCTGGAACTGCAGCATCACTCATCTTGGATGGGATCAGAGCCCAGTGCTGAATATTACAGTGGGACTGAATCATCTGGACAGTAACGACTGCTTAACTGGCATTTGCTTGGTTTTTAGTGCATGTATTGTTAAGAAATCTGAACAAACTTAACTCTAACTTAGCAARTTATTTTTAAGAGAGAAGAATTAATCTCACGCGAAAACATTAACAAATACATTGGAATAGATTTTACTGAATTCAGTGGATCTCTGCTTGGACATACATCATCTCTTTACTGCTGAGAAGAAGAAAAAAGCAGGTCATTAATCTAACCAGACAGTTTGCCTTAGAGAAGTATGAAACAGCCAAAAGAATAGCTTTGAATCTGTCTTTTTGATTGCCTTTTTTCTTCGCCTCTAGAGGTTCCTCAAGACTACATTTAAGATTTGACTTATCCCATTCAGATTACAGCTTTCCTTGTCACACTGCAAGAGACCAAGCATCCAGCACCAAACAAATTTTCTCCAGCACTTTCTCATTACTAATGATTCAGCTGTGTCTCTGGAAGTTGTCCATAATTTCTAACACTGGCCAATCAGCTTTGGAGGGCAAGAAAATATTTACCTTCTTAAAAAAATCATTTTTAACTCATGATCACTATCAATAGTAGTGTCTAAATAGTTCTGGAAAAAAAATGGCACTTTTGGATAGTTTTACCATCAATAGTAAATGAGCCAGCACTTTCTTGTAAAACAGTAGTAACTTCAGTATGCTGAGTCACAGTTTCAAAGGTACTCTAAGGTTCTCTTATCTGCACAGACAACACATTTTCTGTTTGCTTCAGCAGTGAGGCCATTACTCTGAGGCTTTAAAAATGGTTTTGTGGTCTCACGTCTTATTCTGAGATCAGCATTTAACTGTTTCGGTTCATAGCGTCTACATCTTCACATGAGATTTGAGTTCATTCTTCTAAGCAATGGTTAAAATCTTTCTGAGGAAAATGCAAAGCCCACCCAAACTGCTAAGATCATGTTGTAACAGTCTTGGTCAGTGAGTAGTGTGAGTGGGGAAAGGTCATGTAAAAAAGAAACTATGAAAAAGAAACAAAAATTTTAATAAAAAAGAAAATTGTCACATGACTATGAACACTGCTTGCTAAGGAATTACATCCCCTGTTCTTTTACATCCTCCAGTTCTAGTAACCCCCGTCTACCTGCCCTCTGTCGTTAGATAATGGCCAACTTCTATCTACTTTCTCAATTCAGGCACTAATTCAGAGCTTGTTTCTCTATCCAGGCATGAATTCTACAGAAAAACTGTAGGAATCTTACATTGTGATCTTTATCAAGATTCACTGAAAATTGCCAACCACTTTGCCTGCTGCCTGTAGTGGTACTAACACACAGCCCTGTAAGCCTCGTGTCCGTAAGAAGCAAGGCTGAGACAAACAAAGGACCAATTATAAAATCCTCTGTGGATGAGAAAGATGGAAAATGTAGGTACAGAAGAAGTGCGATTAAAGTGCATTAAATGTCTTGATCTTGTGTTGGCTAAATCCATATTTTACAATTTTTCTTCATTTCCTCACTTTTCTCGACAACATAGCAGCAACACAGCTCTACAGAGCACCGAAGAGGAATGAATATACAAGCTGTTCTTTCTTCCTTCCCTGTGAACTTTCCTGTTCCAGATGAAAAAAAAAAAAAGTCCATTTTTTTTTCACCTCATGGTGGGACTTCATTATCTCACATCTTGTCCTTTCAGAGCCAAATCCTCTTCAAGTTGAAACCACTGGCAGAACTCACTTCACTGGGAGCAAGAGGTTCTTAAATCTGCACTGCCAAGTTCACAGTTCGGGCTGTGAAGTCATTCTCAACATTGGGGCTCATTTCCAGACTCATGAAATCAATCCTGTGTAATTTTCTCACCAGCCTTGTGTGTAGAAAGAACAAAAATGCATTTTTCCTGTAGCGGGAAAAGTATGCAATCACTCTATCAACTTTTAAGGTATAATAAAGTTTGCACTTTAGCATTCATTCTGTAATCCAGTGTCTTGGTATTAATCAATTTGTTGCTTGCTTTTATTCAGGTATTCTTTTGGTAAAACTTTTCCTTCATACTCTCAGAGGAAACTGGAGCGAACGATTGCTAAATGCCACATTTCCCATTGGGAAGCAGCATTTGCAATTATCTGATTTTTTCTTTCTTTTTTCTTTCTTTCTTTTCCTTTTTTTTTTTTTTTTTTTTTTTTTGGTGTACCACTGAGCAGCAAAGCTGTAGTAGAGACTGTATTTATAGTACATTTTATGAGACCAAAAGTTGTCAGTTAAACCACTAGAAACCAATAAATGGGCCTAGTGTCACTTGAGTTGTCAACAGGATATAAGCTGATGTAAGGGGAACACCTACATTCTGTAGGCTTCTTCTATAAAAATAAATGTACAGTTGACAGTCACACTTGACTTTATAGGAATGTTTTGGGTACGGAATATAGTAATTTCCTCCATTGCAACAGCAAAGGAACCATCAGACCACTAAAAGCTGTTTGTGATATAGGTATACCTAATCCTTCAATATGATGATGCTCAGCATAGTAAACTCTATTTTACAGTAAGTGTTCTCACATTCAGCAGTTTTGTTGGGTGAGAGGGGTAACAATAGGAAAATCACAATATTGAAAACTGTCTCTGTACTGCAAAGGCTGGTTGTGAAAATACACAGGAGAGGGAAATATGACTTTTCATTGCATAAACAGAAAAACTCTTGAATTCTAACTTTTTTTTTTCAATATAGTAAGGCCAACAAACGGCTGTGTGATGCACTGTGAAAATTCATATAATTTTTTTTAGGTTCATCAACAACAACATGAACAAAACCTTCTTTAAACATGATAAATTAAAGTCTCAACTGATAAGATTCCATTTTGTCTGTTTTTACTCAAATACCTTGCTGTTGGAGTAATTATTTTAAACAGCCATTGTGCAGAGGTAGGTCAGTATCAGAAACTGGTATTTGACACCCCTCTATCATTATAAATCCAGAATCTCTGTATGAAGCATAAGTGTAATCAAGGACAAAAGCTTGTCCACAGGGATTGAATCTGCTAGATCCAGATTGAGGACATTGAATGCAGGGATTGGAACCTCTTTTGTTCAGTTCTCCTTCTGGTTATCAATAATGCTTATCAATACAAAGAATGAGATCAAACATAATTACAGACTCCCAGGATGAAATGCAGGAGGCTCTGCTTGTGTAAGTGCCAGAGTGGGGCTGGGGCGGAGAGACTTTCGCTGACAGAGCTGCCTGCCAATCTTAGTTTTTCAAAGTTTAACACAAACATTTAAGGGTACCTCATCCCTTCTTGGAATTACTAGATAAAGCAAAGATACAGCCTTTAAAATGTAAATGGTTGCTCAAAGAACATTTACTTTTAAATGAAAGCAAAGATTTCCCTAAAAAGGAAGGCCAAAGAACATTTGTGTATAGACTTACCTAGAAGTAATCTGTGCCTGATTTCTTTTTGGTTTGGAATAGGAAGTATACATGCAAAAACACAGTGTGAAAGATTTTTCTAGAATGTATCTGTCTGTCTGAAAGAAGGAAGTAATGAGAATCTCATTAGGTAGCAGGATTTTGAAAAATTTCTGCTGAAGAGACTTAGATAGGGTTCAGATGTTCCTGTTAGCCTTTTAACTAAGCCTTTTCACATTAATTCCTATTCTATACATACAGAAACAAGACACTACACTATTCACGATAAACTCTAAATTTATGACAAGGTGATTTTAAAAGGACATGTAAGGGATCTTAAAAAGAAAAAAGCTCTAGGTCAAGGAAGAAGTTAATCGTCTAGAGTGTCTGTTCGTATGATTTACCCAAGAACAAACACAATGACAAAAAGAAGAAAGTCAGATCTCAGAGAGGAAACATGATTTTTACATTTCCTCAGCACTGAAATTGAGATAATAAGAGAAAACACGCGGAGTATGCTTTATTCGGATAAACCAGTATGTCTGCAGCACACCTGAGATTTCATAATGCAGGCTCTGCCCTCTGGTCTGGCAGTGCTATAGCACGGGTGAGAGGAGCGGCTGACATTAAGCTGGATCTGCTGGCAGGAGGGAGCTAGTCTGCTCTCTTAACAACTGGCAGGGTATGTCAACGCTTGCAGTCCGAGGTGTAACCCTCCAGCATGGACTGACATAATCGAGAGAGCTTTAGCCTAGCAGGGCACCAGCAACAGCACAGCCTTCGGTCTCTGGCTGCACCTGGGACTCCACACAGATGTGTAGAGCCCASAGCAAACAAAGCCTGTGTTGACTTGGTTATAGTGGTATCAGGTATGCAAACTCGACTGAATAAAGGCAGAGTGTGTTGACTAGGGCTGCGATCACACACGGCATTTCCCAGACGCAGCACACAGAATCCATTCAGCTTGCTCCAGGGCCAGCAAATTCTGCTGGTAGGAAGAAACCTTCTTTATACAGCATTTCTCTAGCCATAGCCATGATCAGCTAGATCATTTGTCATAATTCAAATATAAAGGCACGACACTAATCCAAATAGCTTCATGGGAAGTTCTGCTAGTTTTGGTCAGCTGTGAAGCTGGTTGACCCTAAGTATTTGTTCTTTGCACAAATATGTAATTTATTCATAGTCAAATGAAGACAAATGAGTTATTTTACTAATTACACCTTTAAAGGCTAATTACACTTTTTTCTCATTTYTTTTATATCCCTGTGATTCTCTTTGTTCTAGTATGAAACATGAGAACTCCTATGCTTGTAATCTTGAAACCAGAAATACTCATTTCTAGAGGCAAATGACTGATGTTTAAAATTGGTTACTCCTTCTCATTGTGTACCTAATTGGAATGAGTCACCATCTAGGATGTATTTATCCAAAGTTTGAAGTCTAGTTTTTGTTTGTAAGCCCCCAGGAAGAAATCAGACTCTCTCCAAAAATGTCCAATACTGAGAGGTGAGCCTGTATCACCTGATACTCCTGTATAGCCCCTTTATCCATCTCAGTCTTTAAGATACTTCTCTTCACAGCTTTCTTGAGGCTGGGAAGTACTTCTATTGCCAGAGAGAAAATCAGGATGCACAGATTAAAGGTTAAGTTTACAGGACATTGGCACCGCACTGTTCACCTTGCAATCCAGCAGAGCCTATTGCTCTGACTTGGACACCTCAAATCCCTACACAATCTATGCTCAGGAGTTAGGTGCTCAAGCATGGGGCCCCGCAAGAAACAGCAGCTGTCTAGAGCATGAGAAAACTGCCAAAGAAGGGAGTGCAGCTACAACCACAAGCAAGGAGAAACCTCTCTCTCCCCACAAGAATTCACTGCCTGGTCCCAAATTAGGGATCTAAGCCAAAGTACTCTGCAGGAGGTGAGCAACCTGACTTGTTACTGCTTACAGCGCTCTTCCAGATTGTGAGAGCTTTCCTCATCTGTGAGGATGTGAACCTGCTTTGCTGGTGAAAGTCCCTTAATCATCAGACTACTTAATTTGAGTCTAAAGCTATCTTAAGCACATGCTCCATTTTCAAAGGTCTAGTGAAATATTCGTATGCTATACATCTTTCTAACTTGGAGACAGAGGGAGAGACTTTAATCCTCACTTTAAATGCTACTCAATATAAGATGCTTAAACGTTCCTTGACTAACTAGATCCTTGCTGATCAAACTTTAAGTTATTTACTTGAGATCACACAGGAAACTTTTCTGTGCAGTTTTAGATATCTGAAAATTGAAAGCAATGGTTACTCATTTTAATTGCTTCACTTGAAGAAAATTTCTTTAAAAATAAGAGACATTTACAAATAGGTCACTGGGACATTGCATTTTTTATAGAAGAGAAAGAAAGTGAAAGCAAGTGGAAATGAGTCACCTTACAGAAGGAAATTATAGGAGAAATAGAAGGCAAAGAGAATCTTAGCACATTCYGTTGAGTTTATCTGAAGGTGCATCTGCTTTAAAAAATAATTGACTTTTTCATTGAAGAACTATCCCAAACAGTTATCTAGCTGCTATGTAGCTACGAATCCTCTGCTTCAATATTCTTCCCCACTCAACATCAAATCTTTGCATTTATTTCCACATGTATAGATAAATTTAAAGGACCGATGGAGATTGCAGCAGAGTTGCTGCAGTGTTTTCACTGACTGAATTCTGTGACTTTAGCTAGAAACTTGTTGGGCATTCTTCTTTATCTTGGGGTACCATACTGTGGAATTGTACCTTTGACTCCCATTTCAATGTAGACACAGTTTGAGTAGCTGATCTACCTCCAACAGTCTTCCTGCTGGTTGGCCACGTTGCACTTAAAAATCAGGTCCTAACTCAAATCAGAATATTTGATCAGACATAAGAATGTTAGATAAGGACGGTGTTCTCATGAGGAACCGGCTTATTTATCATCATTTTTAAACTATATCTTTGGACAAGGAAGAAGTAAGGCTTTAGGCCATAACAATGTAAGCCTACATTACATTGACGTATTAGTCATAAAGTTTATCTGAGCAACTCTTTTTCCAACTCCTACCTCCAGTGCAAGCCTGGAAGAAAAGACTCTCAGTTACAAATAGTCTTTGTTTTGATTCATGAAAAAAAATATTTAAAAATAGTAAGGTGGTAATCAAATAACYTGCTGCTTATATCAGCTTGTGGAGTTCAGAATACTAAACATACAATTTACTGTAGATGTTCATACCAAGCAGTATGGTGGTTACTGGGATAGARGTAGGTCTTTTTCCAGTTTTAGTTCCTAGATGCATGATATTCTTCCCCCTCCAATCTCCTGAGGCTAATCTCCAAAGCAGAAAACAAAGCAAACCCCCAAACCAGTTCCTATGTTTAGCTCCATGAAATTTCAGACAGTTTTGAGGATTTTATTTTATTTTTTTAAATCTTCTGGGGCTTTTCAGTTTTTCATAGACATGTCTTTAGAGAGTCAGATGGGATTTTCAGGTGTTTAGTATTGACCTACCTCTGCACTCATTGGTTATCAACGATTTCAGTAATGGCAAATTTTGTCCATAGTTGTTCTTATTTCTTCTGCAAACCCAATGTTGTTTACTTAAAGCCACGGGATTTTTGTCTTGGACCTCAGTAGAATAAAAATTTTACCTAATGCTCCCGTATAACCACTCTTTCCTACCTGTTTATACACCTAGACTTTTGCTTCTCCTCTTCTCTGAGAAACACATACCTGTGCCCTGTCTCTTGAGCTCACACGCACCCTTAAACCCCTTCCTTTTACCACGCCGCTGTTCTCACCAACCGTTTTATCCCCATCTCCATTTCTTCCTCCAGGCATTATATTTTCCAACCACATCTCCCTCTTTCTCAAAGCTGTCAAGACTCCCAGCTTCGGTTACAATCTTTCCCACAACATCAGTGCGCTCACTTCCCGTCCTTCTCCGCACCTCGATCTTCCCTTGCTGCTTTTTCCTCGAGTAGGGAATTTGCAGACAATTAATTACAAAGCGGGGAGGAAGGCGACGTCAAACGCGGGGCGCAGCCCGACTCCCCCTCCGGGGGGTCTTCCTGGAGCCGCCGTACGGCACACCAAGGCTTGTCAGCCTGGCGCTGCTGATAAGGTGCTGGAGGAAAGCAGCAACGCTCCCGGTCTCCAGCTTGCCCAGTGCTTGCTTTTTCCACCACTGGACCAGGGAAAACCCCTTTGCCCCATGGAGGCCGCCTCACATATCCCTCCCCAGCAAACTCCAAATATGAGAAAAATTGGTTATCTGGCCATTTTCTAGGCTGGCTTATGTACACCTTCATCTTTACTGAAGCAACTAATATTACTAGAGCCAACAGACACTTCTAAGGTGGTGACTCTAAGCGCGTGTGTAATTTTTTGTAGACCTGGGGCCTGCGACTGTTACCGCTTTGGAAAAGCATCACGTTGTTCTGCGCCGGATGCCGCCCCCGGTCCGTGATTCGGGTTTCCCTAGCTTTATTGCTGTGGAAACATTAGCTGCAGAAAGCTAGAGAGTTCACAGCCGGACTTCTGAGAGAAAGGGGGGGGGGGGAATATCCCTCCTTCTCATATATCAAACAGCCTGGAATATAACTGAACATAAATGCTGCAAGTTCATTTGCTTAAGGGAAAAATAGAGAGAAAAAAAAAAAAAANAAAAAAAAAAAACAAATTGAAAGATGAATTTAACTCAGAGGAAGCCTTAGGTTGAAACTGTTATAAGGGCCGGTCGACCATCCTTGGGCCTCTCCTGGTGACCGTCCGGGCACTGGGGGCCACGGCYGCCATTTTACAGCATGGGGCTCCCCCCAGGGGTCCAAAACTACTACCTTTCAGCCTCTTACAGTCTAACTACCTCTAACTATCCTTTCCTGAGGAGAAAGGGGAGGAAAAAAAGAAAGAAACCCCCCCGAGAAGTCCCTAGATGTGTGACRTTGTCCTGGCAGCAGGGCCCGAGGAGCCAGGGAAAGCCCAGGCCTGGCCCCGGCTGCCCGCACATGGGCTTCGCTCCAGCCCTTTCCTGAAGAAGAGAGGGATGTTGAACCGCTCCAGCTTCCAGCCAAATATTTAATACGGCGAGGGCACCTGTCAGGTTAGGGGGAAAATAAAAAGGGGGGGGGCAGCGATTTTCTTTCGGTTGGAACTAGCGTTTTTGGCAGCTGCCAGTATGGCGTATTACATATTTGCATTAATAAATCGGTCTCTCGCAGCGGTGGTATCCCCCTGCATGTCTGCTAATGCTGTGTGGTAATTTCCATTCTAACCCACTTTTCTCCATCACCCACCTAACCCACTCTCTCCGTCAAACTTTCACCACTCGGGCTAAAAATTTCCATGCCTGGCCTCTGAGTAAAGCTTATAACTATTTGGAAATGTGAGGTTAAACCCTATTCTGAGATGAGGGAACAGGAAAATACACTTCTCTGTGTGAAGAAAAAAGCAAAATAAAAATCTCACCGTTTTTTCACAGCTCTAGGGATGGTGTAAGATTAAAAAAAAATCTTAAAAAGAAGTCTCATAAAACAGCGGAATATTTCCTTTGTTCTAAGGCYGCTGGTTTAGGTTTGACAGCAAGGTGCCTTTGAGCAGGCCTTAGTAAACAACTGAAGTACGTGTGCGTGTGTTTCTATTATTGTGTTTACTTATACATATATATATAYACATATATATATGTGTGTATACGTGCGCACACACCCGTCTTGTGGAAATATGTGTGAATATGCATAAATGCGCACTCTACTCTTGACAGCTACCTTATATATAAGTTTGTAAAGTGCCTAGAGTGGAGTGAGTGTTTATGATGTGAAAAAAAGTGCCCAGACATGGCCCTGCTGAGATGGCATGGACTAGGCAAAGCKCCTACCCAGACCGTGCAAGGCAGAAAACGGCTCAGAAACCGCAATGACAAACACTGACTGAGAGCCCACAGAGCTTTTCCCTTGCTTATTTTGGAGATGTTGGAATTGGGGGTTCTTAAAACCTTGCTGGTTGTGGGAGAGACACCTTGGTGCATTCGCCCAGGCGATGCACGTACCTTCTCCAGCCCCTGAACCAGCTGCCACGGTCCCGCTTCGGAAGCACAGCCAAACCAAGCTTAAAGTGTCTGGGCAGGACCTCTTCTCAGAGCCAGACGTTTTCATGCAGGCTGGTAGAGTTTTGACAGGCTTCAGAAAGTGAAATAATTCCTTTTAAACTAGTGTGTGTGTGTGTGTGTGTGTGTGTCTGTGTGTGTTTCTTTTTATTCCTTGAGAACTGCTGTAGAATAATCTTGCTAATAGAAACTTGGTTATGTTGAAAAGCCGAAGGGAAAAAAAGCTTGCCAGGGTGAATAGATCTACTTGCTTAGAAGAAAAATAACCTGAGCGGCGCATCACAGCAAGCAACGGCTGTAACTGACACCGATCCCTCCTCTTGCTGCCTCCCTCCCCACTAACCTTCCCCCCTCARGTAAGCCGTGACCTGGGAGAGATGGTGACTCAAGTGAGGTGCAGTTCTTCTGGGCTGTGTAAGAGYGCAACTTCACAGCCTTTGGGCTTCTGCTGTTATTTACTGGCTCTTTTTGGCATTTTGGGCATTGTTATAAGTGCAGTTCTTCTAAAAATAACTACTTCAAAGTGAGTGCTGAAGTCCTCGCTGACATTATGCTCTTTCCATTTTACATTGTATATCTATGGTTATAACTAAAATGGCATGGTTTTACCTTTTAACGTTTTAGGAATAATGTTGAGTCATAATTTCCTCCTATTTACAGTTTCTCAGCTTTTTGGCTGCAAATACAAAAAGCACGTGCTTGACAAAACTGTTTTAAAGAAAGACAGATGCTATTTTAGCGCAGATTATCCAAGGCACTCAGAGCAGGCCTTATTCTATCCCTACTGAAATAATTCCTTAATGTGTTTTGAATGTCTTTTAATGAAGAATAAGAGATAACACCATCTGGTCAGGAGTCTTCTGTGGACCATCTGGAAATGCTCGTCAGCCTTCTGGTGGTGGGGAGCCCTTGGGCTTTGTTTGGTTGCAGACTAAAGCAAAGACCCCAGTCCTGAGTGTGTTCCTAATGGGGTGTGAATCAAGGTTCTGGCCAGCACYGTTTTAAAAGTGTCACGTGATAGAGGCTTCCTATCTGTAGAGGGGAGTATTTTAATTCAGAATGATGTCTTCAGGGAGGGTCTTCAGCGAGTATTTAAAATCTGATCTGTGCAAAAATTACAAGGACTTGGTAGCTGCAAATGTTATTCAAATTCTATCGATACATCCTGCAACTCGCAGATACCTGTCAGACAATCTGGACGGTTTGATTTTTTTTTTCCTCTCTCTTACTCTACAACCTCATAACGACTGGAAAATAAGAAAAGCTGTCTCAAAATGCTTAGTAAAACTTCAAAAGAAAAAAAACAGAGCAAGCATACAAAATTCAATTGCTTTAGTTCTCTGGCTGTGGAATTAAGTAAGTTCAGTGATCAAGGCAAATGAGCTGTTGGACTTCACAGGGAAAGATATTTCATTTTTTTTTTTCATGAACCCAACCTTTTAGACTTTGCTAATTGTACTGCATGTGTCCTGGTTGCAAGGCATAAATGCTGTAGGTTAGACAGGAAGTTTTCTCACGGAGAGTAAGTAGTTTTAAAGAGGTTAATTTAATTAAATTAATCTAATTCTGAATCCCATGGATTTCACTGGAAGTACTCAAATGCTCAGAATTAAACCTAAGTTAATCATCTTGCTTAATTCGGATCCCAGCCACTCCTTCATGGTTCTATCATTTTTCAAATGTTATAAGGAACTCATATTTGTGAATACCACTAAAGAGGCTTTCCTGACCAATGGAGTTCAAGTGAAATAGGCTGATAACAAAGGATCTATTAAAACATCATTGGAAAAAGCTCTATAGTTCAGAGAATGCATTGGCTCAGTTAATTTCTATAGATTTTTTTTAATGCTCTTGCAGGAAGGCTGGTGTTGGAGAGGTGGAGAGAAAGAATGCAACCTTCTTTATTACTTCATGGATCCTTAACCCTTATTTAAAGATGACTTTGAATTTTAGACCAAATAACTGTTCTTGTAATTATATCAAACAGTTTTAAAAAAAAGCTAGTTAATGATGTTCAACATAAGTAATCATGTTAAATAGTGAAATTTAATTTCTTAAAAACTTAAATCCTCATATCTTTTGGAAAGCATTGTACTGTAGGATGTCTGAGTAAATTAAATTCTCCCCTGCACACTAAAGCATCAATTTCCTTATGGTAATTATCTGCTAGATTGGATCTGTCAGTAGCAGGGAAGCATGCCTGACATTATACCCTCTTTACAAAAAATGATTACAAAAAATTAAGACGAATGAGTAAAATTAAGGCTGCGGCTGGTAAGCCTATATAAAGCTCTCATAGATCACTTTACATAAGCTACCATTGTACTGGATACTAAGCTTTTAATGACTAGTTGCATAATGAGGTGAAGGCCATTAAAGAGCAGCAGAGGTAACCGATCACAGAGATAAGAGGTAAAAAATGATTTTCAGCCAACTAGAAGCAATTTATTATACACAAAAACACAGCTCTAACTGAAATGTCTGGATAGATGAGGAACTTTTGAAAGTTGACAGGATTTCCTTCCTGGGAAAGTTTTATGAATATGATGGGTGCTCATCTCTGTTGTATTAGATGCCTTTTATTAGCTATTTGGAGCTCTGGAACTATTTTTTGTTTGTTTGTTTGTTTTTGTTTGTTTGTTTTTTTCATAAGGCTGAACTGTAGCACAGCATTTCATCAGCCCACTTGAAAAAAAAATAGAGCAAAGCATAATTGATATAAACTGCTGGTGATTGGTGTATGAAAGCATACAGAAGGTTAGTTGTCACAAGC
The DNA here is from genome assembly GCF_003343005.1 of Rhea americana. Taxonomy (NCBI): domain Eukaryota; kingdom Metazoa; phylum Chordata; class Aves; order Rheiformes; family Rheidae; genus Rhea; species Rhea americana. The sequence continues at coordinate 749,354 of NW_028186330.1, forward strand.
ATTTGATACCCTCTCCAGGGCTGAAAAATAACATCCAACAACTGAACTGCTTCTCTGGAGAGGAGCTTAGATTTGCAAAGTAATACTGCAAGGTAACATATTGCGTCTGGGGCAGTGCAGAAATGAATACCTGAGTAATACAATGAGCAGTCACTGTGGGCCTTTCAGGCAAAAAGAGCCAATGGGAGACTTTCTAATCAAAAACAACCCGAGGAAGCTACTCTTCTTTCTTTTATGCCTCTTTACTACCTTATGGGATAGGAAAGTTCAATAATCTCCTGGCTAAGAGGATTCAAYGGGGCCAGATATGGCCCTAAGCTAGCTGGAGAAAGAGGAGACTAATGCTGCTAAATTGGAGGAAGTCCAGAGGAGGGCTACTGTGATGATTTGGAATGGCTGGAGCATGTGATGTAAGAGTGACTATACATATTTAATTTGAAAAATTAAGTCCCATCTGAAATCTGCTTTCGGGAAACGGGTGACTTTAAGAACAAGAGTCTAAGGRAGAGGGGATGTTATTGCAGTCTTCATCTAACCAAAGAAGGGTTTACAGAATGACAGCGCCAGACCRTTCTCCGAGCTGAAGGCAAAATGACACAAGGTGATGGTCACGAGCTGCAACAATGAAAATATGAGGAAAAGTTGTTCATAGTGGGAAGCAGTGGAAGACATTGTCTAGAGAGGCTGTGATATCTCCATTCTTGGAGRTTTTTTGAAGTTTACTGGGCTAGGCCCTGAGCAATCTGCTCTGCCTTCACAGTAGGTCTCATTTTGAAAAGGGGGCTGATATAGATGACCTCCAGAGCTCCTTTCCCAGCTTCATTTCCTATAATGACTCTCTGATTCTTCTGTGAGACTTACAGCAATCTTACTCGCATCRTAGTTGTGAATCCTACCCACATCTCTTCTCCCCAGAGGAGAGGCTGTTTTGAGTAACTATGCCTTTATTGGTTTTGCTGGAAGGTTTCTGGAACATGATCTGGCTTATACATGCACTGGGTCAGGTAACTCTGGGCAAGCCCAGAAGCAAACTTCTCCAGCTGTGTCTACATGAGCAAATTAAACATTGTCAGGGAACATTCTTGGCTCTACAACTGAATCATCTGTACTGTCAAATTATTAGCATAGTCCCTGGTACATTCATGCCAAACAGCACCACTCTTCCTGGCCCACTTCCCCCCTCCCCTCCCAAATCTCATGCATAAATTGGAAACTGGCAGAAGTCAAGTACTCTTCTTGCTGGTGGTCTCCTTCTTCTGGAATCTCACAGAGTTAACAGTATGATATGYGCATGGATGCAGTGCCAGCATAAGTGGTCCTTAACATGTTTTAATTCACTGGTGTGGAAGCAGCCTCAGTGTCAAAGGAACTTTCAGGCCAAAGAGTCACTTCTGGACAGCTGGGAAYCCAGTGTTTTGTGGCACTTATGTGGTTTGATATGTGTTACGGAAAGGAGAAATAATCTCAGTTTGGCATTCGGGTAATTAAACCCCACCTGAATGCTGCTTTAGGCACTTATGTCCCTCCATGAACCTGTTTATAGCCATTAGAATGCTGCAGCCTGACCTACATACCATTGACATCAGTGGATGATTTTATATTTTTTTTATTTTTTTTTGCTTGGGGCTTGTCCAGTTCTCTGATCAAATAAACAGTTTACTTCAAGTTACCTTGCATTTAGGCAGTCTTATCAAGACTTACATTATGGCTTTTTTAAAATTGCTTACGTATGTGATGCTGCTTGCTTTCTAAGAAATCTTCAGTTATTCCAGTCATTGTTCCTTTTTTCTCTAATTATTTTAAGTATAAATTAGTAAGATTTACAGTCTACTGACTGTATCATTATTTGAGATATGTACCAACTAGCATATTTACTGTGTCAAACTGATGGTGGCTAATACAATTATATGCTTTTTTCACTGATATCTGATCTGCTAATTAACTGGAAAATATTTTGATTGGGGTGACTGCTTACCCAAATTATTTAATTGTCCCACACAAGGCTGTCAGCAAAAAAATATGGAAATGAACCTAGGAAGTTCTGTGAGATTTTACACTAACAGCTCCARGTTAAGGATGGATTTAGACAAACAGAGAAATACCAAGAAGTGTGTGGGGCCTGCAAGAAAAGAAATAAGCTTTCATTTTACTTTCAGTAAAAAGTAATAATAATTTAGCTTAGGTCTTGTCTATCTCTTTTCCTCCTTGAGTTTCCTACTCTCTTTACAAAGGAAGGTGCTCTTATTCCTATATTAAAAGGAAAGGGAGATGGAGGTAAAGGGAACTGAGAGCATGATAGAGGTAAGGGAYGAGCCATAACTCCCACATCTGTGTCCAGTTAGCTGGACTAGACTTCTTTCCCATTTTGGGCTTTTCATCCTTAATTGGCTGGCATTCATTGGTGAACTGAACATGTTAGAAAGCTTCAAATAATTTTATCAGCTGAGAATTTCCCTTCACCCTGCATAGAATATTTTGGCTAGTTTTTATTCAAAATGCCTAGAGTTCCTGTGAGAAGTTTAGCYCAGTTTTTAAGGGCTATGTCTAAAAAATTTATATATAAATCTATGTATATATTAAATATATATAAAATAATGGACTGATTGAATAGTCAAAGACTCTTGTTGAAGAATACGTCTGGATTTAATAGATACATCCTTGCTCTATGAACAACTGCCATATTTGCATATTATGAGACTTCCTGTCAGCAGTGAAACAGTGAACTAGTTTAATTGGTGTTAATCAAGTTCAAGTAATCTTTAGTTTTTTCAGCAGCCATTGATATAAATTAGAAGGTTTATACCAGAGGATTCAGCAAGCTATATACTGTATTAAAACTGAGAGCCAGCAAAGCACTTGTGCTTAGCTTTGTCTATAAGCACTTTATTAAATAGGGATAATTTCTTGAATCAAAGGACCACATCAAAGATGAGAGAAGCTGCACAAACATAATCTTATTCATATGAATAGTTCCATTGAATTCCTTCTTACTGCTACTCATGTGTGTTATAGATCTTTATTAGATCTATATTCATTTTCATTATTCATTTTGCATTATAGTTGTGAAAATGCTGAAGAGATTGAAGGCGAACTCCTAAATTAATGAATTTGCATATCATTTACACATACGTATTTGTTTCATGCAGAGTGACAACAAGGAGCCGTACAATGCCTTTTATTTAAAGATGGAACCTGATTATTTTCTTTTTAGTAGCAGCAGAAAGAGGACACAAACAGCTGTTTGCAGTATGTGCAACAGGATTCTTGAGCCTGGCATTCCCAAGGAGAGAGAAGAGTCAGCAGTAGCTAGAGACACATTCAAAACCAGCGGCTATTCCCCACTAGTTGTGGGGAAACTCCCCCACTCTAACTTCTCTTCTGCTCTCCCAAACTTTTCCAAGTAAATGATAGTTGAGCTCCCAAATAACTTCTTAAAGAAATATAAATTGTCTACYTAATCATATTTAATTGCATTTTATTAAATTAAAAAATGCTTTCAGTTACAGTGAAACCAAATAAATTTTACAGTTATTATATGCTTTTTAATTCTGTCTCCTCTTTCTCCAGTCATTTTTTAGATTTCAGGCTAGGATYACTACAGTCTTTTATATCATATTATTTTCCTACTATGCAGTTGTTTATGTATACTGTTTACCCAACAGACATTTCACTTTCACTTGGTATATTCATTACTAAATAATTCTGTGAGAAGATACAGGCCACTGATTTTTTGCAATTTGCATCACTATACTCTAAGTTATGTTGAAAGCTAAGCTTTTTGGTCCTCTTGCTTTGGAAGTACATTAATATTTCTATGACCTTTACTAGATGGCAGATGAGAAGCGTTAGGAATAAAGTAACAAACAAACCAAAGGAAAGCAATTTTTTAAAAAATGCATATTTCTGATCCTTGACTTGAAAGGAGCAAGAGGGAGGAGAGAATGTGGAGAAAGAGTATAAACTTTATCCAGAGTTATGATAATTGTTCTACTGCAGCTTATTTTTCCATGTCAAAATGTTTCTTTATGATCAATCCATTCAGCATAGTGCAAAAATTTGAAGGCTTTTAATAGCTCTATGCATGCAAAAAAATAGATATTATTTAGAAATGTTTAGAAACAAATAGAATCATTTGAGACATTTATTTACTATGTACATTGAAGTTATATTAAAAGCACAATCACAATGCTAACAATTACTTTATACAAAATGTATTCAAATCAATTCCCTTCCAAATCTTGCTTGTTAAAAAGAGAAATTCTGTGAAATGAGCTACAAATGTAGTGACTTTTTTGTGTGGCATAAATGATCYGCTTTGGAAGATTATTTCAGAAAGAAAATCAACTAAATTCTACCCAGGAAACCATTTCTCTCACAGCAACGTTGTTTTTCATGGTTTTACTACACACCGGAAGCCAACCCTCTTTCTGTTCATCTAGGTGTCAATGCTGTAACTAAAAGGAAGAGATCCAAAAGTGATTTTTAATGACTTTAAATTTCACTGCTTGTTGAAAAAAATGAGCACTACATATAGATTAACAGTATCTATGATTCAGCAAAGTGCTTATACATAAAGCAGAAGTTGCCCCATTAACTACAGTATTTGTTCACTGGGTTCTAAATGGAGGCAAAGCTAAGATTCCTTAATAGCAATTTTCTTTCATACATACTTTATACCATATCACAAAGTATCAAGTGAAAGGATATGCTGGGTATATCTTTTATTTCTTGTAAGGATAGTGTGGAAGAGTCAGAAAATTTTAAAATAACAGTACCCAATTCACCATTCCAATGAACCACATGAATCTAGAAAGAATCAGATTAAACCAATTGGTGCTATTTAGAGGACTGACATGTGAAGAGTCTCCTTCAGTCTCTACTAACAGGAGTAATGCCATTGCATTCAGTATAAACAGGAATAGGCTTTACATGAATGTGTCACACTACTATTTTAAATTTTTACTTTTGAAAGATCTTCGGTTTTAATACATGTTTGTGGTTTCAAGGAAAAGTTGTGTAATTTTACAATCAAAACTTGGATTTTGTTAAAATCATCAGAACTTCGTTAGGAAAAAAACAGGTTGAAATCACGTTTTTTATGGTTGTAATTAGTTTATTTTAAGTGAAATGAGGAACTCCATGGTTTGGATAAAAGCATTTCCCTTCCATTTGCTGTTCAAGTCCAGGAGTTGTTGCTCTTTGCTCAAGCCTCACAGAAACTGAAAGTAACTAGAAACTGACTTTTAAAAATACCTTTCCTCCTCACTGTTTATTTTTTTATGTTTCATCAGCTTGATCTAGCAGTATACAGAAGTGTAAAACAACTTTTACATTTTTTACAATTTTGGTCCACCTAAAGACTTCTAACACATTAATGTGGAGATCCTGATTCTTACCTGATCTGAACAGTCAGAGGAAAATATGCTGAGTTTTCCAGCTGAGGGCCTGTCCCATTTTAAATACAGCTTCTACCTCTTTAGATTACTRTGCTTTAATTATGCCATGTGCAAAATGTTTTTATACATAAAGCAGAGATGAACTAAACATCCAATCTGAACTTACTCAAGCGATGGCATCTYTCTTTACAGTTAGTGTTCTCAGCCCACTGCTGGTTTGAAATGTAATCAGTTTTCATCTGCTAGCCTGAATGGAATTTAAGTTTCTGTTCAAGATATAGCCTGTGATGCTGCACTGCATTGCACAAAGACAGTTCCTACATTCTTACCCAAARTCAGATCATTCTCTCTGCACTGCAGAGCTGGGAATCTGGAAGATTTAATTTAGATCCTTCTCAAGCATATAACACCGTAGCCTTTGTTACCAGTAACAAACTTGCAGATATTTTTATATGGTACATAATAATTCAGTATGACATAATATGGCAACTTTGCAAAAGAGACTGTTTTCATCTAAAATATTCACTGACGTATACACATGTGCAGCTCCAAAATGGATAAGCAGGAAAAGAAAAGGTAGGTTGCATACTTCCTCTATCTGTATGTGTGCTTTAATTTTGTACGTGCATATGCAAGTTCTAACTGCATTTTCTGTCCCCTGGCTCTGTGGTTCCCTACATTCCAATATTTCCAATGAATCTCATTCTACCCTTGAAAAGGCCTTTTACCATTGGTACATTTTATAATCGTCCACAGAAAGCTCTTAATTGGCTATGGGAAAATTATTTCTTATAAATATGTTGATTTATAGTGTCCCTCACAAGTTTGTTGGAAAAAAGCAAGAGAGGTAATTGAGTAGCAATACGGACGATTTGTGTAATACAACTCACCAGAGACCACAGGTCTCAAAATGTAGAGCAAGCTGTCAAGCAGCCTAAATTATGATGGATTGGACTATTTTGGCCCACAGAGCAGACTAGATCTCCCTGAACGTAAAGTCACATTTGGTCTTCTCTCTTCCAGGGAYGCAACTTTCTCATACTGTCTGCACTAACACCAGAAAATTTAACAGTGCTAAGACGCAGGCTTGAGTATTGGCCCTTGGTCCTCCATATACAACTGATTCCAACAGAGTTAGAGCATGGATGCAAGTCACATAGCGTCAGGTAAGCTCCAGACCACAGAACATAACCTGGCTCTTTTTATTTACTACTGCACAGACATCCAGCACCGGCAGACTTCAAAATCTCACTCTGTGACACTTAACTGTCTTTGCAAGCCACACAGGACAGCTGATGAGAAGCACTGTTGCTCTGTAATGATTTCTTAGTTAACAATACATTTATGTATGTGCGTGTGGATGTGTTTGCACACGTATATTATATATGTATACGTCAACTGATAGAATTCCTATAGGATCATTTTCTATCATCTTGGTCACCATGACAAATCGGTGCTGAGAGCAAGTTTCTAGCCTTTGACTTAAGACTCCTCTTGTTTTTAATAAGCTTTTAACTATCAGTGCTAGAAAGTCATAAATACAAGAATAATGTAATAAGGATAATGTAATAATCCACCCAGTTCTGTGTTATTTTATTTTTGTTACGCATTTAAAATATCCACACATCTTCACACATTTCCTTCCTCCTCACTCTCAGACWCTGAGGCTCTTAGTTAAACAGGTAAAGAGGTCTGACACTTCTTAAACTTTAATGGTTTGTTGTTGTACCTTGTTGAAAGCATTCTGAGGACTAACTGGAGTAAGCATTTGGGAGAAAGGACCCTGGTGATTATATTGAGATGAGCGTCCATGTTTTGCTATGTATCTGCAGTTAAAAAAAAAAAAAGTAGAAAAAAAAAGACTTTGAAATTATATTATTTTACTGCTAAACATCCACCCTTTCTTCCCCCTCACTGCATTCTTCATAAACAGTTATGCCCATTCTTTATAAAAGCTTTAAATCTTAGTCTTGATATATCTAACAYGCCGAAAGCCAAATCTCTACAACAGCTGTAAGAAAGGTATGTTCTGCTCTCGCCTCCTTCCAACCTTTCTTGGACAAACACACGGTTCCTTCACAATCAACCTGCACACCGTCTGTGGAAAACTGCCATGAGAATGCTGAGTACGTTCAGGCACACAAGGCACCATGGTGCCGGGAGGGCAAACTCTTGTGACACTGGAGGTTTGGCTTTCAGGCCTAGAAAAAACACTTCATCGGCACTATGGTATAAGCAATGCCAGCTCCAGATACCCTGTCCCTGTGGTGCAGAATACTGGGATGAGGGTTAGAAAGTATGTGGCGGGCGGTCTAGGAGGGAGCAAGTTATGCTAGTCTTCTGATATGCTCTTTTAATTTTTACAGGAAGAGGCACTATAAATAATCTTATACCTACAGCCTCAGTGTAGCCCCTCAGCTGCAAAACCACTCATTCAAAGCAGGGCTGACACAGAACTGATCACARTATCTTGTGTTCATTCAGCCTCCAATCAGAATAATTTTCTTTTGTCCTTATGATCCCYCTTGGAATCTCCCAGGTATCTGAAAGTCTCCGCAACAACTTACTGAAAGCGTACCACTTTTGTCGCTAAAATCAAACTAAATTAACCATTGTGAGGCCAGGACATTTTTATACAACTGGTGGTTAAAACAGATTTGCATTTTTTGGGTACTAATGGACAATTCATTTAAAAACAAAACAAAATATAAAACAAAACATAAAACATTCTGTCCTGTGTAAAAGCTAAACAGTACTGCCAGAATGTAATTGCACTAAAGAACTTTGAAATTTTCTGACCTTACCTTGGGATTACCTAGTAATACAAATACAATAAAAATACATCAACAAAGCTTAACTTACAAAAATACTATTCATAGTCAAAGATGAAGAAACCATATGTTTGGTGTTCTAAATCCTATACAATCCTGTTAATTTTAGAGTGCTTATAATAGATATAAAGGATTTTGCTCCACATATTGTTGAAACTCCACGCAATTGAAACACAAGGCAGAAGTGCTTGAGTGCTACCTGGTCTGTKTAATGCTGCTGATACTTTTGACAGGAACATTTATTAGACTATGTCAGCAATAGAGTAGAGATTCCATCTGATATCCATAATTGTCTTCAGAAGACTGGACATATGGGGACAGGTTTAGCTCAGTTGGTTGGTGTATGGTGCTACTAATGYCAAGGTTGTGGGTTCAATCCCCATATGGGGCTATGCTGAGGGTTGGACTAGATGATCTCCAGAGGATCCTTCCAACCTTACCATTCTATGATTCTATGTAACATGTCAAATGAAGCAGCTTTAAAAATACCCACCAGACAGAACCACTTGCTACTTTTTAAGAAATTATTACAATCATAGCTTGAGAATGATCAAAATGGTTCACCATTTTATAAACAATGAGTTTCCCATGTGAAAAGCACGTGCAGGTGAGTTTGAGTAGTCTGACTCCAAATTCAAGGAATAAACTCTGTTCTCTTCACCCTGCTGCTACAGACTAGCTCAATCTGTGACTGTTGAAATAAGCAGGATGCTTTTCATTGATTGGACAAAGGGGAGGAATCRAGTATTAATACCTCTCCTTTACAGGCATCACTAATTACTGTGGAGGGAAATTCCCAGCACCCATAATATTTATACATAGCAGTTTCATAAAGGGCAATGACCCTCAATCCTAATCCAGTGATTACTGTATTATTCCATAAGTAGTSCCAGTGAAAGTAAAATAGGACTGTTACAACCTGAAAATCAGTGGTCCTACTCTCAGGGTATTGCTCAACCAAGAAAAAAGGTGGTAAAATCTGGTCTACAATATTTGGGTGTGATTATACTCTCTACCTATTTCCTATAYATCCTTCTTCAAAACAAGTCAGAGAATTCTGTAGAGGTTCTAGAAAGTCTCCATTAGCACACAACACCCCTCTATTCTTACTATCCACTACAAAATTAAGAAAATTCATCCACTGCAAACTACACCCACACTAATGCTTGTAGAAAGTAAAAGGAAGTAACAGATGTGTTTTCCTTTCTTAGATCACACCTTTTTGCTCTTGATCTTTTATCTGTCTGAAGGCTGCTAGTGATCTCTGCTAAGATACACTTGGTTTTTTTCTTTGTCTGTGACATTTAGATGCAAGTTAGTCTGCATCAGGCTTCTCTGAGTTCAGCTTATCAGCCTATAGTACCTCAAAACCCTGTTGTGTATTTTCATTCCGTGTCACCAGCAAACTACAACTAGAGGTGAAAAACCTCTTTTCTRAGTATAACCACAAGAGAAAAAGAGCAGAGGTAAAAGGATCGTGGATAGCAGATATGGAAGTCAGTGCATTTTGCTCAATGATGAAACACTCTGATAGGGTGAATTCTTTAAAAGCCAGGCAGTTCCCTAAAGTTTCTCAAGTCTTTTCTGTACACCCTTCATTGGTAGCATTGAAAAACAAGWGGGATGCGTTGTGAACAGAATCCTAATGCCAATTAGACAATTTAATGGAAGATAAATGTCTCAGGACATAGTGTCCTAGATCGCTCTGAAAAAAACAAGAAATCAGAATCTAAATAGAAAGTACAAAATCATAAAGGAGAGAGGAGAAACAAGTAGTTGTTAAGCTACTCTCAAGCTACTGGAAGAAAGGCTGGCTTAGAGCTRTGCCCATGTCAGAAGTTCTATGCAGTAACAAAAGAAAAATGTCTTTTCAGCTGTCCCAAAGTGTCCAGTTCTTTTGAAATCAACAGGACACGTAAATACCTTAAAAATGTGACCTGTAGTTTTAACTTCTTCTGTGTAAAAGCATGAGAGAATAATGATCATTAAATCAGTTCCTGAGGTAGCCATAATAGTGATGAGGGGCTATGATTTCCTGCTCACAGGGCCTGCATCAGTGTGCGGGCTCGGCGTGCTTTCCCTTCTCACTGCCTTCTGAGTAAATCCACCTCATTTTAATATCTGTTTTCTATATAGCAACTATTCATTTCACAAGGGTTTGACAACACCATTTTGGAATACCATACAGTTTTCTTTGTTTTAACTTTGGCATACGTGTGTTTCTTTCAAAATACATACGGATCAATCAAAAATAAAAACATGATCACTTAAGCCATGATTTTGCCACGATGGCTAGAGAAGAGATTTATCAAATGTAGAAATAATCTGTATTTTATAAATTATAATTTAATAGGAAGTTCCAGAAAAATCCTAAAATCACAAGCTGATTTACCATGAAGATTATGTGCAGGTATCTAATGCCCAGTGCTCTTTATCTTTTAAGCCAAGAAAATGTCATGCTTAATATTTARTTGTTCTTTTAACTATATAAATGCAATTAGGATTTTCCCTGTAATCTTTCTGAACAAGCTGAGAAATATACCTCATACTTACCCATGCATTCGTGCAATTATTGATGGGGATGTTGAAGGAAGATTAGAATTTGCCGGGTGGGTTGYTGTCCAATGAACCTTGCCAGTGTACCCAGGGATATTTGGAGTGCTAGAGGAAAAAGTTAAAGGGGAGAGAGCAAGAAACAGTATATTAAATGAATACAGACTTGAAATATGACTTACAGATAAGTTATAAAATAGTTAGTGTTTCCATATCCAAGATGGATAGGGAATAGACAGTAAAAAATCATCATAATGTAATGAATTATCCTTAGAACATGTAAATTGGCATAGCTCCTTTTGTATCAGTGAAGCAGCTTTATGATGATTTACCTGATGATCTGACTCAGAATCRTTGGTTAGACATGGCAAAAGTGATGTCCTCAATGACTTTTCATTTCTTTTTCTTTTTTACAAAATGTTTGAGATATTAGAATATCTGTATGATATGCATGATCGAGTGACATTTCATCTCAAAGAAAAAAATGAGGTCACAAAAAACATTCAAGGAAATAGTCTTAAAAAATGTGTTACAGATTTAGTTGATATTTAGGTTCCATATTCAAACAAGGAATTCAGGTAACAGGCTTTAGGCCAAAAGGTTTCTTGTAGCCTAAACACAAGTGGTTTCCCAAATAATTCAAAAATTCTCCAAATTTCACCTAGAATATTTTAGGAATAAATTTACCTGACAAACATACTATCAACACTGCTTAAATGTATCAACTTAAATACTAGTTTGCAGCATTGAACTGAGACAGTATGTGTGCTCCTTTAACCCTGTTGTTAATTCCAAGGCTAAGATTTAATGTGAAATTCAAAAAATAAGTTCCTCAGAGACAGTGAGTAAAAAATTCTACTTATCTGAAGTAACACACTGAAGATTTTACAAGTAGTTGCTGGAAGATGAAGCAGAGATGTAGCAAATTAAAAAAAAAAGATCAAAAGAAAACATAGTAGGATGAATTCAGAGAGAGAATTCATGAAGATTAAAACTAAAACAAACTAAACCTCCAATATGGCAGCTTTTTCCAGCACAAAGGCCTTCAGAGAGCTTCATCAGTACTGCTCTACACTGACAGCTCAAAATAGGACACCACTGAATTATACATACGTCCAGACTGCCCATACACTTGGGGGTAAGTGCTCATGACAAGCTGTTTCATCTATTGAATCAGCTAAGTAGTTGGGATCATGAACCTTGCCTGTGTCACTCTTTCGTGGATTTGCAGACTGCATGAATGATAACAGTGCCCACTTTAAAATCATGTCTCTGAGGCATTTTTGGTTGCCATATACTTTGGGTAAAAATGAACAGTTCCTTTAGTTATAAGAGAGCATAAAGAATTTCAGTACAGCTGAAGAGCTGTTTCTCCACAACTACATCAGCATAGGCTGCAAAAACTGGAGACACATGGGAGGTGTGGTTTATCAGAGAATTCTTTGATCTGTGTACTAGGAAATTTGGCCCTGAAATTCCTCACCAGAGTATTAGAGCTAATGACCAAATGCTGTACCTACCTCTATTATATGTAATCCACAGTTATAAACATAAAGGACTGTAGGTGAACTATTCTTGCCACAGGCACACAAGTAGTATAGTATATGTTGTTGTCCACATACTCATAGCTAGTAGCAGGCTCTTCTAGTTCTTTGTGTTATTTTAGAGTAACCTTGCACTACTCACATATTTACTGAATATTCGTATATTCAATATATACCCATATATTCATACACTGCTGTATTCTCTTGGAGTTTTGTGAGAGCAACAGTTCTGTGGCACTTGGGAAGCTGTTACTCATAGGGAATCCCCAAGTAGTTGGCTGAGCAAGTAACAGATCTTCTCTGTGTCTTAACAGCAACCATGAAGCAGTTACAGGTAGGCCTGAGGATCTGGTGCAGCAAAGGAACATGTTTTCAGAACTGTTGAAAATGGCTTGCAGGCAAAGTTGCCTTTTCATGCAAATATAGACAATTGTCAGGTTAGCTACAGATGAGGTAACTCTATATAAAAATTGCCATTTGCATACACAGAGATTCAACTGAGGCATGCAAACACAAGGACATTGGGTGCATCTGAATATAAGCACATACATTCAGCCAAATCTGAAAATGTGGTATCTCTTTGAAAGAATTAATCAAACTGTGAACAGTTTTACTGCCCTACATACATTTTTCATACATAATAGAGAAATTAATTTCCTCGGAATTGTATGACTGTCTCAGAGAAGAGGAGGAGATCAAAATAATAAACTTCATAATAACTTGCAACATTTCATATACATATTTGGAGTTACCTAACGTAAATGTACAACTGTGGAGATATCCAAATACTGTAAGGCACTGCAAGGCGTCTGATTGATAAAATCTTCTGACCTTTAAAATTTGCAAAACTAGCATCTTGGCACTCCTAGTAATAATTAATTCTTTTTGTTAGTATATTTTTCCTGAAGAGAAAAGCATCAGAAATGACCAAACTTGACCCAGAAAAACAAAAACAAGCTTGAGAGATGGCCCAAGATGCAGATTTGTTCTAGCTTGTCTGTTAAAAAGTATTCATAGAAGTTGGTAACTTCATAACATGTTGAAAGGATGTTGCCCTGAAAGAGAAGAGAGATATGAAGAGAGAAGCTGAAAGTACCAGGATAGTAAGAAAGCTTACATTACACTAAAGCAGCTGCTCTCCTGGGAACCTGCAAAGAAGATGCAAAAATGTGCTGCGGTTATGTATGTGATAAAGCAGAAGAAACTGAGGTTAAAAAAATACCCCTTTGGTTTTTTGTTTTTGGATCATGCTGTCTAGCTCTAGTGTGTTTTCTCTGATGAGCTGCTAAACCAAGTTGTTGCTGCTGAAAAAACAAGCAAGTGCCAGGCTACCACTGGGCAATATACAAAACTCTTCTGTGGTTATAGTTGTCGTCATCAAGCTTTCTTTCTGTAACCAGACATCTCTCTTGTTCATACACTTCCTTGTTATCACTCTAACAGCTCTTAATCCCAACAGTAAGAAACACACAGTGTTAACAGTTGAATCTATGCAAGCTCTGAGATTTCAGGTGGAATGTAGTGATTCTGAGTGCCTCCGTTTTGTTGTGCCTGTTCTTTGCATGTCTCCCTTGGGATGTCTTTGAAGATTTTTATTCCTTGGTAGTGTTTAGAAAAATCAGTGTGGACTTAACCTAGTTGGCCACCTATATGGGCAGTTAGAGCCATATGAGGTGCCTCAGGATACCCAAGACATCCACCTACTACACAGGACCCAAAGGAGAAGCCTACTGTTCTGTAACAGGAGCTGGGAGCAATGCTCTAAGGTTGCTCCTATAGTGTTGGATGCTCAGGTTTCCCACCTAAGTTCCATCTCATAGTCTTCACGGGAGCAAATTCAAGACCCTCCAGATAATTTGTATTTCTTGAAAACCTTGTATCTAGCACTTAAGCTTGAGCGACTTAAGTATGCAAGTTCTTTGTGCAAAAATTCCCTCTAGTGAATGCAACCTTGCAGGCTTGCACTTAAAAAGAGTAAGAGTTCCTAACATCTTACTTGTTCTTAGACACACTATTGTGTATCACCCAAAGAAATAAACTACCAGTCATAAAGCCATCTACTAGTTCTTGTTTGTGTAATTACAAAACAGGCCTCTCACGTCTCACTCACAGTACAGAAGAGACACAACTGGCTTCCACCTCAAATTCCCTTCCAGGTAGACCTGTGTGTCATGTATTTGTGGCTCTTCTTTTGCTCCATGATCCCATGTGCCAAGTAGAATAACATGAAGTTCAAATGCCTCAGACATGATCCTGTGTCAGGAAACACAATCCATAAAATCTCTTGTGTTGGGAAAAAAGTACTTGAGAAACACTGTGAAGTCAAATCAAGATACTCTGTGCAGTGTGAAGAATAGGACCAACAGGATTTTTGAACAAAGTGTTTTGGGCTGTATTTCATACTCTTCTCTCTCGGGCATCAGAGCAGGGTAGGGATATTCCCAAATGGATTTGGAATTTCTAAAAGGTCAAAAACATCAAAATGTAATTCCCCAGAAATATTTTGGACTAGGTTCAATTGGAACATTTTGTTTCTACAATTTTAAACAGCTTTATTTTATTTCTACTTTTTCACTCACTTCTTTACTATAAGTTAATCTTTCTGAAACAAAAAATCAATTCAAGTGATAAAATCTTCATTTGGAAAATGTCAAAGTGGGCTATTTCAGCATCCTCCCCCATGACTCAAACTGGGAAATTACTAAAAACAGATAGATGGCAGACAAGCTGTCAGATTCTGAAGAAAAGATACATTATGGGAAAGCTCTTAGGCAGCCCATGTAAATGACTATTCAATGTGCAAGGCAAAAGAGGGTCTTCACGAGCTAATTGTGGCCTGTGAGGTTTCTGTGGTAACTTGAAGATGATTAAGGGAGGCATACACACAGTCAGTTGGAGGCTGACTGTATACTGAAGAAATATGATTGAAGTCACTACAGATACACTGGTGTGATAGTAGAATTTTGCTCAATGTACTTGGGAAACCAAGAGTAAAGGACAGTTTCAGAGAACATCTTTGTGCAAGAACTGCAGGATTTGAAACATTCAGGACTTTTTCTTCCTGGAAACTGTATGTATAAAGTTACTATTTCAATCAGAAACGCTTGCAGAGATGGATTTTGGTCAGATCCTATTCTCTCTAACATGCCTTGGACAAGTCACTTCAGCCTCTTCATCTCTGGAAAACGAATGTCATAATCTACCTTACCACAGAATTATYGTAAATGGTAAAGAACTAGGTGAGGCTTCACTTTAAGTTAGAATGCATATGTATGTGTACCACTGCCATCTACTGAATATTATGTGAGCTTATGGATTAAGTCTATATTAATGACTGCCAGAGATTTTTATTTAATTCAGGAGGCAGAGCCCTGTACTGTGGAACAAGAAAACATAAACTCTGTCCTAACTGCTCCTGTTAAATTTCAAGAGGTTACAGTAAGCAACAGTGAGAAATCAGGAAGTTGCTGTGCTATAATACAAGAGACATGCAGAAGAGAATACAAGACATCTGTAATTTGATCAGTATGTCCAACTGTGTATGTTGGAATGCATTAAGTGTACTATACTATTACAATACTAAATGTATACACTGAGGGTGTAAGGGAGTTCTAGCAATGCCAAGAAGGAAAGAAAGTTATTTGTGTCTGTCAAACCAAGCATTTACCAGAGCCCTGCCCATGAATGCTACAGAGGAAATCCCCATCACCCGCGTGGGAGGCTTTTTTTTTCCATTGACCCTTAAAACACCTGCAGAGCTAAAATACCACATAGAGCATAACCTTGTTTCAGCAGCTGATTGGGGAAGAGGTCAACTAAAGGAAAAAGCTGGTGGCTAAGAGGTGAAAGAGAATTATTATACAAAATTACACACTGATAAAGATGTTTTAAAAAAAGAGGGCAGCGGGTGGTTGTGTTGGGAATCCATATGATGAAGAAGAAACAGTTTCTGTATGGTTTTCAAAATTATTGGGCTCAAAATGCATTTCTGAATAACAGAGTTTTTTTAAGAGTAGTTGTTAATATCAAGAAAGAATGATTTGGGTCACTACTTATTTTCACAGATTAAAAACAGAGAGTCTCTCAAAAGCACCCACAGAACTTAGCAGMCTGAGCCTTCTTGGAAGCTAGTGCAGCTGGTTTGCAAAGTTTCCTATTCTGGGCAACTTKCCCAAGGGAGCTGAAAATATGTATAATTCAATGTTACCTCAGAATTCTGACTTTCCTCCTCTTCTTTGATATACACTTGGGTTGAAGAAGCAGTACACAGATTTTTAAAAGTTCTCAGTATCTAAAAGCTTTGTTGTGATGCTTGCTAGATTTTTGCAGGAGCTTAGCAATCAGCATTGTACCCAGGATGTGAGTTCTTTGAGAATTCTGGTGTTCAAATGTGGTTGCTGAGCTATTTTTGAAAACTTAGCCCATTGCTCATAACACACTCTTTAGCTCAGTTGCTTCCATATCTGGTATATGGTCAGCTATAAGACATATAAAGCCAGTTCATCTTCAACAGATAAATATCATAATCAGATAATTAATAATAGAATAAGCAAGAAAGAAGCAAAATAATAGGCAAGGAAAACAAAAAACACAAATAATTATTTCAGAATTTTCTAAAATAACAAAGGTCTCGGTTCTACAAAGTATACTAACACATCCTCAATTCCCACCCTTTTCAGGAAATCTTTTAAGCAAATGTGTTCACCTCATTGATTCCAATGGGATTTATACTTCATGGGTGACAAGAAAAGCAAATATAAGGATGGAGTTTAGTAGGTAGACAAGAGGAGACGAGAGGAAGAAAACAAACTAGAAAAAGAAGCCAAGACAAAAAAGATGAATTAAATATACAACAGCAACAAAAAGTGTGCATGGTTGGACGCATGTTGGCCAGTACATTTAACAAAAGTACACAAGCAACATTCAATGAAAATACACAAAAGCAACAAAGTATTCAATTTGGAAGCTGGCTAGTTTATGGCATGAAAAGAAAAGATTCAGGCCTGCAACTCCTGTGCTGTGACAATGTAATCCAGTGGATGGAGCGCTGAGCTGTAAAATGAGATTATGATATGCTTTATATAACATTTTTGGTGAAAAAAATAATATTAGAGTAGAACAGCCTTAAAAATATATTCAGAGTGCTCTTTCACAACTCTCTAATTTTCTGACTGCCTTGTTTTTTTAAAGGCTTATATATCATCCTTGGCAAAGAAATGCTACAGGACTAGCTCTTAGGCATATGTTGCAACATAACCAAGATGAAAGAAGGGAATAAATAAGTTCATTCTAAAGCAAGTATACGCATGAATATACAAACCAAAGATATTTAGAATGATGCCATATTCCAGGGCTGGAACAGAACTCCATAGATTATGTCACCAATCACTTTCTCCTAAGATAGGCTTTAACGAACGCCTGGACAAGAATGAGAGGAACTGAATCAGCATGCAGGATCTTTGGTCAGGTGGGAAGATGAATAGTCTGACTGGAGAAAAGAATTTCCACAGTTCCCTCATGGAAATGCACACTGGCCACATCAGGCAGCTACCAGATCACAAACATAACTGTAATTAATAATAAGTTCAGATCATAAATTTAGCACCTGTAGCTGAGTCACAGCACTTATGGCACAGCTTTCCCACAACCATTCTATGTCTGAGCCTCAGAGGAAAAATGGGAAGTTTACAAGATAGCTTCTATCCCTAAGTTTTCACATCTATCTCACACTAACTTTTAGAACTACAGCCAACAATTTGTGCTAATTTTGGATTTTAAAAGCATCTTTTTTTTTTTTTTTTTTTTTTTACTAAGTTTAAACAAAGCACAAATTCAATAGTCTAAAGTTTAGAGTTAGAGTTTTGTAAATTACAGTTTGGTAAAAAAGGCAGAGGCTGGGACTCAGGATATATGGAGTTTCACTCCTGACTTCAATATAGATTCCCAAGGGTATTTGGTGAGTCATTTAATCCCACTGCATCTGGATTCTCACCTGTAAAACTTCCAAACTACACAGTAAGCACTTCAKCTGGTGTGCTGCACCTTGTTCACTAGGCTGATCTTACATTAGGAGCTTTTAGGCTCCACTGCAGCATAAGTCATGACTTTTATCTTTTTTTTCTAATTCCTTAAAAAAAAAGAAAGAAAGAAAAAGAAAAACAGAAGATGGTTTCCTGTTCTGCCAAAAGGAAGAGAGGGTGGGCACAAGGGTAACATACAAAACATGCCCAGGTTCACCACTCTTCCTGTTTGTCTCTGAAAAGTTATATGACAGATGACTCCTCAGCTAGTTTCAGCTTTGCTAATAATTTGACTGGTAACCACTTTCTTGCTTGGTCYGGGGAAGAAAAGTGTCTCCCTCCAGAGTACTGCCTGAGAGCTGATGGTGCTGCCCAAGTGCTAAAGACAGGAAGTGCAACTAATGATACTCCATGAAAGAGTGAAAGTGACTATCTGCAGAGAGATTTTTACATTTTATAGATTTGCAAAGCATAGTTAGGCTTCTAAATCCAAATGACATCTCTCACTTCTCAAAGATTTTGGTGGGAGTTTAGGAAACTTAATACCTTTGTGGATCTGTCTACAACTACTATCAAACACACAAAGAGAGTGAGAGGAAAAAAAAAGAATCATTTTTATGTCTCCTTTCTAACTTTTTCTTTTCTTTTGCTTAAAATCATAGCAATCTTGATGTCTGACAGGCACAGAGAATAGATATACTTTAATAAGGGTTCAGTAGAATTTTTCAGAGTTCTTTCCGAGATGTTAGGAGTTTCCAAAATGTCAGAATATTTTAGGTCTCAGAGCTCTTGCTCTCCTGGTTGTTAGCAATCAGTGAAACCCATAGTCCCACTCACTAAAAATCAGGAAAAGGACATGGTAAACACTGGAGGAGGTGATATGGAAGCTGGTGCTCAAATACATAAAGCCAYAATGATACTAAACACAGCAACTAGCTCCAGACAAGCTGTTTGTCTGTTTACAGCACTGTGCACATGTTAGCTTCTATCCCTCAAAGCTYTACAGCAACAGCAGTATGACATGGCAGAACTAAGGCTTAACAGCTCTGCTAACTTCCCTACAAACTCAGAAATCTCTGTTGTATACTATACATACATAGGAGAAATCTCCTATGTATGCTTTATTTTTTAAAGTGGATTTCTCAAAAAYCTCTTTCTAATATTTTTGCTCTAATTTAAGCAGAAGTTAGATGAAAMCTGTGAGAACTCAGACGACCTGTGTTACACAGGATGTAACATCAAACAGAATGGTGCATAATATACATAAAAGCTTAGTATYAATAGGTTTAATTGCAGTAATATGGGTCAAAGACAATCATTTTACRATGCACAGCACCTTACTTTGCCTGTCAATCTAATTCTGTAATGAATAGGGCTGTTTGAAGAGTGATGCGCTGTTCCCCACAAGTGTGGCAGCATATGTAAAAAGATATCCTTTCTCCCCAAAACTAGCAACAGAAACAGAAGTGGATAGACCTAAGCTGTAGCTCAGAAATTCTAGCCACCTCCATGCCAGCTCCTAGCAACTGGAAATGTTTAGCACATACTCTGCCATATGTGAGCAAGGCCCAGCATCCTGCACTTTGTTCAGAACAGAGAGGGAAATATTTTTACAGCTTCTCCCCCCTTGCTTCCCCCAGCAAAATATCTCTTCTGTAGTTTCCTCACAAATGTGGACTTCCCAAGAGCACTGAAAACAGAATGGAAAGGTCTATGMAAAGAGAAAAATCTGATAATCTGATAAGGTGAATAAAACAGGCTCTTGCCTCTTTTGTTTTACCACTTTCAGACATGCTCTCCAAAGCTTGAAAATAAATGCTTCTTAGCATCTCAACCTGCTAATGACAACTTTAGGAAGTCTTAGAGGCTTAAAATGTTGACCTTTGAATTTTGAAGTTTATGATCTAAGTAGAAGTAATGGCATTCAAGGAACTTTTGCAAACTCAAAGGACATCTAGTGGCTAAAGTTAAAAATCACATTTTCAGCATTACAGTATTCAAGCTGTATTATCCCACTGAAGAATGGCATTTTCTTTTTGACTCAACATGCTTATTCATTAATACTAAAGCACAAGATGTGCCTCAACTATGAGAGTATGTCATACTTTGTAAACATGAACAGTCTTCTGGAAGTAAGGACTCTTCAGAATGGCATTAGTAGAAATTACTGGGTCCAAGGCTGTTAAGCCTTGAATATAATATAATTGAAAGGTATAAGCTAATTTATGATTCAATCTTTTTTAAGGCAACTGCACACCAAAAGACAGAAGCTGTTCTTTCAATAAGGTAAAGCTCTGAATCAGTGATACTTAGAAAAGTTGAAAAGTTACTTGCTCTGAATTTGGCAAGGAATTTGTAAGCGGATGATATTGTTTAAAAGTGTTAGATATAGCTTGACTATATTAATGGTGCTTTATGCATGTCACATGAAAATACTGATACCCAACCATGTAGCTTGCTTTTGCAGAATGATGCAGCACACAAGTTGCTAAACTATTCTCCAAAGTTATTCCATTCTTACATTAATTTTATCCCATTATGCTTATTGTCAGTATGTTCTTTTTTAAACTAACAAGCTTAATCTTTAACAGTTTACTATATAAAATAATAAAAACAAACATCCAGATTTACTATTACTACTCTCAAATTTTCTGCGTATTATGCATATCCCTGTCMAAAATTAAATTTCATCAAGGGAATGCATAGTTGGGTATTTTTAACAGACATTGTTTTCAAAAGTGGTGAACACTCACTTAATTCAATCCCTGAGAACATCAGTAAAGAATTTAAGTGCAGCTGTCATCCCCAGAACTTCCACCAAGCCTACACCAGCGACATTCAGAGGTAAATCTTCTATTCCTGCTGCTGGGCATTTATAGAAATGCCYGTTAGACAATTTCAACCTTATTAAGAAACACAAATCAGATGTTTTGGGGTATGATCTAGCAGATGTGCTCAGATTAGCTTCCCACACAACTGTTTTAGAGTGGAAAAAGTGCAAAGTGCCTGCTCAATCTTTAAACCTTGTTTGTGCAATTAGACTAGAAAGGTTAATAGCAGAAAGGAGAATATACTCTGATTTCTGTTTCCCAGCCTAAGTCAGAGCTTGTTGATCATGAAGAATTCATTACACAAAGATGACAGTGTATTCCACTGGCGCTATCACAGAGAGACTATACTTCCCAGGATGTGCATGCTCAGGGTAGCTTCTGGTCTGACAGTCAATTATTGTTGGTCTACTATGTCCATTCAGTACTAGATGGATGTCCAGGTCACTTGGATCATAGTGAAACTCTAGGATCCTGAAACACCATCCTCAGTATCTACAAAATGGTGCTTAGAGAAGGATATAYGAACATATAAGTTTCATTTAGATTACTGCCAGCCTGTTCCTCTGACAAAGGTATTTCCTGGAAAGCCATTTTGCAAAATGTCAGGTAAGTTTTGTGAATTAAAAGGGAGGGAGAGAGAAAAAAGAAATCTGAGAAAGTTTTGAATTTCTGAAAAATGAAAGAAAAAACTAATCATAATTTCTAATTGAAAAACACAGTGCATAGTGTTAGGAGCATAATTTCCCTGAAGCTGTAACACTGATGTGTTACAGACACATCTACATTGTATTGCAAGCTCATACTTAGCCAGAACAGGCTGCATGTTGGTTTATCGTAACACAAATAGATGGATAAAATCTATTATATTGTCATCTCAGTAGAGATCTCTCTGTTCATTTTGTATTATCAACTAGCTTGACTAATTTTGTACATCTAGGCAGAATGGTCCCTTAGATCTATATAGACCTACACTAACCGCTGTAGGCAGTGACCACTGTAAGCCATTTATTGTTTAYTCAGTTATTGAAAAGCAGGACTCTTCATGTTCAATCTTTGGAGGACCTGAAGACCTGCTGTGCTTCTTTTGTTAACAGAACTTCATTCAAGTTACTCAAAAGAACAAGGAGCATTCCTCCTGACTTTTTAATGTGGCACAAGACCAGATACTAAGGGCTTTTTTCCTGTTTCACAAGTAACTATAACTCAAAATCATACTAATAAAGAAAACATACTGTGCAGAGCTTGTGTAACGAGGCTTTGAAGTTCGCACATGAGCAAGTGTGAGTAAGTCCACGTTGGCATTGTCAACATCTTCAAAATTTACTGCACCAATACAGCCACTGTTTGGATAGAAAGGAAATCAAATACATACATTATTCATAACACAGCTGGTGAAGGCAGCTGAACCACATACTGCGTGCTCCAAAATTCTAGTTATTTATTAAAATGGTCCACAAGAAAAAACATGGAGATGAACTGCCCTGCTAGCCTGCCATGTCCCAAGATGAAAACAAACACCTGCTGAACTTGCAGCCCATAACAAATGGCATCTCTAGTACATATGAGCAGAAAGCAGTTATCCACAAGCAGAGGAGACTCAAAACTCCCCCTCCCTTAGCACCAGAAAAGACCTTAAGAATAGATCCTAAAGTCCATGTACAACTCATGCTATAGAAAATGGGACAGATGGGCTGCTTGGGCTAAATCAAAAATGTAGAATGTACAAAAGACCCAAGGAGATTGTACTCACGTATAGGAAGGGATATGACAGGTTCGAGAGCTTGGGCTTACGCTGTTGAAGACAAAATAAATCAATCACCTTTTTTTGCCAGACAGAATATTCTGATGGAATATTTATGAGGTCCCAAAAGAGAGGTGGTGAAAAAGCCAAAGTTTTGCTCTTGGAATGATGAATGCTCATTTGAATTGTGGTAGAAGACCGTGATAAATGATTAGGTTGGCATACATGCTAAATGACCCAGTTCAGTAGGTAGTCTCACCTTTTAACCCCCATCCCCAGGTACTGGGCTTCAGTCAATTTCCTAGGTTTGTTTAAGAAAGTTTCTTTGAAAACGCACTTTTCTTCTTACAGGACTTCTCACACATAGGTTTGGGGAATATTGGAAAATTTAACATTGCGCTTGAATTTCCTTCTTGCTCTGTCCGAAAGAGTAACATYCAAGAAATGGTACGGATAGTATGCTCTATCTCCCTGCCACCCTGCTCAGACGCTTGCCTCTCCCATTGCTTGCTGTTTCTGTCCAGCAGTGCACCGTCCTATTGAGTTTACCCAAGCAAACCTGCTGGTTCGCAATCTGGAAAGCAGGCAMGTTCTGGTTCTCCTGCCCCTTCTTTGACGCCACTTTCCTTCCCCATCTCTACTTGGCTCACTAACACAGCCCTTCAGAACTTCTTCTGTCACYCTTTACTGGGCTCTAATGCATCTAAAATGCCTTCTGAGACAATTTTGGATTCCACAGAGAGCAGAAAAGGCCTGGAGTTTGTAAATGTTATTGAGGTGTACAGGAGGTATGCAGTCATGACATAATAATTAACCTTACAGAATTCTTCTAATTCGTCTCCCACAGGAAAAACATGATGGAAAATCATTTTCATACAGTCATTGACTGAATATCTTAACTTCTCTAATTATATAGAGTGCTGCTGAGGTTACTCTTCTGATGAGAAGAACTATACACAGACTTCATGAAGGAAATACTTAGAGGTCACTGATATTCACAAAAAAATGAAACTCACAAATCAACAGGTCTCTGTGGAGAGGTAARAGATCTTGTCTGAAATCTGTCCCAGAGGCCTCCAACAACCTAAAATCGTAATCAGATGTTTCTTGTAAGGCAATACCATCTAATTAATCTGGCTTAATAGATTTTCTTGTGGCAGCCCTCCAGTGAGATTAAACTCATAGGGGAAGGATCATCTATGTAGATCCAATGCAGGACTGAATTTTAGCTTAGTAAAAATAATTGTTATAATTACTGCAAATAAACCAACTCAGTATTATATTTGTTATGTTACAGCATCACTCATATGAATCAAATTTTCACCAATATGCTTGTCCTCTCTTCTAGTATTGTGCATGTCATATTATTCTATACCAATTTACAGGGGGAAAAGGGAAAAAAATATTCAGCCATTGAGGCTGAATTACTGGAGCATTCTGTTGACTTTAAGTGCTTACTTGGGACTGTTTTTCTTTGAAATCATCTCTGTGGCTTTGCGTGTATGACCGACACAAAATTTAGTCCACACTTCATTAGCAAAATTTATAAACAGTTTASAAGAAGTGTTCACTGACTTGGCTTATTTCAGATTCAGGATTGTATCTCTTTCTTGTGAAATACTGGGAAACAGGATCAGCCATCACTTCTACTGTTGATGCTGGTGGCTGGATTTTGGAAGGTAAAATATTATCCCAAGGAACTTCTTCATAAGCTCTAGATCAACAATAAGAAATAAGAGAAAAATTTTCCAATATAATAATTACTGAGTGTCAACTGTAGCTAGACAGTATAAATTCAGTGACAAAGAAAGATGTGGAAAAAAGTAAAAAGAGTAAAGGTGAATATTTTCTAGTTTAAAGGAAAGTGAAAAGTCTGGAACTGTATATTGCTTGCTGGGGAACAAGTAGCTATGGTACAGTTTCACAGGCTTATGTAAGACATCACTCCATAATTGGAAGAAGTAGTTTATCTTCCAATAAGCTTATTGCGATGATGGGATTTATTTCGTCTAGGCTTGAACAAACAGTTAAATGAGATAAGACTTTTCTAAATAGAGATTAGATACCAGTCATACCAAGCCTATGACAGGTGCTGAAGACAGATGAACTGAATCTCCTTCTAGAAACCCCAGTCTCTCTCCACTGCTTATAGAGGAAGTAGAGATGATTTACACAGACTGGACACAAACTTTTAGATAACTAAAGTTAATGAGATGAATCCCAGGCTAAACAATTGGTGTACAATACCAAATGTTCAGAATGGTAGAAAAATAGATTGCATTCTTACATGCACAGCTACCTAAAGATGCATAATAGTGAACAATGATGAAAAGATGAAGTARAACACAGATGAAAACTGTTAAAAGAAATGGTCTCTCACTTTTGAGTACTTGACGTGTAGACATARTTTCTTGCTTTTTCTTCTCTCCAGCTTGCAGAAGAAGGACTGTTTGATTTCTAAAGGAAATCAAATAGATAGCAGAGAACATTGCTATCAACATATATTATACTATGATTGCTTGTTTAAAAGGTGAACTGAATGTATCTGTGTTTTCCTAGTTTAGAATCTTCTTTTGCATCCAAATGTCAAATATGTTCTTCACTAACCAACCCTGGAGATCAAGTGTGGATCTATCTCTGGAGATTTTACTTGGGAAGTAAAATGTAATATACTGAATACAAGTTTAAAAACTGTAGTACAATGTCTTTGCTGCTCTACTCTTCTGGCATGTAAGTTCCCATTTGTTGTGCAACATATAAAATGGCATAGCAGACATGCACTTTGCASTCCCCCAGAGTTGCCTGATGTTTGCTGCTATTCAGGTGGTCCAACTTAAAGAACTCCAAGTACTAGGAATAATAGTTTTGGTGTAGAAGGATGCAGTATACCATTACATTCCCACTATTGAAAAGACTTCATTGGACTTGTGCTATGGAAGCACAGATACCTTTTTATTTACTAATTTATTTGRGACTTGCCCCAAATAAGGCAGTGTCTAAATATTAAATATATGAGTATACCGAATATGGGCTTGCCTAAATATTAAAATAGTAATATAACTTCAATTATACTTTCAGAATTATTGTATATTTCTATTTGTATTTTTCTCTGTCTCCTGTTACACCTAAATGAAATTGATAGTATCAGTCTTACATTATAGTCTAAATAGACAAGGTAACTAGAAAAAAACTGTCACCATTAAAAACTGATCATATGAATAGTTATCTTATACCTATCTGAAATACAGTACTTATTTCACTTTATCTGATTGAAGATGTGACATAGTCCAAGATTTCACTACACTACAGTAATCACTGGCAAAAATACAAGTTAAATGGAAAGCAGACTGGATGTGACATGATTTAAATGTTTTGCATCATCACAAGAGCACCAGACCCTTACCTTGAGATTGGGATTCACATGAAATGCAAAAACATGTTTTTGGTCAGGTAGAGTAGGAGCAACTTTCACCAGAGTTCTCCAACCTGAAAGAAAGGGTTTCCTATTTGTTGTTKTTTTCATCTAGTTTAAATCTTTATTGTTTTGAACTAGATGAAAACAACTCAGGGCTTCCCATAAAAATCCTACAAATTTTCACAAAAATACATTAAATTACATTGAAGATGAAAGTAAGAGATAAATAACATCACAGCATATATAGCTACGATTTAGTCAACTTCACATAGTGTCATGTCAGCCAGTACACACATGCTGGTAACCAAGTTAGCTGCTGCGAAATAGAAGGATGGTATAATGCCTGAATATTGTCTCTCTCGAAAGGACCATTAATTTAATCCTTTCTTCTCACCAAACCCGAATCTTCAAAAAACTTGCAGGCATATAGTTCATCTTTGAGCCGTTTATAACCCTGTCAAATTTGGCAAAAATTAGCCAGTGAGGTCAAAAGTTATTAGGGGACCAACAGACATGAACAGGATAAATGAAAACAAGTTGTTCCTTTAGAGAATGAGGATAAGGAACATGAAGCAATCCTGTAAGTAAGGTAAGGGATATGTATAAGAGCATCATCTAAAAAGCTGTGTCATTAAGTAGCATAATGCTTTTGGTGACTTTGGGAAAGGTGCATTTATAAATAGCAGTTATATATTGTTGATATAGCAAAAAAGGATAGGCAGACATATAGCCATGCCAACTCTCTGTGGACACTGAGAAGTGTTATTTAGTATCCAGAATGTACTACTCAAGTAGTTTTCAACCTTCTTTTTACTTCCAGGCTTCCTAACAAATTTCCAATTCATATGAAGACCTCTATTTAGCAACTTAGAGCAAATTCATAATAAGGTTGTTTTTCCTGATTATTTGTGAAAATTTTAGGTATGCTTTGGAGAAAATAGTTCAAAGACTAAAACTTGAAAACCAYTGTGCAGAATGCAAGGTTAGTTCTTGTCTCAGATAACTAATCATTCAGACAAAGTTTAGAAGAAAATTACAGTTTTTGGTACAAGATACTAAGATTATTAGTATCGTAATGCTATATGTAGATATTGAAATAGCATGACCTGTTTTATAAAAGGGCTTCATGTGCAGTGTGATATAACTTTAAGTTGATCCTTTTGTGAACCTTGCAAAGAATATACGGAACTTCATGCTATGAAGAATTTTCAAACTAAATCACTGTCTAATTAAAGTATTTCCTTTGGAAAATATCTTATAAGTAGGCACTGACCTTCAGAAAACATGCTGGCTGCATCTTCATTGTCTCATCCTGATATAAACTCTAAATGCTGTCTGGAAATAYGTAAGACTTGTACTTATGTAGGAATGTTTCTATTGAGTTTTATTTCTGAAATTTCTTTCTGTTATTAGGGAAATTTATTTCTGTCCAGTTCTGGGCTCCCTAGTACAAGAGAGACATGGAGCTCCTGGAGAGGGTCCAGCATAGGGCTACAAAGATGATTAGAGCACTGGAGCATTTTCCCTATGAGGAACGGCTGCGAGAGCTGGGCCTGTTTAGCCTGGAGAAGAGAAGACTGAGGGGGGATCTTGTCAATGTGTATAAGTATCTGAAGGGAGCAAGGGGACAGGGACAGGGACAAACTCTTTTTCAGTGGTGCCCAGTGACAGAATAAGAGGCAATGGGCACAAACTGAAACACAGGAAATTCTGCCTGAACGTGAGGAGGAATTTTTGCTGTGAGAGTGACAGAGCACTGGACCAGGTTGCCCACAGAGGTTGTGGAATCTCCTTCTCTGGAGATATTCAAGGCCTGCCTGGATGCATCCCTGTCTAACATGCTGTAGGTGACCCTGCTTGAGCAGGGGCGGTTGGACTAGATGATCTCCAGAGGTCCCTTCCAACCTCAACCATTCTGTGATTCTGTGTGATTCTGTGAAATGTTGTAATTGCTTAACAGTTAYATATATATTAGTGCTCTCTACAGTAAAGAGGAAAATATGCTCCTATATTTGCATATGTCCTAGTAGATACATTAAAATACTGTTCCTCTGCTTTATTTATTAAAGGGGCAAAGGTTGCAACTGTTATTCCTTGTGCTGTATGTGTAAAATACTCATGTCAGCTACACTGTCCTTAGGAGGACATGTATATAATTTTACATTTGCTCTCATAATTGTACATATGAATTTCTAGAGACCTCTGCTCTTCCACTGTATGTTGTAATTTGCTATCTTGACACTACTGTCCTGCTGAGATGATTAACCTTCTAACATTTATTTCTCCTTTTGCTTTCAGTGGAGGAAGTCAGCATAAAAATTGTAGTAATCCTTTCCTTTAAGTTAACTTTCTGGAGGTTTCAATGCCCCTAGTGACTTGCTCAGTCCACAAAATTGAAAATAGTGTGGTCTGTTCAAGTTGGGAACTCAGTGGCTTTGTCACTTTTAGCTACTAAAAGCTTAATGATACTCTCAGATCCAGTTTTATTATTATTTATTATTTAAGCTAGTCTCCTAATCTGACAAAGCAGGATTCAATGATGGATAATGAATTTTGGGATTCATCATTTTTTTCTTTTGAATTCTGAGCCAGAGACTGAAGTTGTACTCATTCAGACTTTTAAGCTGTTTCTCAGAAATCATTAAAGTCAGATGTCTTTTTATTTTTAAAGTGAAAATTGAGATTCTCAATATCACCACATAAAAACATATGCACRGAGGCTTCACAAAAATGAGCAGTCTCACAATCTTCTCTGCGTCTCATTATCACCTGAAAAGCGTGCACTATTTTTGACCTTTTGTCTTTTAAAATCAGTAGGAATACTAGGTCCAGCAGGAGATGGTAATACAAATTGAAGGGTTTAGAGATATCTCTTCTAGATGCTTATGCTTCAGTTCTTTGGTAAATTATTCTGCTTCCATATATATGGGAAGAATAAATATAATCCATCAACAATATTACTTTTTTCTCTTTTCTCTTACTCCTTTTAAAGAAATTAAAGCTACAAACCACCCAATGAAAACTGAATTTACATAAGCATAAAAACAATAGTTTTGAAATATTTTCTAATATATTGGAAAGATATGCATGACAAAAGAAGCAACAGAGAAAGAACTAAGCTGTTAAATAAGCAAAGATTTCTCTGCTAGTGAAAAACTAATGCAGAGTGAAATACATGATTGTRTAGACCATAAGCAATCAAATCCTTAGTGAAACCATATTTGTGTTTTATGTAATGGCACTCAGCTCCCAAGAGATTATTTTGGGTTTTTATGTATTATTTTCTGGATGAGCTACCGGCTCATTAGGCAGTACGCTATGAACATTTCATTGTGTGATGGATAATTATTTAATAGCACTTTTTACCACTGACAGGTATTCTTTATCCTACTGTAGGACATTTTTTCATTCTTAGTTAACTTTGTTTATATGCTGCTACGGTTACAAGTTAAACATATTATGACTCTCCTTGAATTACTATTTTTATAATTAAGTTGTACATTTTTTTCCTCTTGCTTTATATGTTGTTGCCTCTGACTAACCTTTCTTTTCTTCTTCTTCTTCTTTTTTTTTTTTTTTTTTTTTTTTTTTTTTTCTGAGGGCAGGTAAAAGCTTTTAGCCCACTAAGCACCTATGTTACAAACTGGGCAGCACCACCATTGACTTCAGTTACTTAGGAATGTCATGTGAAAGGAGATCCTGAAATCCTATTTTGATATGCCTCACACTCAATGAGCAGCTTAATCCTGGATGATCATAAGATCTCCTGTATGTTGCAGATGTTTTATACACCTCATCTCATCCGTCTAAAAAGCTGCTTCTCTTTTTTTTCATTCATCCTYGACACAGTGGAGAAAGAGACTGTAGATTTTGCTTGCAATATGCATGACTGATCTCTTTCAGCAGAACTTCCCCAAACAGCTTAGCTGTGGAATGTTTCAGGAYTGATATCTAGAAAGATTAACAATTTTCATTGCATCACATGCTTGTGGGTTGGGAGCTGGGTTCTGAATTGTATTGCTGAAATCTGGAATTTGTTTATGCAGTCTTGTTAAAAACAGCAGCTTAAAACTCAAGCATTTTTTGGAACCAAGTGTACACATTTGTATTTAATAYCACAGCACCACAGGAAAACATGTAAATGAAAACTAGGTTTGGAAAAACATTTGCAGAGTTTATCTTAGGGAACCGATGCTGGATTAAATCCGTTTCCAGGTTTTGTTCTGGAGTTGAGTTTGACTTTTGCCCACAACTTCAGTGGAGTTGTATTTCACTCTCATMGTGAACTTTACCCCCTGGAAAATCAACAGAAAGTCACCAGAGAGCTTGTAACTGCTGTCTCCATTTTGGACCACTTCCTTGACTGTAATTGGATTGCTGACTTGGCCATACTCAGTTTTAGATTTTATCTGTGTTCATTTCAATAGTATCTCCATCTGCCACAGCTTGTGTGTTGGAAAAATTAACTGTCCAATAGAATCACATACCTCAGACCTTCCTTCCCCTTCACTTTTCCAGAGGCTTGCAAAAAAAACAGCTGGCTATCTCTGCTTGATGCCTGAGGTCTAATTTCATAAAGAAATCACAGTAACTGACAAATAAAAGCACACTGATATGGGATGAAGAAGAAGAAAGAGGGAAATTAATAGATTTTCTGTTTTTTATCCTTTATGGTTGCTTAGGTTCTTTTCTTGTTAACAAGCTTGAAGTGATTAGAAGGGAAAAGTTCTAACCAAAACCACTGCCTGAATTTATAGCACTTAGAAATGTAATGGTGACAATAATATGAATAAACTACAGTTAACTGTGCTAACTGGTAAGTATTATCTTTGTATAGTAAAATTAAGTAAGGAGCTTATTTATATTTCTTTATACATATACTAGGTAAAAACATTCCTATCTCTGAGACTTTAGAATGTTACCTGATCTCCCATAAAATTTTGTTCTAGCCATAAAGAGCATTTCTCGATGAAAATTGTTCGAATCTGCTTAATCTTTAGAAAAGTGCATACTGCTCACTACTGATAATGTATGTCTTTAGAAGCTCTGGATAGATAGTTCTACTTTCAGATTTTTCATTGGACTATGGTTTTAAATATTAACCATGATCCTAAATTTGTTTCACACTAAAAACAGTGAGAGTTTCCACTCCAATGTTGCAACTAACATGAAATGATCAGGCCCAATTCTAGGTATAACACTGTGACATAAACTAAAAAGGTAATGTGTACTTTGAGCAAGATATGACGGCAGCTCTAAAAGATGTCTGTTCTCTYATCAGCTAGATATTGGAATAGGTCTTAAATATGAGAATTGTATTGCTATTTGTCAGGAAATACTAAAAGATACAGAAAAATTCAGGGGATTCCCTGACTCKTTGGAATAATAGCTTATTTCAGTTCACATTAAAACAGGTGTTCATTATAGATCCTATATATAACATCTTGATTTACATAAATAGATTTTTCTGAAACATTACTTAGTTTCAAAGATGTGCTTTTCTGGAAATGCTCATAAGAATTTGCTGACTGGTTCCTCTTTGTTACAGCAGGGATATTGAATCATAAAAATGCTCTGTTACAATATGTTGCAAATATATTTTAAAAGGTTGTTCTTTCAGAAACTTGGGGAATGGTGTTCAGAAAATAATTTTTATTTATTTGTTAAGCATCGTGAATTTTTTTGTGATTAAAAATAAAATCAGTAACTTGCTTTACCTCCAAGTCGTGCCCTGATAGAAGCAGCTGTCACAGCCCTGGAGTTCCATCTTCTGTCCTGGCTG
Organism: Rhea americana; assembly: GCF_003343005.1. Classification (NCBI taxonomy): domain Eukaryota; kingdom Metazoa; phylum Chordata; class Aves; order Rheiformes; family Rheidae; genus Rhea; species Rhea americana. The sequence goes on from NW_028186330.1 coordinate 781,467, forward strand.
GTTTCCTCCAGAAAAATCATCTGCCTCCTGTGGGCAACCTGACCTCTCTTTCCTGAGATGGGGACCCGCTGGTGAGGTTTCACATCACTGTAGTCCACCAGGGATTCAATAGCTCTTCCAGTGTTGGGCTGCAGTTCAGCATCAGCTCCTGGACTCACAAAACCTGAGCAAGGATCTACTAAAGACATATCATCCCGGTGTGGGAATAAAGGGTAATTCGGCTCTCCTGGAGAGGTGTATGGATTGAATTTAAGAAACGAATTACTGTCTTTCTCTTCAAAGCTGGTGAAATCATGTCTGTCCTCAGGACCTCTCACAAAAGGCATGCACATCTTCTTTAACAGATTTCGATACTGCTGGCGATCCATCTTGTAAAGTGGTTCAGCTGACACAGGAGACTTTGTAAATGGCACCTTACTGCCTTTCAGCTCCATGGGAAACCATGGTCATTCTTCTCTATCGTTCTCATGTGGCAGCAAACTTAAAAGACTGCACTCCCATTTCTTAATTTTCTGAAGTCCTATCTAATAAACCACAGCAGAACTAGAGGTCATYCTCTAGAAGATCAGTGCAAAGGAACCATAAAGAGCAAGGCAGTTTAAACAGTGACTTCTCTGCTGAAAAGAGATTTATCAAGTAGGGTACAAAAAAGAATGAAGCTGTCAAATGAACAGAATCTTTTTGTTGCTTGGTAACAAGGGAAAAAAACCTCACAATGAGATGTTTCATAGCGTGAAACATGGTTCATGGGTACCATACTATTCTAGTCCTTCAAGGGAACACAGTTAGCAACTTGAAATGACACTACAACGGCTTATTCATCTATAAGAGGCAAAATTAAGAAGCTTTTAATTTTTCCAAGAATGATACAGTATCTTAATTGCACCATTTTAAAATAAGCTAATTTATTCATATTTAGACAAGTATGAATTGCATTGAAACACATATTTAACCCCAAAGTATTTATCAAATACAATGGCACATAAATGCAAATACAGAAGAATTACAATTACTACCTGGAGTAAGTAAATCACATTTACACACATGACTTCACAACTTCCCATGCTGCTTAATTTCCTCCAGAGTTTTATCATTTGTTCTATCAGGTTGGCAAATCCATTAGACGCTCAAGCAAGAATACGCAGCACTCATTTCCTAATCCCAGGTTTGTTATTAAGAAATCTAAACAAAAGTGGACAAATTTCAGAGGTTGTCTCTGCACGACTTCAGTGCCACCTGCAAACATTTGGCACTTGGAAAAAATTAGGTTTATTTGGACAGTTCAATCCAGACTATGGGGCCTTCCTTTGCTTTATGGGCATGTTAGGATAAATTAGAGGCACAGACTTCATCTTTCTCTCACTTACATTAGTCTCGCATGGATGTAACTTCACTAAATTCCTAACTCGATCAACGTAACATCAGAAATGGGCCTAACATTTACTACAGTATAGATTTATAGAAATAACAAATTGTGCCCCATAATCTAGAATTCACGGTGGTTTCCCTTTGGAGTAGTTTGCTGATGAAGAAAAAAAAAACAGAACCAAAAAAAACCTTCAAAAACAAAGCTTCCTTTATTACTAAAACAGTTTTCTTTACATAGGTCACAAGAACTAAAATGGGTGGAAAGGCACAGCTGACAATATGCAGTACCAGCATCATGTGGCTAAGCCAGCAATATGAAAACACATCTTGTGTTTACTTTCTATCACGGTTCTGTTTTCAAGTTAGTGAAAAAATACTTAACAAATTTGACTTTTGCTTGTAACAAGCCTTCAAAATGCCACACGGGAGTCTAAATTCACTTAGACTGTTATCTCCATACCAAATATATCCAGTTTATACATTAGAAATAGCAYCTAGTGTTGCAAATCAACCGTTTCCCTCACTGCTTGCTTACTCCTGGAAAGCTTTAGAAAGTGAAGGCTGGAGAGGCTAAGACATGGGACCCAGCTAAGGCACAAGATGGAACAGCATCCAAGGATTATTCATGTTTTGTTGCATTGATTTTGTAGAGTGAAATATAATTAAAAGTTCATCCTGGATTTTGGAGACAGAAATTCTTTCTAGATTATCCTGGGGAGCAAATTGGCCAAATAAAGTTTTTTTATTTCTACAATTTTCAGAAGCAATCCATGCTTTCAGGAGGTATTTGGAGGAGCTGGTGATACATCTAAGCTAGGTATCTACCTTTTATTTTGCCTTAAGGTTCCTACAGAAYATTTTCTTTCTTTCTTGGATGTAACCAACTGCTTTTCTTCTCTGGCACAGTAACAACATACCAAATTTTCTGATCCGGAACTCCTTTCTCTAACCTAGTGCAAATTAACCATCTTTCACAGAATCAGACTTCCTCGGATCCCACTTTCCCACTTTTTTCGTGGAGCAGTAACAACGGCTGAGCTGCAYGGCTATAAATGCTCGTAACATTGACTAGATCAGCACAATTCTTCGGTTTTGCAGTGGAAAATTTTTTTCTTTTTTTTTTAAGGAACAACTGCACTGAGCACGAAGCAAGTTCCCCGCGCCTTTTGCCACCCCTAGGTGCACCCTCTGGGTCAAGGTGCCCATCGCAGGCCCGGGCCGGGCCGGGCCGGGCCGGGCCGGGCCGGGCCGGGCAGGGCCGGGGGGGTCTCAGAGGGGCAGAGGCGCGCACCGACGTGCCGCGGCGCTACTGCATCGGGACTCAGGACGTACAAGCCGCCGCAGCTGTTTCCCTGGGGTTTGAGGATGTGAAAGCCTGCCCCTACCCGCTTTCGCCAGAGCCTGGCTCCCCGGGCTCGGAAAGCCCCGCCGCAGGTCACGGCAGGGAAGGCCGCCGGCGGCGGCGCCCCCCTCCCCCCTCTCAGCACCCGGGGCCCGGCCTGCGCCCGTCGCCATGGCGACGGCAACGGCGCCCGTTGGGGGCCGCTAACGGCCGGCGGGGGGCAGCGGTCGCCGCCGGCCGCCTCCCGACCCGCCTCCTCGTCCTCGTCCTCGTCCTGCTGCAGGCACCCGCCGCAGGTACCGTGCGCGGCCGCTGCCTCCCGTCCCCGCGCCGCGGCTGCCTTTGTCCCTGCCCTCGTTTATTATTTACACGGTTCCAGGGAAGCAGATGTGCCTGTCGCCACGTGTGTGTCCCCGGCCGTGGCCCGCCAGCTCTTAACTCCGTGTGTCTGTTTGGGATGGTTACTCACGTGCGGTGCCCTGCTTTGCCATGAAGGCTGTGTCGGTTTACGTTCAGCTTTCCCCTGTGTTTTTTGTTCCAAATCTTTTAGTGCTGTTGCCCCTCAAATCTTCCACCGCRGGGATTAAATTTACCTTCCTCATGTAGAGACACAGATAGAAAGTAAAGGACTTTCCAAGTAATCCTTTCCCTCAAAAAGGAACAGTGAGTGTGGCAGAGAGGGACGTTTCTCCTTTCTAGGTACCAACGAAGTTGCGTGCCTGAGGGAGTCGAGCACTGTATACGAGTTGAGTGGGCTGCGAGTCTCTGGTAACGTTACTGCTGCGCTATAAGAGCACTATCACTTTGCTGAAAAGGCTCTGAAGCGCTGAAATAGCCACGAACTAAGATACCAAGACTGCACGCTTTGGTAGTAGCCTTTACACTTCTCTGTAATATTGCTGGCCTTGTATCCACAGTGCATAACTGCAGCTGTCAGCTATTACTGATTGGGAAATTCAGTTGCACAGCCTCTCAGCTCCAGCGCTGGGAATGCCCTGAAATGACAGTCTCTGCTCCTTAGTGAGCTCTTGAGCTGTGAGCAAACTATAGCTCATAGGCTTTCTTGAATGGAAGTCTGGTAAAATTAGATTAATTTGTATATCAGTGTGCACGTGGGCCAGATCTTTTTATTCTCCCGTTTGGTTATGATTGAGTTTCAGTAAGTTCTTCATAAATTCAAGGTCTTTTCTGTGAGTGAGATTAGAGGTGAAGCTTGAAGTTCTTCTMCTCACAAAAAGGGAAAGCTATGTGCAGGTTTTCAGCATATATTTACTAAAAAATTGCTGTCCCGGTGTTGGAGCGATGGGTAGCAGAACCTAGTTTTGGGACAACACCAGTATTTCTTTTATCTTAGGTTTTCTTTAATGAGTATAATAGGTATTGTCATCTCCGAACAAGGCATTTATTGTTATACGTGAGTCATTCATGTGGTCTGAGTTTAGACTGAAGTAAAGCATATGAACCTTTTTCTTTAAAAAATTTTCTTTTGTTTTCCATTTACTGTTGGTGGCAGTTTAGGTTCATGTTCTTTTTTAAGTGAATAATTAAACTCTTTGAGGACAATGTAGAGTATGTTTCTTAAAATGTCTTAATTATATTTGGCTTTTCTGAGCCATCTGAAGGGAGTATGTATCATGATGGAAAGATACAACAGCTTTAAGGTAGCTTGCTACATCGTTAGTGGAAAAAGTGTCCCTTTTAAACTTARTTTATAAAATGTGCTAGCACTGCTCTAACTTAGTGCTCTCCACTAAGAAATGTGGAGGCCAACTAGAAACCAAAATCCTGTTCAGATATTGCAGAACCTTTTCAAAATGGTTAAACTGAGACAGATAGGAAACTGAAGTTCAGTTTCTTTTATACGACTTTTATAAGACTAGTAATAGAAATGGAAATATTTCTGCAGAGCACTTTACATCACTCAGCTTTGAAATGCCAGCTGTAATTAAAATACTTTGATATAGGAAAACACTCGACTATTAGCATGATTAAGCAGAAATAACTGCTTTAGGTAAGTAGCGTTGCTATTTATATATTCTTTTGGTGCAGAAATTTCTCCACAAAAATTACTGCAAAACATAATTACATTAAAAAAGCTTACAGGAATTACCATAACTTACTATCAGTTCACAGAGTTTTAATTTCTAAATAAATGAATTGAAACTATGCCAGCTGAACATTCTAGTAATACACTATTTTATTAATTAATAAATTGATTGTTTCATTATTTAAGACTCATTTAAAACTATTTCCTGCCAGTGCTATTTTCAGACCAAATTTAATTTTCGATGTATTATTTTGAAGATGATTAATTTTGTTACTCTAGTATTCCTTTTAAGACAAAGACAATTATAGTAAGATATTTTATAAAATGGTAGAATTGCTTGTGAATCTTAAATTCATTGGGCACATGAATTAATTCTGATTTAGTCAACCTAAGTGGATTTAGTCACYTAAGCAGATTCTGTTTTGGGACAGGATCTGGGAAGGTACCTCCTATTTACATGGCACTGTTGTAAATCTGAGGCCTGAAATCGAGAGAAGCAGAGGGGACTGTGTGTATGTCCACCTGCTACTTCTGATCTGGAACTGATACTTTTTCCCCTCTTGGCAGACTATCTGAGAAGTGCAGGAGCTTCATTTCTCTCTTGCTTTTTGTGTGGAATTGATACTCCTGTCAAGTAGACCAACACAGGATTTAGCATTTTACCCTTAACTCAGACTCTCCGCAGAATCTTTGCCTAGCTTTAGTGTCATAAATTAGTAGTAAAGTTGTTGAATTTGCTCCAGAACATTTTACAGTCACCCAGTGAATCCTCAAGTAACATAGATACTTTACATGGCAAACGTATCCTTGAATTCTAATAGTAACAAGTCAGGTTGAATGGCTCTTCAGGCAACTGTGAAATTTGAATCAGGCCTACTCTGAACTACCCCAGACTCCCTATTATGTCTGATAATACGGTATGACTACCTTTCTTTGTCCGTGTTCTTCTGCAGAAGGATCTGCTGCTTGCAGCTTGTTTATGACTGTATCAAGTACAAAGCAATGAGGAACCAGACCCAAATCATTTCCAGTGCATTGGGCTGCTTTGAAAAGCAGAGATGAATATTGAGATGGAATATTGTTTAATAAGTCAAAAATGCAGTTTAAGCACTTTTGCTGTCCTTTGTCTGTTGTCCTTTGTTGCTCTTTTTTTGTGGGACTCCATGACCTCTTTATACCTTTTTCCCTTTATTTTTTATGGTAAGTTTCATGTGGGTCTGTTTAACCTGATCATACAAAGTGTTAAAATAGAATGTGAGAATGGGAAGATAATTTCCGCTAGAGACTGATATATGAAGTATCAGTGCTTAAGGTGATTAGGAGGACAGCAAAGGAACTCAAGTAGGAAACCTGAAAATAAGGCTTGAAAATACTTTAAAAGTTAGTATAAAAAGTGAGAGAAGGAGTATATGAGGACTGGGATTCATATGCGGACAGAAACATTTACTTACTGAAATGAATGCTATGCAAATGAAATATGTATACAAATGAAAGAACAGCATTTAAGCTTTCTCAAAATCTAACATGCGCATTCATTGAAAATATCAAAGAATAATCCAGAAATCTTATGTATCTTCCTTCAGTAAGTACATTGTTCTACTTTTTCTATTTCTTTGTATATTAATAGTTCAAGAGCTCCATCTTTAGGTTTAAATTATTATTGTAAAAAAAGAAAAAACTTTTCTGCTTACATTGATTAAATATATCCCCTATATATCCCATGAACAGTTTATACCTGTTCTCACATATGTCACTTTGCGGTGCTTCACTTTTCTAGGTGCATTTGTTGCWTTTCATAAACTTCGAAGAGTTTGTTGTCTGTTTGAGAATGTTGTTTTCAGTTTTTCCCTGATGCTAATTTATTCTTTTTGGTGGGTTATGTGTTTCATTTCCAATTATGATACAGAAATCAATCTAACAGACCATAAAGCATTTACTAATCATGTGGATAGATAATAGTGGCAAAAGGAATTTAAAAAGAGGATATTTTTCAGGTAGGATTTATAATTTTATATAAATTAGCATGCTTTTATTAAAATCAAATGTGCTGATTTTTGTCAATGGAGAATCTGATCCTGTGTTCTTTTGGGACCTGAATTTTAGTGAAAAAATACTTTGGTTTCTATCAGTGCAGCAKAAAACTAAAAGACATAGCATGAATGTTCTAGTGAGGAAAAAGTTAATCCATGATAGTTAAAAAGAGTTTAAAAAGAGTTAAAAGGGARTTTTGGTGGACAAGTTGACCATAAGGAAGCAATGTGCTCTTGTAGCCAAGAAGGCYAGTGGTATCCTGGGGTGCACTAGAAAGAGTATTGCCAGCAGGTTGAGGAAGGTGATCCTGCTGCTCTACTCAGCCCTGGTGAGGCCACATTTGGAGCACTGCATCTAGTTCTGGGCTCCTCAGTATGAAAGAGACATGGAGCTACTGGAGAGGGTCCAGCGCAGGGCAACAAAGATGATTAGAGGACTGGAGCATCTGCCCTAGGAGGAAYGGCTGYGAGAGGTGGSCCTGTTTAGCCTGGAGAAGAGAAGACTGAGGGGGGATCTTGTCAATGTGTRTAAGTATCTGAAGGGAGCAAGGGGACAGGGACAGGGACAAACTCTTTTTCAGTGGTGCCCAGTGACAGAATAAGAGGCAATGGGCACAAACTGAAACACAGGAAATTCTGCCTGAACGTGAGGAGGAATTTTTGCTGTGAGAGTGACAGAGCACTGGACCAGGTTGCCCACAGAGGTTGTGGAATCTCCTTCTCTGGAGATATTCAAGGCCTGCCTGGATGCATCCCTGTCTAACATGCTGTAGGTGACCCTGCTTGAGCAGGGAGGTTGGACTAAATGATATCCAGAGGTCCCTTCCAACCTCAACCATTCTGTGATTCTGTGTGATTCTGTGAAAAAATAACAAAAAATACCCCCGAAAAACAACCTCCAAACCACGCAGAAGGTCTCTGGGGAAAATTAAATTACTTGGAAAATTCTACTCCTCAAAGAAAGTTGTAGAAGTGGCACACAGTAAAGAAAATGCTGCAAAGTAAATTAAACTGTTAATCACAGAAATCAATCATACATGAGACTGCTCCTGCGATTATCTTCTCTCAGATTTTGTTCCTGTGAGGTGTTACTTTTTCATACTGCCTAAATATTTTGAATAGAACATTCTGCTTGCATTCTGAAATGACAAGTATAGACAGTTCTTTTTATCTCACTTTGATTATCTTGTCCTGAAAGCTGGAGGATCTGCCTTGCTTTTTCATAGCAACACTGTAAGGTAGTAAAGTATGAGTACCAATCATATATTATGTGAGATGAACTGATAGTTTCCCATTATTGCTCAAATCGAGATATATTAAAACAAAGTTGGGACTTGAACCCAGAACCCTTGTGCCCCCAATAAATGCCTTAACCTAAAACCAGTTTATCGGAGTATCTGTTGTTGCTTTTACTTTGTCAATGTTGAAATGAAGTTAGCAACAAGCATTGATCTGGGGTCACATGGTTTAGATGGTTTAGTGGTTTAGATTTCTTCATAAAATAATTGCTGCTAATGATATAGTCATTGTTTTATTGCTATCTTTTGTATTAAAGGCTTTCTATTCCTGTATTACTTGCTTTCTTTTCCAGATTTACTAAAAGAACGAGAAATCACAAACATGCCTTACCTCCCGGTAACTCATGTTCCTTCCAAGCAGGAGGTGGAGACAAAGAACGCAGAATGCCGAGTAGTTGGCTAACCACTGTTATCTTTCTGATGGTTTCAGTTCTGTATCGTCTGAAACTCTGTAAAACAAACTTAGATCTGACTTGTAGTAGAATGCCCAGCTGAAAGATATTTCACTTTTATTTCAAAAGTGTTATATATCTTGCAGAGCTTTACAATTAAAAAAAAGTTTTAGTTTTTTAGTCTCTATTTAAAATAGAAGAAATGGAAATTAAAATAGCCATAAATTTTTTCTGTAGTAGATTGCTTTGATTTAACTGACATTGTTTTTAATGTTCTCAAGTTATACACTAGTTCTGTTGTCACCATTTGAAAAGCTTCCTGGGGAAATGCTGCTACAGGTTTGCTTAGCCTTTGAAGCAGAAACAAGGGGAATCAAGAAAGGGATCACTTAATTGCTTTTTATATAGACCTAGTCATGCTAAGACTTCCTTTTAACCAGTAAATCAGCTACTTATTTAACAGTCAATTTCAGCTTAGTTACTATGTTAGTACACAGCTTGATAAATGCATGTTTTACACCAGCATGAGTACACTTGATTCTGCAACATTACCATGTRTAGAAATCACAAGCAGATGAGAATTTGTATCAGATGGGCAAGAGCTGGTTCTCATCCATTGCTCTTTAATATAACTTATTTTTTATGTAAAAGTCACATATATTAAATTGTACTAATTTTTAGAAAATTATAGTAATAACAAAAACTAAGCTTATTAATTCATTAATACTCTGTAGGTCAGCATCCTTAGATGGTATCACAACAATGCAATTACATTTTACTCATTTTGGACAGTATTTATCAAATAGACTCAATTTAAAATGTCTTAGTTCTCTTGTAATGCTTATATTTAGTTAATCTTAAGTGCAGTTCATAATTCTGAGGCTTTTCTGTATCAGATCATTATTTTTTGTCACCTTAATGGGAATCATACTTGTATAAGGCATGAGACAGGTATTAACTTGATATATGTTGAAAAACGAGTCCGCTAAAGGCATAGATTAACTTAAAATATGTTTGCTTTTTCAGATAAATTTAATTAATTGTTGTATTAATATAATTGTTTTATCTTTTAACAGTTAAATCCTCAAAGAGATTTTTAAGAAGCGCAGGGCCAGGAGAAAGTAGCTTAAAAATAGTGGGATCTATCATATTTCCAGGTATTTTTCTTCAAAATTTTCAGTTTTCTCCTATGAGTGTGAGAACAATAATATATAGGTTTCATGAGGGCTATCAGTGAATAAAATGGAGAACRAACCTCAGGCTAAAATAAAGTCCTAGTCCAGGAAATGCACATAGTTCTTTGTAGCACATTTCTTCAAAATTGACTATCATATAGGAAATCAGCACAAGTAATTTCTTCAGATTGATCCATACAAAAARGCATTTCACGAACACAGAAGAGCATTTGTCAGCCAGGGTGATCAAGCATATGGTTGGGAATTTATCAGTGAAGAGTCTTTACCCAAGTATGCAATTATTTTTGAAAACTAAATTTCTATGGATATTTCTTGAAGATCAGGATGGAGCTTCTTATTAGAGAAATATCCACTATAATGGAGGTGATTGCCTGGTGATTGCAGTGCTCCATTGTAAAATGGGAGATCTGGTTTCAAACTGATGGTTAACATTTGTGAAATTCTTGGTTTCATACAATACAAATGAAAATGAACTCAGAAACCTGTGTGATATTTTTCCCCTTGGGAGTTCTATTTACAAAATGTATAGTCCTTTAATTTCCCGTTTATTCCTTGCACCATGCTGCTGCAACTGGGAAACATGATTTCTCTTCCCTTCTCTCTGCCAAAATATAAACATATAAAAAACAAATGAAAGCAYTTATTTAAAAGCTAAACAAAATGGAATGTATTTGCCAGCCTTACAGGCAAGGCATTTTCAAAGTATATAGAATACAAAGGTTGGAAAGCARCCTCCTCTCTCTCTCTTTCTTCTTCTTCGTCTTTATTTTTTTTTACATTATTACTTTTCCAATATTTATATTGCAGATGTAGAAAGTCAAGTTTCTTCTGTTTGAACTAATACGAGAACCAAAGACAATATACAAGTATCAGTCAGGTGCTGTACTGAAGTTGTGCAGCACAATAGTGAACAGTCAGTCTTACCTGAAATAGTGTCTTTGCATTGTGGTATGCTACATAGATATGTCATAGGCTAGCAGTGGGAGTTCTACATCTCTTTTTGTTAAYTTACTCAACAGTGTGAATATGTACAAATTATCTCTAAAACTTCTGCTCTCTGAGGGGAGAGTGAAATAAGAGGACATGCCCTGATTTATTTTGGTACAGATTCTTAGACCTATTAAATTTTGTCTAAAGATGAAACAATTCTGGGAAATAATTCTGTTTTTAAAAATTTCTCTTGGTAGTTTATATTATGAAAGGGAAGAGATACACATAGATATATAGAATTTTGCCACGATAGACTATTATTAAAGTCAGAAATTTAGTAAATTTGAGGAAAAGTATGAAGGATTTACAATAGAAAAATACTGGTCACATTTGTAATTGCATTAACATGTAGATTTCAGAATTAATTTTTATGCTGCAGGGTAAAAAAATGATGCACCCGCCTGTAAATTACTTTATTTCCATGGCATACTGCTGTACAATTGGAAAGATATACTTTGCTGTTTTCTGCAATATAGCCTGCTGTAAAAAGCTGATGAACTGCAACATATCTCCTGTTCTTAAGACTTACAAAATTCTGAAGTTACTAAAAGTGGTATCAACTATAATTATAYTAGCTATTATTTATTATTGAAGTTTATTAAATTTTAAACCTAGGTTTGTGTTCTGTTTAAGCAACTTAATACGACTTACTAAGTAGCACAAGTATAAGTGGCTTTTCATTTTTTAATGAAAGCAAACAATCATATTTGGAGGGTACAGAACACTAAGTGGTGTCATTACCACCAGTACCGTAATGGAAAAAGGCAAACTGTTTTTCCCTGCATTAATCCCTTCCTGCAACAAATATGTGGACTGTTTTCCACTTGCAGAGAATCTGAAATAGCCAGTGGCAGACTAACATTATGTTATTTAATTCAGTTTGGATAATTAATAGATTCTCCAGATGAGAAAAATTATACTATCTGTAGTATTTTATACTAGTTGTAGCTTTTCAATAGCAYTAAGGTAGCCTGACGCAGAGCACAGTACCATATTTAAGTCTAAATTTTACTGGAGTGTAGTCATAGCATCATCTAGCATCACAGGTTTCTGAAGAAGATGACAGATGCTTTGCAGAATGTCAGGGGGAGGGAAATAAATTATAGATACTGAAGTCCTTATATTAAGAGTGATTATGACCTGTGATTATACAAATTTTGTAGTTTTTTTGAAGCAACTGAAGAGCTAGAAGCACCTGTACGCTAAAAATCTCAGGCAAGACAAGCACACCTCTGTTACCATGGGAAAAGACTGAGTAAATATTTACCTTATTCAGTTTGTTTTCCATCTCCTTATCTTCGAGTGAAACAATAGGTAACTCAACATCTAATGTAACACTAACCACTTTTCAAACAAATACCAAGTGCACTTTGCAGAGTCTGGTAAAAGGCAATTGCTAATAGCATGGAAGCAGTAAGACTTAGCCAAGTCTGAGTAGCCTGGATCAACAAATTGAAATGCAGCTTGCTCCATGTGTGATAGACACCAACTGAGAGGGAATACTGCAGAAGTCCAGGCTTGTGAGAACTTACCAAGTGCCATACTGCATTTAAGAGRATATTGCAGTGCTTTATGGTTCTTCTTTATACAACCAGACAAACATGGAGCTAGAAGGAATTCTCTTAATTTGATTTTCATGAGAAAACAAAACTACTATTTAATAACAGGACCAGTCCAAAAATTACAACTCTTATCAATACTATCCTTGAACTACTATCCTGAAATTTACATAGCTTACTGTTAGACTATCACTGATAAATATGTTACTAATGATAATAAACTGCTTTCAGTCAAGGTTTATGTCAAGCTGAATCAAAACAGTCCACGTATTTTGTGTGTTACAAATCGTCTGCGAAACTCGGAACTGATTGATCCAGTATCCCAGTGGCGTGGACCCAGTGGTAATATTCTCTCAGGTAAGAATTCATTTTCTTACATACTCTCTGAACCCCACCCTTTCCCCCCCAAAAAAGGAGCATGAAGGTTATAAAGGTGGGAACATAAAAGGAAGAGAACTGAGGGTACTTTGTGAATGTATATGTATCATGTAAATTAACTTTCAATATAAGAAAGGGATAAAGATAAATGGATAAATAGAATGAAACACATCTGCAGATCTCTAGAGAATGGTGGCGTCTTTGAAAAGTACCAGACAGAGCAGGGCATGTGGCAAGCTAATTTCATAATTTTCATAATGTACCTTTTGCAGCTTATCATCTTGCCTTCTTGTCCTTTTGTTGTGTGCATCTTAAGAATAGTCTGGCTCCATCGCCTTCCCTTAGGTAGTGGAAGACTGCAGTTCCCTCCTTAGATGTCTCTAGGCTAAAAATCTATTTCCTCAGCCTCTTGTCATATGCTTTGGTCCCCTGATCATCTCAGAGGCCTTCTGCTGGACTCACTTGTGTTCGTCAGAGTCTGTCTTGTACTGGGGACACACTGTTCCAGAGTGCTTTCATGAATGCTGAGTGTGCGTGTTGGGGGGGAGTAATCACTTTTATTGTGCTGGCTATAGTCTTGCTAATGCAGCCCAGTATGCAGTTGGCTGTAATTGCTGCAGAAGCGTGTTTGTGATTCATGTTCAGTTTAAAGTCCACTAGGACTCCGAAGTCCTTTTCTGCAGGGCTGTTTCCAAGCCATCTGGTCCCCAACTGCTTACGTTACTGCTGTTATTCTGTCCCAGGTGCAGGACTTTGCATTTGTCACTGTTGAACTTCATGAGGCTTTTGGCAGCCCATTTCTCTAGCCTTGCAAGTTCCCTTTGGCAGCRAAGTCCTGTAGTGTATCAGTTTATCAGTCCTCCCCCCTTTTCCCCCACTTCTCCCCTTCAATTTGGTGTCTTCTGCATACTCGATGAAAAGGCATTCTGTCCTGTGATCCAGGTCACTGGTGAAGATGTTAAACAGTACTGGTACTTATTATTAGCCCTGAGGAAAGGCACTCATAACTGTCGGCCAGTTAGACTTTGAACCACTGACTTCTATTCTAAATGATGATCCAAGCCGCTTTACACTCACCTTGTATTCTACTCATCYAGTCCATATATCCCTAGCTTGGCTACAAGGATGAAACGGGGAACTGTGTTCAAAGCCTTGCTGATCTTTTTCAGTGTAGACATCTATTGCTTTATTGCTTTTCCCTCATATTCAGAGGCAATCATTTAATTGCAGAAGGCAGTCGTGTTGGTCAGGCATGATTTGCCCATGACAGATCAATGCTACCTGTTCCCAATCACCATCTTGTCACRCGTATGCCTGGAAATGGTTTTCAGGAGGACTTGTTCTACCATGTTTGCAGGGACTGAGGTGCGGCTGACTGACCTGTCATTTTTCTGGATCCTCCTCCTTGCCTGTCTTGAAGAAGGATATATTGTTTGCCTTTTTTCAATCATTGGGGATCTCATCACCAGACTTTTAAAACAGACAACAAGCATTAGTTAGGGATGCTCAGCATTCTCAAATATGTCTCATTCTGTTCTATAAAGTTGTATATGTCCAGCTCACTTAAGTGAGTTGCTAATACCATACTCCATGAAAAGCGTTACCTCCCTTAAGCTCTCGGAGAGCCTGGCAGGGGGACTGGAAGCCAGATCTTGCCAGGAAAGATTGTAACAAATGTGGCATTGAGCCCTTCAGTGTTTTCCATGTAGCACACCTACCCCATTCTGCCCTGGGTCAGCATTTTTGTTGCTTTTCTTCTGCTGTAAATCTTTTTGTTGGGCCTTCACATCCCTTGCCAATTTCAATTTATAGTTAAACTGCTCACAGCTAATTTAAAGCAGACTTTTCTTTTTTTTCCTTTTTTTTTTTGTTTTGTTTCCTAGAAAGATGCCTCTAATGAAAGCCTCGTCCTAACCTGCTAGTATGGCATGAAAATGCCAAATCTTTCTGATGTTTCTGAATGGAGTATGTTGGACTATTTGCACATACATCCTTTTCTCAAATAATAAAGGATACCTTAGAGACTGTGACCTGCTAATCAGCAATATTTTTCCAAGTTTCAGCAGGGAATCCAAGTGTTATTTTTTGTCTCCTTCCATGTGTATCTCATTTACCCTTCAATGTTATTTCTTTTTYAACATGGTGATGTTGAAATTTATAAACTTTTTTAACTTCTTACTTTAGTTTACAGTTCAGTTATGAACCATCCATCCTTTTACAATAGCAGTGTTTTCAAATCCTATTTGCTTTCCTCTCAGTCTATGTTAGTGTCTATCAGATCTCTCTCCTTGGTCTTCTTATATTTTCAAGTAACTTTTCCCTGTCAGACAATCTGAAATACCATTTCCACCATAGAGATTCATAGTTCTTAATCCTCCACATGCCATCCTTCATAGTAGAGTATTTCACTTTTCTATAACATTTAAAATTGTACTATGTTTTTGCTCTGAGTCTGATAACAGGTTTAGCCTTCAGAGAGCATTTTTTAGTATTTTTGCCTCAGAGAGGTATTTTTGCTTATACTTCAGGCTGTGTGCTGTGTCATCTTATATGAAATTGTTCATCCGCCTTGGGATGGATATATGCTGGTTAGCTGTGTCCCCTGTATTGTAACTGATATATTTTGATACCTAGTCTGTGACACATGACAGACATATCAGGGATATTGTCATGTGTATTAGTACTGAGCTTAATCTTATCAGACAGACTACAACCTCTGTATTCACAATTAACAATAAGTTGCTCTTTTCACTCTATTGGCTTCTGTTTACCTAGGCTGCAGTTTTGATGGATCTGACTATGTAGAACAGAACCATAGAGACTTCAGACTTCCATTTGTCAGGTTTAAATTTATTCCTGCAGATGGCTTCAGTAATATCCCAAGTTGCTATGCCAACCTTAGCACAAAACCTAGAGGGGCAGGGGTTCTTGGCTCTGTGGAAGCTTTAGGTATACTAGAATCAGCAGCAGGAGGACAGAAATGTTTCAATAAAAGGAAGCTTGTGCTTTTCTGACATAACCTTCTATAGATATGAGAGAGGTTTTATAAAAATAACTTATTTTTAAAAAGTGATAATGAGAAGGTGTCAGCTTCAGCCACTACAATAGGGAAAATACTTTTTTTTGGGTAAATATCACCAAGCTACTTCTCTGTCTCCTAGGTCTGTTGTCATATCCTGCTTTTTCCACACATAGAATAGAAAGTATAAACAAATAAAAAGCAATCTAAATTTCTAGCTTATGAAGTGTTTGCTTTGTGAAAAAAACAAGATTGTTTGGCCTCAATTTGGAAAACTTCTAATCCACCTCAAGAGACAAAAATTGTTTGGGTTTCAGAGTGACTAGCCAGTCTTCCAATATCTATGATAGAGAATGTCCATATTAGTARGAAATTAAAGTTCATAAAGCTTGCACAATACATTATTTCATACTTTTTCAGTGGGATTGTTGGAAAGAATCTTTTCAGTGAGAATGTAGAATTGTGGATCTAGTTTTAGGAAAGGCTATCAAAAATACTGCTTCTTGAAACACTTCAATATAAATGCAATTATTTCAGAATTGTAGTCAGAGATTACATTCATTGCACTGTCATAGCTGGAAAAATCAGATCCTCCTCCCCTCCCTGCTTGCTGGCACWCCAGGCCTTGAGGTACACTTTAAGAATGTTTTTTCTGTTTGTCTAACTACTTAGAACATCATGACTACAGTGAAAACTCACAAAGACCAGTAAACCCTTCTTTTTCCTGAAAGCCATTAAAAAGTTTTTTTTTTTTTTTGAATAAGCAGTTTTGTTCAAAGATAGTTCTCAGTCCACTTACATGCAGTGGAAAGAGTAATTAAAAATTAAATACTGCACAAAATGTAATTTTAAATCATTATAACTTTAAAATTAGCAAGCCGTTTTTCTTCAGAGTTAGCCTAGCAACTCTTCTGTAGGATCTGTAAGATCTGGAAATTGTACTTTGAAGTTTTTAAACATTAGCTTTTGGATTAGTTGAGAATAAGTTTTTCAAGATGCACTTCAGAGAAAAAAAAAACTTTAAAATAATTACTTCTGATGTTCAGCATCTTAGGTTTCACTACATAAAGCGGCATTTTTGATGATGTTCTGAACACTAAAGTAGAACAAAAAGAATAGAAAGCATTTCAATCTTAAAATATTTGCTAATACTGACATTGGAATCAGCTTGTTCTAGTTTGGTGAGAAGGAATCAAGAAACTTGGAGTTGCAGGAAAGTTACTGCTTTTTATACACATTGCCACCTAACACATATACAGAAGGAATATTTGTGTGAAGGGATGGTTGTGATTATCACTTTATAGGAGATAAAATGTGTACTATAGCTCTGTAAAGCAAAGTACTTCAAAAGCAACCGACAAACTAAATACCCGCAGCTAGCTTCTCTATTATGATATAAAACCGCACATACGCTAAAACCTATTACTGGTGTATCAAACAGTTCTTAGATTTAGAGGGAAGGAAGGAGAATCAGAGGAAATCTGAAGTTGCTTTTAGCAGATGTGTATATCTGCATACTCATGCCTCATAACCTTCTACATGTTACATGAGAGTCTGTTGGAGTGCAGTCTGAGAAATTTTGTAAAAACGGAGTAGGTAGCATTTTACTCCTAAAAAACATTCCAGGTGCATTCATGTTTATTATATACTGTTTTTTATATATTATCTTTTGTTCCTGTACATGGCTAATTCACCACTAAATTTAACTCTCTGAATATCTTTAGATATTAAATACTTAAATTTGGATACACTCTGTAGTTTAATCTGAAGATTCGAATTTAAAATCTAGATTGATACCTGTTTTTTTAATGTCTGAAAAAATGGTTTCTGAAAAGTTTATTGGCCTGRTTCTGCTGTCATTTACTTTTTCTCTTAAGACATCATTTCAGATCCTAGGAGTTGCTCTACTGTAAAACTGGCCTGAGTAAGAGATTGGGTGGGAGGATGGGGAGTAATTTCTTTTTTGCACTGAAAAATCTGGAAGGAGAATTATTCTGTTGGTTTTAAGTTTAGTAAACACAATCAAAAATACAGGAATACTTAATTTTAAATATAATTACACAGGTTATGGGAAGTTAAGGAATATAGGAATATAGCTTAGGAATATAGGAATATAGTTAAGAAACATACCACAACATTCTGATAATCATAGCTTTTTTGACAGTAAAATAGGAATTTTTTGCATCCTTATAGTTCCTAAGGATCCTGGAAAATTGTCCAACTTCCTCTCTTAACATAAATTAGAAAAAAACCTCAGTTCTTTTTTAAATCATGCCACTCTTTACTGACCCCAAGGAACCTCTGAACTTGATTATGTTCCTGTTGTCCATCACGCATGTGAAATGCCTCTGGTGTAATAGAGGCATATTCAGTCATTTAGTATAATTCACAGGTGAGCATCCTGCTCACCTGTCTTACTGATCCTACTACAGCAGAATAAGATGGAAAAAAAAATAGCTTTAAGCAAAGTGTGGATAATTCAATTATTTTTATAATTTCATTTTAAAGCTAATGGCCTATTTTGTGAACCCAAATTCATTTGAGAAGGCAATATTTATCCAGTATTTATCCCATGGAGCAAGGAATTTTAAGTGTGATTCCTTTTATAAAACTAAAAATCCACAGCTCTTGATTTCATGATTTAAAAGGAGGTTCTTTGCACACAGACATAGCATTAAAATAATTAATGGTTATTATAATAAAATTCAAATCTTTTCTGGTATATGAAGCATTCAAGTGTTCCGGGTAGAAAAAAAAATCTAAAAATCAGTGACCCAATCCATCAGAAGAACTCTTCCTTTCCTATCTCTTCTGATATATTTTCAAAAAATACTTGTGGCCAAATCTCTTGACTGGATTTTCAAGCTTTGTTTGTTGCGAGTTTCTTGCCGTTTTTGCAGTTTAGTAATTGAGTTTATAAGTATAGCAAAGCTGTCTGCCATACATCTTAAAGGTGCTCCTGCAATCCAGTCAATTAACAGTATTARTTCTTCTGGCTGATACAAGACATTTGAATATGCCAAAGATCTGAACTGTAGTTCTTACATGTGTGCTGGTTTTCAGACAAGATTTATCTATTAGCTCTTCCAGCATAAAATAGCAAATGACATCCTAGTTCATAGACTTAGCATTTCAGTAGTTCATCATCATATTAAAAACCTCTTCATCATCTAAAAAACAAAGGATAGTATGCCACTGATTATAGAGCCTAGGTGAACATGAAATCCCAAGCTTGTCAAAACAATTTGCACTTTCAGTCTTTTTAATGGTACTCTTGATTTTACCTGACACTAAAAGAAGCACTTGATTCCTTTTTCTCTTTTAAAAACCACAGTTTTATCCATGACAAAACTAAGTTAATTAAAAGCTTAAATAGCTTCATGAGGAGCAAAGTTGTCCTATACAGTCCTGTTAAGTATACACAAATGATGCACCACAATTAAGATGTTGTTTTGCCAGTACCTTTCTTAAAATCTCTCTCTAGGAAAATTAGGGTGCATCTGCATCTGGTGTGATGTAAAAGTGTAGATGTTAAAAGGTCCAAATTACTTAGGAAGTTATTGAGATTTTTCTTTTTATTTTGGCCTCTGACAATGGAAACAGAAAACCATTCTCAAAATACTTTATCAAAGAGAGTATTTTACCTTGAAATCTATTATAACTGATTCTTATCCAAGGGTTCTCAAGGTTTTCTTTGACAGCTGCCAGCAAGATGGGCTGCATATTTGAGAAACCCTGATCTATATTGTCACTGCCTGAGGACCTCTCAAGTCAGGAAAGGGCTAATCAACTATCATCATGTAACCCACATCCAGGCTACATAGGACAGCTGTATGGTTTATCATCAGCACCCAAAGTCTGACCTCAAGCAGTGCTTTTCTTTCTCTTTAAAAACCTAATTAAAGAGACCCACCTACAATTTGTCCTTTAAACAGGATTTCATTTCCCCTGTGCCTTGACTTAACCAAGGATTTGTTTTCCAGGCTCATATCTACATAACAACACATCTCTTTTTGGACACAAAGATTATCTATCATAATCTTAAACATATGTGACTTATTTTAGTATATACATATGATTTTTTCTGAGTGTCTATCTTAGAGTCCTTGTTTAACTAGAACTTCCTGTCTTTCCTACTTTGAAGTTTACTGCTTGTTAAACATTAGCAGCAGCAAATTGGTAGGGGCAGTTCCTGAAGACTGAAAGGTTACTCATCAGTGTGACTTTATAAAGGTAAATTTAAAACAGAATATATGCCCACTTTGCCCTGTTTCTGGGAGCTTTCTGCTCTTGGAAGTGGTTAGGTAATGTAGAAAACAATAGGTAGCTGAGATGAAATAAAAACATAGTGACCTGATAKTTGAAAGCTCAGCAGCAATAAGGCACATTTGCAAAATGCTGAACTGAGTGACACTCAATCAGTTTCTAAAGAGTTTTGTGCCTTCAACTGAGTCCATAATATTACTATTCTGTGCACAATTTAAGAGTAAATAACTATTTGGACCCTTCTCTGTATTTTCTCATTACGACAGCTAAACTTATTTCATTATTGTATTTACTAGAAAATAGCAGTGTGAAAATATCACCAACAGGAACTTTAATATTTAGACRTTTCAAATCCAACCAGAGTGGCATTTATACTTGTTCCCTCGTTTATAAGCTAACAACAGAGCAACCTGCTAAAAACCTCATAATGAAATACCTTATTTATGGTAAGTTATCAAATGTGGTAAGTATGTTGTTGCCTTGAAAATAGTTTTAAAATTCATGTTGCTGTTTTTAAATAAGTAGGCTTATTTAGCATATAACGTGGAGAGGTAAAGTCATTCTGTTTCTTAGGATAAATTGTTTCTAATTGTAATTGCTACCAGACAGTTCATTTAATGTCATTTACAAAACCCTAAATGAAGATCATTAGTTGATTGAGAAATTTATAAATACCATTCTTTTTAAAAGAAACCTAAGTATGTAATGAACTGAGTAGGCAGTAATCCTCAAGAACATAAAAATAGTATAATTTTAAACTGAATTACTCCTTGTGAAGTTAATTGTAACAGAGCCACATGGATTTGTTTCACATCAGGTTAATGCCTTAATTTGTACCATGACTGTTTTTTTTTGAGTACATATCTCATAATTATGTAATATTTGTAGCTCATTTTTTCTTGTTCTGGTTACACTTCCTTCAGTGAGGAGGTAAAATGTCCTTGACAAAATGAAAGATTGTAAAGGTAACATTACTTACTCATTTCTATCTTTTCTTCTTTAAAGGAAATTATTTTATTCTTGCAGAGACCTAGGCAAAAGCTGCTATTTGCCTTCAGTAGGAACTATGACCTTAAATTTGAAATGCAAACTAATGCTCATTTAGAGACTTGGAGTAGAGCACAATGACCTAAATTAACCTCTAATGTAAATTAATTTAACTTTGGCATAGAATCCCTAAAATAGAAAAATCATGACTTGTAGCAATTAGCCTGCTGGACTGGATTGAAAAGGAGGAAGTTTCTTTGAAACACAGGTCTTTATGATGGAAAAATTTACAGAAAAAGAAACCTTTTCAGTAATACATTCTCACATTCTTCAGTCACATATCCAATCTAAATAGTAGCATACAAAATTCAAGTTTCAAACAACTATACAAAAWACACCAGAATATGCAGCAGCAAGGGAAAGGGATTCGGGGAGGCAAGAGAAAGACAGAAGGTCTAATGAGCTGTCTTAATTGGGTGCCATATTCTGGATGTTTTGCTGCTTTATTTTTCTTTTTCTTTCAGCTGGTTTAGTTTGTTCTTCATTCTTTTGTCCCCCTCCATTTTCTCTTTTCTATGATTCTACCCATGACCTCTATTCTTCAGTCTGTTACCACAGTTTTCTCAGCTGCCCTTTAACCTGCTGCTCTGTTGATCTACAGTTTTAGGTTTATAGAGTGGYTATCATGAAATAAGCAGGAAAATGCATCTTATGATATGCTGGCATATTTGTAAAAGATATCCAGATATGCAGTTAGCTTCATGGTAGAGGTGAAAAAGCTGATCCATTCATAAATTTCATACCTATACAGTAGCATTTTCAGGTACCCATACTTGTACAGAAGGAATTTCTGTTCATCTTATTAATTGCATCTTCCATCAGTCTCTGGGGRAAAAAGATTCCATTTTTAAGCCCTTTAAAATAGCTTTGTGATACTCAAATAAGAAATATAAATCGCACACTCATAACTAAACATAATTTGTGAGATGAAATGTTCTGCCGTATACTAAATGGTATTTTGCAACATACTTTTTTATTTTAGATTTCATATTCCTGTTGCCTTTACTGTTATTTCCTGTTGTTTTTTTTTTTAATCCTATTAATAACAAGTAAGACTTACCTGTGGATCTAAATAACACTGCTGACCTGGAAAAATCTCTTAAGTGTTTCCAGCTGGCCCCACATACCTTAATTATCATTAAAAATTCAGTGGGGTGCAAAAAAGATTTTGTTTATAAAGTAGAGATTTAAAATGGCAATTTTATTTTCAGATATAGAGATTATCTTCTACTTTTTACTTCATATATGGGTCTCATCATCATCTACATTTTTTTCCTCCAGCTTATTCTGATCCCAATTATTACTATGAGTTTACAGCCCAGTATCATGCAGCCCCTTGCAACAGTATTGAAAATATTTCTTTTGAGAAAACATTGCTTCAGTTGCTAAGCAAACTTGTTGCTGAACTTTCTTGTGAGGTTACATTAATTAAGTCAGAATGCCATCATGTAAAAATGCAGAGAGCAGGTCTACAGAATGAAATCTTCTTTACATTTTCAGGTAAAATCTACCTTGCTTTTAAAGATTATTTGACATTTTTATAGTCAATGAAAATGATTTTAGTGGGATATATTTACTACTTACATGCAGAAAATATTTTACATGTTTAATAATAAAGTTACTAGATTGTAAAAGTGCATCAAAGTATTGTATGCAAAATTCATGTCAACAGCAAAAAGATAAGTTGAGCTATTCAAAAGTATGCCTTTTACATTATTTCGGAGCAGTTTTGGAACTTTTTAGTTTGGAGTAGATCAGTTCCTCTTTTAATTTTATATCATAAAACATTATCATGTCCCTTGTTGCATACCATCATGGGAAGAAAAGTGATACAGTGCCTTCCCTAACACCCTAGATGACTTTCATTTACCCATCTAAACCACTACATGGATGTGCCTCAGTCTCTACAAACAATTTCTAAATGACAGGCTAAGGCTGGATGTCTAATTATTCAACAACTAAAGTTAAATGAGATAAATCTTGGTTCCTTCCCTTCCTTAACTGGCAACAACAGAAGAGGAAAATTCTGTAATTTTCAGTTTTTTTTATTGTTCTCAGAAAAAACAAAAGTGCCTAAAGGAGACCTGAGTAAAACTTAGTTGCCAAAAATACTGTGTTGGTTTTGATATTTTAAGTGTTTTCTTCCATAATTATTAAAAGCAAACAATTATGTGATTTAGGTATATGTTACTAAATTAGAGGATATTTAAAGATACTACTTTCTGGGCTTCAGAAAGTAGTAATAATGTGTGTAAGTAAGTATAAAATTTTAGGATGCCTGATATCTGGGTGTGTTTATACATAAATGACTGGCTGTGAAGAGCTCACAGTGTCTTATGTACTCACCTTCCTCCAATAAAGTTCAATCATTAAAAGTACATTTTCACTTGTTTTCATAAAATGTTTCTATTCCCAGCTTTTCACTAAATGCAAGAACTGTGGAAGTCAGAAATTGAAGCATGGTCTCAGTCCAGAGGAGATATTTTGTTCTTTCTGAGACTCTTTTCAGTACATTCCTTCTGAACACTGAAACCATACAAAAGACTCAACTCCTTTATGCTGTGAATGAGGTCTGAAAGTAACTGTAAAGCACTGCCAATCAATGGRCAGTGCGTTTGAAATACTTCGTGTTATTAAAAGATTCAAATCCCCCAAAGATACAGTAAAATATAATTGTTGAGCTGAATATACATAAGAACATCTTTAATAATTTCCTGAATTTAGTTTCTAATTCTTTCAGCTCTCAAAAGGCCAATGGTTTTGATACATTTCGTATTAGATTAGTCACTATGTATCAAGACATGCATTTTGAGTAGACCCTTTTTTAACAAAGTACACCAACTACACTTCCGTTTCATTCCATCTTGAAAACCAAATATCATTGCTTATAGAAACAAATCATTATTCAATCACGATTCTCTGAAGCCTGCATTTGTAACAGATAGCGCTGACATACGCAAAGAAAGAGTCTCATTACTAATAGGATAGTCTATTTAGGTTAATTCTAGGGTTATTGAGTCTATATAATGAGATTTAGCCAAGAGGTATGCATTCCACAGTGCTTGAGCATTAGGAGAAGAAATTCTCTAGTTAGAGTTTGAGGTGGATTTAAAGGTTGATTCATGCCAGTGGTAAGTTAGAGATTCTTAAGTAGCTTGAAGTCTAATAAAATACTTCTGGAGTTCTAAGCAGCATTTGGTGTTTCAGAATTACTTCCATTACAGAGGTCTTTAAAGCTTATATTATAAGGAGTTAAATTCACACATTAACAGATAATTCTGTTCTTAATGTATCTTTCCTAAATCTAATGATGTCAGTTCTGGAAAGCAGTCTTTCAGCTGCTTACTTAAATATTTCTCAGGCCTTTACCATAATGTGTTCTTGTACTTGTGAATTGATCAGGAAYATGGACCCATGCAAATGGATTACTAAAATGTAACTGTGTGTTTTTCCTAAATCCATACTTCAAATCTTCCTTCAGTTCATTGTATCATAGGGAGTCTTATGACAATAGAAGGACTTGAGTGCATGAGCATCAGGAATTGAGATGTGAGAGGAAAGCTCCAGTACACATATCTGTGGAAAAAATTGCATTCCACATGAATCCAGTCAGGTTGAAAAGCTACAGTAGCTAACATAATTCTTTTTGTTCCATCAAATTGTGCTATTCCCCCTGTATTGCTGGAGTGGAGTGGATTGGGGTGGGAGGGTGGTATTTTTAAGAGCACTAGATACTGTCCTGATTGTTCTTGAGAGAAAATACAAGTTTCTTGCAGAAATAGCTGAACCTTGAATTGTAGGTGTTCTTGGCTGACTGAATCTGTATAAAAACACAATGACAGGCAGGTAACTGTAGAGGGAGTAACTTATTTCTACTGAAATTTGAGAGGTTTTAAGATTAGACATTTCCTTGCCATCAGAATTTACAATTAAATGTCAGCATCTATGAAATACTTAAGTATGCTGAAAACTAGACATAGAAGTTTCAGTAAGGTGTTTTTTTT
>NW_028186330.1:806492-853197 GCF_003343005.1 Rhea americana
AAAGCTTGGTGTTGACTTCATTGACTTTGTTCCTCTGTAAATAGACTGTATGTTGTTACAGTTGCTTCATTAGACAAAGAAAACAACAGGCCATGTGAGCAAATCACTTGTGACACATCTGAAAGATTAAGCAAGGTACAGTAGATAGAGGAATAAACAATTAACTAACAGGAATAAGCTACTCTAATAAAAGAAGTATAACATCAACATAGAGCACGTTTTGCTTAGTAAATTTAGAAATGACCAATTGGATATAAATTTTTTATCAGTTAAAAATATTAATGTTCTGTTGGCCTTATAGGTAAGGCAGATTACACTATCAGTCTGTATTGAGTGTTGATATGATTCATAACAAGCAGTGAGATAATTACAGAGAAGTAAAATACTGAGTATGAAAAGTAGCAGGACAATTGGGAAGCTTTGAACATGTACTGACTTACAAACATTGAACATGCTCTCTTGCAATGCAGACTGCCTTTTCATCACTTCAGAGTGATCTAATTGTTGATCTGATAAAAATTTACCTGCTTGCAGACTTTTGGCACTTAGAGTAGAGAACCAAAAAACAGACTCTCACTTTCTAGGTGAATGCCTTAGCTGTTGATTCAGAAAAATTAATAGGGATTTTCTTTGAGGGAAAGGAAAACGGTGAGGGAAGGACAAGAGGAAGGCATACCTTCTCCTATAAGAGAGGAAGTAAAGAGAAAGGGGAAGGAAGAGTATGAAAAGGGTAGAATTTCACAGAAAATGTCTTGGAGAGGAGGAGAGATGAATTGCTAAGGAACTTCTGGAGGAAGTTATTGATGCATGGAGGATAAATACTACTACTGCTGTTACAGCCTTGTAGTACTGTTTAGCCAAGTGTATCTTTGCATTGGCAGTCATCTTCCTGCCTTGTCCTCCACACATTTAGCTGCTCCATAATACAATCCATCAGGAAGTTCACACATGCTTCATGTCACAAACATGCTGATGAAGTCCTGTATACGTTACTGTATAGAAAGATTTAGGGCTTGATTCTCTTTGGGTCATTTTTCCAAAGAGATGATACCTGGTTAAAAGAGGACTTTTTTTTTTTTTTTTTTTTTTTTTTTTTTTTTTTTTTTTTTTTTCAATGTGTCCACATTCAGAAGAAAACTTTGTGAATCCTGAATATGTTGCCTTGAAATTTAGATTAAGACACTAGAGGGAAATAGAAGGGAGAGCTCAAAATAATCTTGACCTCAGTGTTTCTGTTGACTTCTCTAAACAACTCTCTCGTATTACACTAATTTTAGGTGCTCTCTCTGTTCTATACAGTGTTTGTTTTGAATACCATTTTGAAGCATCTGTCTCTTCCCCTCCAAGAAATAGCAAGTACATAATTCATGCTTTGGAATTCTGCTGGAGGGGCTAGGAAGTCTAAAATAATTGGTGTTCATTAAGCAAATTCCATCCTGCCCACTGAAAAAAACCCAAATTTTGTGGGAAAAGCTCATGATCGAAGTTCATCTTTTTCATACAAGACAGTCAAATTAAGATTGCAGAAATAAATTTGCTTTTGCCATTTGCCAATAGGACTTTGCAAGTCTATTGAAATTTTTTCCTCTTTTTTGATTTAAGTATACAGTTAATCCCTGTGAACAAATGAAGAACAGTCTGGACACACAGCACTGATAGTTTTTACTGTCATACTTGTTCAGGTTGCTAATGGGTCTACTTTTTGTTACATGTTTTAATCTCTCTTAGTTTATAATTCACATTTTTAATTTAATTGTGATGACTTAATATCTTTAATGTTCCAGTGGAAGGCATTTTAAAAAGTTGTCAAAAAATCCAGATAAAATAAAGAATCTTTAAAAAGCCTATGTTGCCTTTGACTGGGGACATGGAACAGATGCTGTTAAGCTTCTGTGAATCCTAATTTTTCTGTAATTTTATGCTACTAGTTCTACACTGATTGAAAATAATGTTTTTTGCTATTTTGGACTGTATTTCTGCAAATCTTATTAAGTAAGGGAAATATAGTCTTCTGTTATTACATTTGATTGATATAATAATCTCTTTAGTTTACTTGGTTCTAGGAAATTCTTGACATTTTCTTTTCATTGAATGGAGACAGCTAACACAGACGGAAACTATTTTTGAAATATAAATGGGCCTAAATAATAGTACTTATGTAGGTTTGAAAGCTACAAGGCTGTTGATTTTGGATTACAAATGTATAATGGAGACAAAATTGCCATTGATTAGTTTTAAAATTCTATTTATACAATCTTGACCACTTTCAGAGACATTGTATTAACTGATCAGAGTTTATCTAAATTAAAAATAATGTATCCAAGAATACCACATTGCCCTGCTGTTTCCATTTCACCTATCAGATACAGTCAAAAGCTTTAGTAGTGCATCATTTAAATCTTATACCAATCCTAACTCATAAGCACATTCTTTGGTCTTTCTGTGTATTTTTACCTCTCTGTTACAAAGATTTTGAAAAAAAATATTCTTTCAATTTAGGCAAGAAACCTCATAGAGAATTTTTTTAAGCAACAAGCGGAAATTACGAGGAGAGGTTCTGAACCACTGCCTGAAATATACTACATTGAAGGTACTCTGCAAATGGTGTGGGTTGATCACTGCTATCCAGGATATGGAATGAATCCTCTGAGACATCCAGACTGCCCAGATTGTTGTGGTATGTGACCAATTTATCATACAAAGCATTTAGTATTAAGATGTCTTTTGTGCTGATTGAATACTTGCTCTTCAACTTTATAGAATTTTTCAACCATACTAGTTTGGGCTGTTTGAGTTTGATCTGGTCAGGTCTGTCAAGATAACCAAATACTTGTTACTGAGGCTTTTATTCCTTGGGAAAATCTTTTTTAATATCAGGTTGATTTAAATCTTAAGCTAAACCCCCAGTTTCTAGGGATGGTTTAAATTAAAATCAATCAGATTAAGTCTTTTCCTTGGAGTTCACAAGGAAAGTCCATAACCTGACAAAGAATCTTTGAAGTGCTAGTTTTCAAGTGAGACAAACAAGACTGAATTATTTTTGTTCTTAAGTTTATAAAAGCAAGGCTACTAATTTAGTGCTTTCTTACAGTCTTAAATGTAACATTTCAGCCGTGAATTGAGTGACAAAGATGAAATACTCTCTTTACATAACTTTGTAAAAGACTTTTAAATTTGTAAATATTTATGATCCATTTGGGATAAAATGGAAAAGAGTGGACTGAATTCTGATAATTTTACTGACACCAGTCCACGTATTAAAACAAGTGAGATCACTCCCAGTAGACACTAAGGATTGGATCAATATTTTAAAAAATATCCCCCCTCACCCCTGCAAAACCTCATTCATATGATTCCCAAATCTTGAGGCTGAGGTCTCAAAGGAACAACAGAAGACAGACACACATAGAATAAATCTATAGTCAAGCTTTAGATGGTAAAAGAAAATACTGGATAAATACTGGATTACATTTCAAACATAGTTTAGAGAATGAAATACATTTTAAAAAGAAATGTTAAGATTGTACAAGAAAATAGCAAATATAATGAGATGACTGTAAAATTGCAGGACATGGGCAGTGTTCCTACATGTAATTGTTTTTTCCAATTTGTTCTGATTACAAGAAGAAACTTTGCTGATGGATGCCTTCCAGCAAAATATAACAAATCATTTGGAAGGGCTAAATACATATAGAAGTTTTTATATTTATTGTACATTATTGTTGTACATGATCTCAAGGAAAGGGACATTAAAATCACTTTTAGAAAAGTTGCCTTCCATTTAGTAAGTTTTGTTATGTACAGACTCTAGTTTTGTCACAGACTTTCCTCCTTTCTTCTTTCCCTTTGGCAAAGCTAGTTCCCATTAACACAACAGGCTTTAGCAATCCATATGTGCATATTAAAAGATTATTATATTTTAATAATTTAAGAAGAAAGTGCTGTTTATATTTTAAARTAATTTAATATTTTATGTTTACGTTATGTTTATATTATGTTTATATTTTAAAATATTTTTTTTTAAAAAGAAAAGTTCAGGAACAGGTAGGTAAATATATATCGTTACCAGTATTTGAGCTTCTACTAGCTCAATTTCCTGGTAAAATAAATTATATTTCCCAGACTTCATTAAGATAATTATACCAACCCGAACATAAACAAAAGGTTCAGGATTTTATTTTCCTTTCTTTTTTCTCCCACATGTGCAAGTCATACCTCTGTTCCAGACCTAAATCTGAAGTCTCACTCCATTCCAAACTAATTTGTATTCCTTTTAAAGTTAAAAATAGAATTAGTCTAAGCTCTAATGGTATTTAACATAAATATTGGGCATTAATGCTTTTTTCTCATTTGCCATTCTCCTTTGCTTCTGGCACTAGACAGAAATTTTACATAGCTCTACACCAGTGTCAACCCAAGGAGCTGTTACAAACAGCATTTATTTCAGTTCAGCTGGGATCATAACAGATGCATCTTTGGCAGGTATAGGAAGAAGTTCTCAGATCTCAAGTACCTAAGGCTCTGGAACAGTCAGCCTTGAAATCTGCCAGCTTTCACATAACTGTAGATGTCATTCCGTCAGCATCCTCAAATGCATACTCTTTTCCATAACTCGTGGCTTGGTAAAATTAATCTTTTCATTTCCCAGAATCCAAAACACCACATCATAGATGATAACACCAAAAGCATTTTCTGCAGATCAACCAGTCTATCTTTCTACCTCAAGTCAAGATACCAGCTTCAGTCATTCCTGACAGATATATCTGGCATGATATTAAAAACCTCAAAAGACAGACTGCAAAGTCATCCAAAGAAATGTAACTCAGTATTCAAGATCCTCAGTACTGGAAAACCCTTTCCTAAGATCTTTCTTTAATTTCCCTTGATGAAGTTTATACCCGTTATTTCCTGTTGTGTCATCTTTAACTTCACAATAGCTTTTGTATATCCTATAAGAGTGGATGTTTTCTTCACCTGATACTCTCTTAATTATACTAAACCATCTCAAATTCAGCCTTTTTTTTGGGTGGGGGGTCATGTTTTATAGACGTCTTTTCAGCTTTACTACTACTTATATAGCTAATACTATCAATGTGACTATTTTTATTTTTTTTTGTTTTCAGCAATATGAAATAGATTCATATTCTGTTTTTGATATGCTATAATTTCTTGCTGTATTACATAAAAGGAAAATAACATATTTTCCCATTACCTTCTCTGCAACAGTGGGGRGATCTTTCTGAAACATGCACTTATTCATGGCAACATTTTGATAAACACATTTCCATGGAAATATGGCAGCAAGCAACTTTTGGGTTATGCAGTAGCAATTCCCCTTGCTGCTGCAGGAAACAGGTTGTATAACCCAGCTAGTACAGTTTTAAGATCCATCTTAAAACTATATGGGATGTTTGCTGTATGTTGCTACTCTTGTTTCACAATTAGAGATCCAACTTTCAGTCCAAATTTATTCATGGGAACTTCACAGACATTTATCCTGATATAGAACTCTTTAGCTTAAATAGATTTTTCCCTTATTTTATAACCTGAACAAGTGATCCACGTTCAGTCTGCTTTTCTAAGAGTTTGCATTCCCCAACCTTCATTTCATATACTGCATTTTGAGTTTAGTTCTCTTGCACGAGGATGACTAGAATTTCATGGTATTTCAGATGAACTCTTACCAGTACTTTTTACAACATTAGTGGTTTTTGAGTCTAAAATGATGCCCCAGTACACTGCTTGCCCTTTTCATTCTGACTTAGTTCTCACAGATCTCTTTTAAACAAATATACCGGCCTTTCTCATTCTTTATTTCTTCCTATTTAAATCTTGTCCTTATTGACAACATCTCCCAGTTTTGTGTCATCAGCATAGTTCATTGGGGCTTCCTGTGATAACCTTGTTAGTGAAAGTATTTAATAAAATTTGTCTAAGAGTAAGCTCGTGAGTAATCCCTTTAGCARTTCCTCCCTAACCCTTTTTAGGCATCATTTGCTACTGTCTTTTTTTCTGATTTTTGTCCATTTTTTTTGTTTTGTCTTTTTTCTAATTTTTATTCTAATCCTAATCTTCCATAATGTATTATATTTGCATGTGCTGCCTTGTCAGATTCAAATTAATTAGTCATTTATCTTTATTATAAAACCACATTGAATTATGTCATTTTCAGCTTGCTTTTATATGCTTAAACGTTCATCCTTGAAATCTTTACATAGTCTTGCAGTCTGATCAGCTGATCCACAGTTTCCTGGATTCTTTTTCCCTTTTCTGAAAAATTTATAATACGTTTCTTACTTACCAGTCAAAGGTTAGTGTCAATCATAGGGTAGCACCACAGTTTTATTGCAGACCTCAGATGATAGTCTTACCCTTTCATATGCCATTTCTATTTTGGAACACTAAAAAAGATAGTATTCAGATTTTCTAATTTAAGTACATTAAACTCTGAATAGTGTGTTTTTAGGCTCCTGGTCTCAATAAGGAAAAGACATAACTACAAAGGTTGTAAGGTAGGCTTAACAATAACAAGGAGAAAAGATGAAATAGAGCATGCATATCTTCTGCAGGATTCATATACAGATCTACTCTATTTTTACTTTTCATACAGCAAAACAGGTGGATCAGGTGGATACTCAGTTACTTCTGTTCTATCTGTTCTTTTTGTAGTATCTCGTCTTCTGTCATACTCTAGTAGTTTTGGCTCCTCCATGCTGTTGCCCAGCGCTGCATGCACAATGCATCATTTCCTTCATACAGCTATCACACAGTTTTTGCATAAAGACAACCCTTTCATTTACCATACCATCTACCAGTTTAAATCTCCTATATTGGAACTTGCATTCATTTGGTCCCTATAATCTGGTCTCATATTTTCTATACTGTATCCTCATTTGTTTTTTCCCTTCTGCTTTTATATTGAAATGGCATTAAAAATTGAGCTATTGTCTCATCTTCTGCTCCCATTTTCTAGTCTAAATCTCTTTGTGAGTTAGTCAGTCAATCATTTTAACCTTATTAATCACTGTCTGACATATAAATCTTTAGAGAGATCTGTTTTGCACAAAGCACTGTCCAGCAGTGAAACATATCAAAACCTTGTTCATCAGGTACCAACCTATAAGCCTMAGGCAGAACCCTTTACTGAGTGACTTTGTAGAGGCCATAACTTCCAGAGAGGAGTTGCTACTGATTTATAATTCCATTTAGTCTCTTGCCTCTCTAAAACAGTCCTTTAGTTTACAGAACTGATGAGTCCAAGCACCTTAGATTTTTTATATATAATTTCTCCTAAGTTTTATGTTCTACTTTTAAAGTTCTGTTTTATGTTATATGGAGCACAGTATTCTAGGATAGGTTAATTAAAATGTTTAGGTAACTGCTATTTGAGATATGATCCACCAGTAATGTTTTCTTGAAGATGTTGATTGAGTCACACATCAACAAAATCTTTAAATATAAGTTCTTCTTTTAAAAAGATTCCTTGTTTTCAGTTGTTTTTTTGTTCAGATGCAACCATGACATTAATATAGTACAAAATTTCTTATGTTTTGTAGGGCTTTTCTGGAGAGACAGCTCGATAACATAACTCATATTAGCTTTATGAATTACTTTTTTGTCTTGTATTATTATTCTGCATAGCTTCATTTTCTAAAGTGATTTTTAATAGACTAGATACTGAATGTAATAGCTTTAATTTTATTTTCTTCAGTTCTTTCACACAGTAAGGTGATTATATTTTTGAAATGTAATAACTTGAAACTTTAAAAGGAAATATATTATGCAAACAATATTGAAGTAGTCCTAAAAATCAGGAGAGTGTCAAAAATATTGTTAGCTCATAGGATACAAAACAAATTAGAATGTTACGTGCATTTAAATTGGTGAGGTGTGAAATGGCTAGTCCATAAAATATGCTGTAAAGATAGATTACTTTTCTAAGATGTTTATATTTTCAGAGTGATGGTATACCAGTAGGAGTTCAATGAAAAAGATAGAGACAAGCTATATTTACTGGTTAAAGACATTTTCAAGGCACTGGCACAGGCCACCTACTTCACACTCCTTTCTCCTTTTCCTGCTTTCCCCTAGATAACAAACAGATCATGTTACTGAGAAATAAACTTAAAATCAACTTACAGTCCCACTGTAAAAGAAATGTACCTTGCTCCAGTTAAATCAAATGAAAATATTGAAGGATTTACTAGATAAATAAATATAATTTATAATTTCCAATAAAAAATATAGTTATTCCTCTGGTGCACAAGCAGATTTATGTGTAGGCTGGGAAATGCTCTGCTTACGTTTATTTGTAAAGCTTTATGTTTCCTGTAAAGCTGTCTTGCCTTGCCTGTGCTAATGTACTAAAAATACCAGATTTTAATGTCATCTACAAGGGATTCCTCTCTCAAATTTTGTAAGAACCTTAAAGCCCTCTTCGTTCAATAGCTGTGGCAAAAAATGTTAGACAAGCTTGTCATAGCCCTTGAAGGACAGGAGTAAACTAAGGTAAAGGAGATGAATTATTGAAAATCCTGCTGAAGACTTCTGCTGTAGTGACTAAGGAGTCTTCATTAAGACAGGCAAAATCCAATAACAAGGGAGAYAGCAGCTCTGCAAAAGGTAGGAAAGTCTTAAATACCTTTGCATGATGAATAGTAATACTGATCATTAGAAACAGATCCATCCTAAAGAAAGGCTACCATTGCCAAAATGAAGTGAGGTTCATGATAGCATGATCAAATAGCTCGAATTCTGCTTTCTTCTGCCAAGAACCTAATGCTAAGTTAGTCTTCTGTGTATAGACAAAGAATAAAGTCATTCGTCAGACGATTATGGAATGTATGGAAAAAAYATTTCATTAAAGATGCTTTTTATGTCAAACACTAATTTCTGCTTGTTTGATAAATTATTGGTGCACTACTTCTTAATAATTATCAGAACTTAAATTTCAGCTTTATTTTGCATTATTTACACAAGCAGCTACAGTAGTTTCGTTAAAACGTTTTCAGACACAAACCATATTAAGATTTCACTGGTGGAAAAAGGACCTGCAGGTAGATGCAGTGAGAAGTGCTGAAGACAGAAATACAGTGTAATAAAATATATGTATATGTAGATGTATAAAATACATAAATTTTTTAATCATCAACTAATAGAATGCTGAAAAAATGTTTTTTTCAAATAGATAAAGATGCATTCTAAATATTTCAAATGTAAGTAATTCCTTTATCAGTATCATTTAAATTTCACTTTTTTTTTTTTTTGTCCAAAGTTGTCTGCAGCCCAGGATCTTACAATCCCAGTAACGGAATTCACTGTCTTCCGTGCAATGACAGTTTCATATATGGAGCAACAAAGTGTGAGCTGTTGTGATATTTGCACTCTTGTAGTATCTCAGATGTATTTTAATGCAATAATATTAATAAACATTTAAAAAATGTGTAGAGCTCACTTTGGCTGTATCAGTAGAATACACTTGCTTTTAAGAAATAATTATTCATCAGCACATTGGTAAATCATGCTTGGTCATATCATTTGGGACTACTTGATTTTTTGAGGCCTTTATAGTATATGGTAGGTTAATAGCAGTAGAGACAATTAATTATTTAAATCACAAAAAGGAAGTACAGGTATTTCACATATATACTCCCTTACTTAGTCATAGGCCTCAGCTCTTTTCTATGTGGACAATTGTAATGACTACTCTATACTGTAGTTTTCATCTACCTCCCCACTCAGTCTTCATTTTAGAGTATTAAGATGAACAGTTCAAGGTCTGCATCTGACACTGAGAAATCATAAATGTTGCAGTTTAGTCTTAAGTGCAGTAACATCCTGAATTTTCTTCTATGATGAATTATAATATCACTATAGATATAATGATGAATTATAATACCATCTATCACCAATAGCTAACTTCTTTCCAAAGAATACAGAATTTCACTTTAATCAGTCAGCTGTTCCACCTTTAAAGGTATCAGGTTGAGCATGACACTCTTTTGCTTTTACTTGATGAAAACAAAATAATAAAACAAAGTAAAAGTTATATTGGTATTATGACACTTGTATTCTTTAATTTGTAAGCSTGTCAGGGATTCCTAAGTGGTAGCTTGATGCATTCCCTTTCATTCTCATTAGTAGCCTCATTTCAGTTGGTATTCAGTAAAAGAATCCAGCTTCAAATTCTATTTGTTTGGGTATTTACAGAGCATACCCCGTGTACTGTACTGTACTGTACTGTTTTAATACAATATTACAGTTTTATCTTTTTCCCCTTAGTTTAATGAAAATGAGCTAGACAAGAAGGCCACTTTTAGCTATTTGTCTTGTCTGAATAAAATGAGGTTTGTGGTGTTTAGTTCTTCCAGCTTTCAGAAGCACAAAAAKGGACTACAGGTTTAAACATACAAGTCTTCAGCAATTACTTTCTGAAAAAAGGAAGAAATGGAAATACTGTGCTACTTCTAAGAAGTAGTTTTTAACTATGGCACATCACTTAAATGTACTATACGATAAGCAACCCACTAATACACTGTTTATATGAGTGAAACTCCAAATGTAATGTATTTTGATGGGAAGGATAAAAAAAAAAGAAAGCATTGCATTTGAAAGTAACTAGCAAGGCTATCTTAGCTTGCTTTTCCAGTCTGAATGAACTGCAGTAGTTTTTATATAAAACATATGTAACTGCCTAAGGCATCTGGGAAGAAAAAAAAGGATAATCATTAGTCTTCTACAGAGTGACACTGTTTATTATTTTAGTATAAACAACAAAACTATTTAGCAGAACATATAAAATAGCTATTTTTATCAAATGTCATTTCAAAATAAACAGCTGGGAAAGCACATGTTAAAAAAAAAGGTTTAGCAGCTAGTTAAGAAATTCATTTCTATTTAACTGGAATACATAAATGACTAATGCTAGCTATTCCTTGTTTTCCTATGTAATTAGAAATAAACAGGTCACGAATGTGAAGAGTTGTTATATTTGTTTGCAGCACTGCATGCCCATATGGTATGCCCATAATTTGCCAATCACAGTAGCACTAAATTAGTTAGCATTAGTTTGACTTATTAATAGCTAAAAGAGCCCCACAGGACATAGTATTRACTTTGGGAAAATATAGGCTCTATGTTGGTAAAAATATACCAATAATCACATGGAACTTCATCCAGTATAGATGGCAAATTAATTTCAGAATTTTTCTCTGAAATTAATGCACTTTTAAAGGCAGCAGAAACAAAGATTAAGCAGCATTTTGACATTCTTAGGTATTTACCTTTGTGTTGCACTTTAGAAACAGAAAGCTCTGGTTAGCAAATCAGTCCAACACTTAAAGGCATTTATAAAATGGTATCTAAACTTTGAAGGAGAAAAACAAGTTGATTTTGTTTTCACTAACATACTATATACACAGTATAATACTGAGTCGCTTCTATATGCATACAATTACGCATTTAAGTAAAGTACAGAAATGGTAAGTTTTCTGGTCTTCCTAATAGGTGAAACTCACTTTAATTCACAAAGTTTGCACCCTTTCAGACTTAATGGGAAAAAGTAAAGTAAGTGGTTACAATGGTTTGTGTTCAACTCTACTACTGTGAACAAACATACTTTATATTATTATTCTTGAATGTTTTCTCTGTCATTGACTGACTGTAGTCAAATATAGATATTTTATTGCATATGAATTCTTGGAACAAATTCTAAAGTCAGTTACCGGTATTAAACTGAGTTTCTAAATTACTCTTGATTTATGCTGGCTTATCAAAGAAGAGAATTCTCATTTGTCAATTTATACATGTTCATGAACATCTGTACAAGAAATATCAATATTGAACTTGAATTTGACATGCCTGTCATTGCTAAAATATTTAGGTTACTCTTTTATATGGCTGAAGCCAGAAAAGAGACTCTTTTTGCAGATAAAACTATGAAAAAACATTTTCCTTGTTTTTTTGATTATTCTCAAAGATACTAATATGTTAAGCTGGCTTTCATGTAAGTCARCTTACATGTGCTATATGTTTACTAGTTTTCCACATTCTATATGAAGAGATATCTGTTCCCTTTCTTGTACCATTTTTTCCATAAAATAATTAACTAATAGCCCCAAATGAACCTAACAGGAGCAATGTAACAAATATTTCTGCTAAGTGCCTAGTTGATTATTGTTTTTAAACATCAGCTTTCATGTAGCTAAATATGTCAGCGTTTTTCCTACTACTGATTAATTAATATTCCATATCAATATTTCCACATAGGCTCTAGAGCTAAACAGCAAAAACTTCTGACTCATCTGCAACTGATAATTGACATACAGATTTGGACTTCTCCTATATTTATTTTTAAAAGGACATAAATGATCAATTGGAAAACATAATGTAGGCTGTATTTATTTATTTTTCTCTGCTATGGGAATTGTTTAATGTGATKTTTCAAAAGATGAAAATTTACATTTTTAGTGTGGTGGAGAGTAATTTTTGAGAGGAAGAGGGACTCTGGGAAGGAGTGGCTGTCTTCTAAACACTGAATAA
Organism: Rhea americana; assembly: GCF_003343005.1. Lineage (NCBI taxonomy): Eukaryota > Metazoa > Chordata > Aves > Rheiformes > Rheidae > Rhea > Rhea americana. Next base: position 819,033 of record NW_028186330.1, read on the forward strand.
GTTATAAAGTTCCTTAAGTAAACAGAACCTACCTCGACTGAAAATTGATGAATGGTTTGAATATCAAGATACCTAAACCCCAAACCACCACCAACAAAAAAGCCCACCTCTCCAGTTTGTGTTTTCTAATATCTTTAATGCAGCAGGGTGTAATGGAGAGTGTGCATTTCTGTACATGCTAATGTAAACCGAAAAGAAAATTATCTGATAAGGGAAATAAATTGAGCATTTATGTGGATTATATTAGATTATTATAAAATGTTTTTCAAAACATCTTATGCATTATAGGGGTGTCATGGTTTGGATGCTAAAGTTATCAAAATATAGTATCAAATATTTTACAAATCATGACAATATAGTTTATATTACATTGCATGAGATCAGAAGAGAGTTTTACGAAGTCTTTAGTTATTTTCCTCTTTTCCCTTTCAAATCTCACATAAATATTTAGAAGAATACCAGCACTTGTGGTTTAAATGTGATTTAAATATTCCTACYGAACAGAAGCCGTGCAATTTTATCATGACCTGAAACCATCTAGAGTATGTTCTCTTCAAGCCCCTACTAACACATTTGAAGCCAAACTCGTGTGTAGTATAATCCCACAGAAATGGACAAGACCACATCAACAGTTAACTTTGCTGTGATTTCAACTGGGAAATAAGCAGAAGCAAGTGACGCAGAAGCAGAAATACCATATTCATGCTAACGAAGCTACACAAGAACATCTGAGAAGAATATTCATTTTCCAAGCAACAGATCTTCAAATACAAAATTATTCAGGAGCTATCCGCGTATCTTGAAATCCAGTTTTTATAGACACAACCCATAGACACAACCCACCTGCAAAACTGAACTTCTCACATACAGGATACATGATGCTATTTGCATGGAACCAGCTAAGTACCTAGGCTTCAGGTATGTATGTCCCCTTTTGGAAAACACACCCAATGGCCAAAAGCCACTATTACATAGCATTATTTTATAGCAATTATTTATGTATAACTTAAGTTTTTTACTTCATTAACGTGTACTTTATTTGCTTAACTTTATAAAAAATGAAAAATATAATGCCCAGTAACAGGTGAATTGGCTGTCAGAGACACATTAAGAGTTTATTAATTTTTTTTTTATTTTGTTCAGCTGTCAGATGAGTATGTCTCAGTATGAGAGTCAATATACTCTAGATTTTGGTTCATCAGAAGTGATGTACATGGATTTTCTGATTTTTTAAGGTTATACAGCAGGTGTCTTGTAATATGAAGAAGTATGTTACTTGAACAGATTGAAATGTATAGATAAATACATGTGGCCACCACAGTGGCTCTGGTTTTTGCCTAGGGATTAAATRATTGCATTAGTTTGAGAACAGATGATCTCTAGCTACAATTCATATTGTCTAATTTTTTCATTTTAATTTCTGTATTTTCATTTTCCACTGCTGTCAAGAGAAAGGGAAATTTCCATTTTAAACCTCTGTCTATGTGAAGTAACGATTTGTAGTAGGCTGCAAATCTCAGCTCTCCATCTCTCCCACTCCTTTGCCAAAGGCTAGCTCACTGTTAGGTACAGTCACCTGCTAGAGTTGGGTTCATTCAGTACCAYTGCTGGGCCTGGGGTTGCTGACAGCATCACTGTGCACCAGCTGTGGTGGAAGGGAAAGGCTGGTGAAATCTGCCCAAGAAAGCTGGATCAGCCCATTTCCCCATCTCAGTGATGGCCAAAGAGCTCTCACATGGAAACACCACAGGCCAAGGCCAGATGTGGTCCAGTGACCTTTCCATAAAGGTTCATAATTCATGATGACTTCTACAGCTAGGTATCATTACACCTGGAAAAAAAAATCTGCAACTCAAAAGACTAGCAAAACACATTACCTTCAAAAAACCACCAGTAGAGGTGTGGGACCATAAACTGGTCTAGTTGAATTGGCCCAGGAAATTCTAAATAAAATGGGAAAGGACCAACCTATTACTACAGAAGGATGACAAGAATGCGTTGGCACCAGGACAGAAATGTGGAAAAATTCACTGGAAAGATGTGCAGTAGAAAATGTTTATAAAAGCTGCACTAGAAACACATACAAAAATAGCATTTAACTTCATTTAATCTCAATACTTCAATAACCTCAATACTCAGTACTTCAGTAAAGACAAATCTTCCCAAAAGAAGAGAAATTCAAGCCTACAGAAACAGTATAAGCTTAACAAGAGCCTTCAGTGAAGGAGAAACAGCATGTAACTAGTCAAAGATGAGATTTCCAGGGTTTCTGAGTTAAACATGGCCATATATTTAAAGATTCACATTCTGTGAGTCATATAGTTGCACTGAAAACAGTGTCCTAAAGAGACACTAACCAGCCTTTTGGGAACACCATCCCACGCCAAGCTGCACGTCTAAATTTGCTGCTCTTACTCATGTTGTGCAGCCCTCTGACATGGGTACTTCCACTTCCTTCAAGAAGATACTCATGGAAGAATGCTGGCAGTCATAGCACCTTCTCAGTGTTGTGCAGACACGTGATTTCAGTTTCTACTTATATCTTTGAAGCATAGGTGCTGCTGATTTAGAAATAAGCTTTCTACTCATGTCATATGAGTAAAGAATCCTATCTAGGTATATAAATGAACAGATATACTTAGAATAATGCATTTTTTAGCCAAATCCTTCCTCCTTTACTGCCATTAAGTAGAATTTCACTCTGTTAATAACAGCTATTCAAGGAATAAAGTACTCCTCTATAAAATGGCAGAATTCAGCATTTATGCTTCCATCTACAGGTGTGCTTATGGTCTAGATATAGGTGAGATATGAAATGCTTCTTCCTCCCTGCTTCCAAGAAAAAAAAAATCTGCACACTGTATCATCATTCGCTGCTACCAGCTGAGTGACTCCCAGATGAAATACTTCCTGTATCCCTGCTAGTAATTGCAGTTACTGGAGAACAGCGTTTTCAGTACAAAGTTTACATCCATACACATGAACTTCAGGGAAATTATTTGATTTTCTTACAGTTTAAAACTATTCARAATCAATAATCTGCCTTCCTCTCTCCCTTCTTCTTTAGGAATAGAATAAAATCACAAATGACTGCTGCAAAATTATCTGCACAAGTTATAGTTCCTTGATTTGTGATTCTGTTGCTCCTCTTCCTCTCCCAAATTACGAAAGTAGTTTCCACTACTGTGGAAAACCATGCCCAGCAACGGATATACACATACTCCAAATACAGACTTGAGCTGAAACCTGGGATCCATTCAGGTCAGTGGCAAAACTCCTGTGGTCTTCAGAAGGGCCGGAAATTCATTCTTGGTATGGATGGAAACCTAGAAACCAGGTCACATCATAGCAGTAGGTAGCAAAGGGTAAATGAAAGCTAAATCCATGTTTAAGTGTTTTCTTCAATTGTTGTCTTAATAGAAACTCCAAGTAGTCTAGGAATTGCTGATAAACAACAACAAAACAAATCTAGACAAAGACTGTTAACCACCGAAGTCTCGAGATGTGCTTTACCTTACTTGTCTTCACGGTCAGGCTACATGCTAAAAATCCTTTGATGGATTCAAAGAGCTGGCTCAATACCTTTCCTTTCAACAGCTGTGGGGTTGTGCAAGTATGAACCAGCTTTCCTGCCAAAGGATTTGTAATGTGAAACCACATCCAGGGATGCTTGCTCTGCTGCTGCAGCCCTTCCAAGAAGCCTCTAGCTTCTTCACATCCATTGCACATTACATTAATGATGCTGTTTGGTTACTTACCATAATTTCAGCCACCTAGCCAATACAGAGACCTAAGTGTCTCTATATTGGTCACATCACAAGGAATTTGTCCCACTGCAATGTCTGAAACCTGTCTTAGGAACTGATTTTGTCAAATTACATTTTTATGACAAGAGTTATGAGAGATCAGCTTCATATTACCCATTTCTCCAAGTTATCCCAGCTGGGGACCAGTAGATCTGCACCAGTAGAACTTAGAAAAAGAGTAGATCCACTTTTACATTACAGCAATATTAATAAATAAGCACATATTCTCTGAAAGCATATACTGCATGTTTTCAAAAGAGAACTTCAAAGTTTTGTCATATGCTGTTTTTTATGGCCTTCTAAACAGAAAATAAGCAAACATACTGAAAAAACCCTCATATGATGAGACTAGAACAAAAATGTAATGTTTTAGTTATGGTGCATGTATACAACAGGACAGGTAATTGTACAGTAATTTAATCTGTATTGTCTATATAAAACATTTATTTTTAAGCTCTATAATGGTATTATAGAAATACATAGAATATTTGATAGAGTGCATTTAGTGTACTCACTGTGAAAATAAAACACATTTATTAAGACAGGTATTCTTCATGTCCAAACTTTTTAAATATATGCACTTCTTTGCTTTGTGGTTTTATGTTACTATGAAAAGCAAAATACCAATATGCTATTCTCGGCTCCTCACCAAAATCTTCATGTTCAGATTTCCCTTGGTCATCTAGGGTGCTCACCGCTGTGAGATATTTTATAAAAAAAACCAAACAAACCCAAAGTACTTTGATCTGTAGATTTCTCATATTTGTTTGCATTCATGTCTAGTGCACATAGCTTGTCGTTCAATTCTCCAAGTGCCTTCTTCGTAAGTACAGTGACATATAGTGCATTCATCAGTTTTCACCTCTCGGCCTGCTGGAATGACAATGGTTTCTGCAAAGCAGTTCGGGCCTAAAAAAAGGAAACAGTTTATTATGGGATACCCATAGCATACTATAATCCAGCATAGTTTAGGCTTGTAGCCTCAAGCACTGACAATCTAATACAAAGTCAGTAACACTGGGCACGCTAAACAAATGCGAGCATAGTGCACGGGGCATAAAAGCAGGGAAGAGAATGGGGACCCACGTCTCCTCATTCGTCCAGAGGCTTTCAGCGTGGCCTGTCCTGTCCCCCAGAAGTGAGGGTATGATATGTCCATCGTGCAAAACRTGCAACCGCCACGGACACCTGGGCACAAATTGACCATGTAGACAAACACAGATTTAAGCAAGAAAAAATCCTGCTACTGACAGTGCTATTGTAAGCTATTAGAGAGTTCACTATAGAGGTTATGACTTCCCCTGCATTGGAAGGATCATATTTTGTGTAATAATCATAGTTTATTTACCATTTTTTGAGAAAATATTCTGTTTCCATTAGAACTGGATAGCTCTAGCCTCTTCTATATAAAAAGAGTCTTTTCATGTATAAAATGAAACACTCCATTTTATATAAGCCAGCAAACATACAAAGTCTCTCTTTCACAGTACACCAAAACAAAATCATTTCCAAGGATCAGGTGGAACAAGCCCACAGCACCACATTCACATGACAAATCTGATCCTTCCCAAAGGTGACATCCTGACATCTCTCTGCTGCAGAAGTGCTGTATCAGCTCTAGTTCTGCCTTAAAGATTTCTCTGCCTTGAAAATCCACAGGCACTTGTAAAAGAGCACTAAACCCTACCAGTGTATACTACCATCTTCTTAGAGGAACCTGGCCTTTTCACTGATGAAATACATGGAGCTCAGCTTCTCAGGTGGAGTGTGGCTACTTAACAGCACTTAGTACTGGTATCCCCCAGAGTAGATGTGATATGGACTAGCATGTACTGAGCTGATACAGTTGAAACTCTTGACAGAGTAAGGATGTGCAAAAGCTTATCAACCTGTTTGCCAAGCTAGGAAATAAATCATGGATGAGGTTCAGTCTCCCATTGCTAGTCATCAGTTTTAAGAACTAAGCCAAACATTATGGCTTCTGCTTCTAAAGCAATTAAAAAAAAATTTTTTTTAAAGTGCTCTCCTTGAAAGTCAAAGGCAGATGCATGCTGCACTTTTGAAAATACAAACAAAATGGTTCACAAATCAATTTTGAGAGTTCTCTAGGTCGGTTTGGATCAGACCATGCATTTTGTGCATTGACACAGCAGCCCGAGAAGCACGTTCCAGGCTGACAGTGATGAAGGCCTTTCTCACTGAAGAGTTATCCCCCTAGAAAGCACCTGCAAGATTTGCAGAAGTTTGGTTCACCAAGTTAATCCTCTGAATATTTAGTTCTCTGAAACATTCTCAGAATATTAATTCTCTGAATATTTAACTAATATTTTGTTTCAAAACTGTTAACAAACACCTCTAACATGTGCCTTATTTTGCAGTTTTGGGTGACTCCCTGCCTATTCAAGGTTTTGGGCACAGAATGGACAGAAAATAGAGTCTGATGCAGCACATTTCATATAAAGTTACCTGATTTCCTAACTTAATGTTACTGCGGTACTGCTGTGTTTGCAGCCCCCTCATTCTGTCCATGCAAAGTATCTCTGGRCTGCACAAATGCAGAGCGAGAACTTGAGCGAGTGCAGGGAGGGAGATGTTCTCCCAGGTCCTGCTGCACACTGAMAGGGGCCATCTTTCAGCTGGGATACAGCACACTTTTAGATTCTGCCTTCCTCAGGGGGACTTTGAAATATTTCTATGCTAAYGTATATAATTCTAATTATTTTTCAGTTAAATACAGCGTTCTTCTCTTTACTAACAATTTTCCATCACGCTATGTTAGGTTGAACCCCAYAGAAGAAAAAGATGCCCATGTATTTTGCATACTGGCCTGCAATAGCCCTTTGATTTAAAAAGCTGTGATATCAAGTGTTAAAATATTAAAAGTGGAATTTGCTTGCAATGGAGGATTTGTATGAGACCTACAGACCACTTGAAWTTTATATAGGCACTATTTAAAGAGCAGAAAAGCAACATAAATGATGTTTTCATTATAAAAAAACAACTAGGGAGTGAAGTAAAGCTAGTGCAACATATATAATTTAGTAGGAATCTAACCCTAAATGCCTCCATTCCCACTTAGAAGTGCCTTAATGCCAYGAATGACTTGTCCTTCTTAAACCAGAAAATTATTTAATGTAAAGATAAATCAAGTTAGCCCTAAGTTCTTAAATCATTTCAATATCAGGAAAATAATTGCTAACTATTCATTGCTAAATCTACAGAAGAAAAATCACCATCTACTTGAGAAAGGGAACCCTACAAAAATAAATGACAGCAACAAAGTAAGTTATTGAGCAAGCTAGATTTTTTTTTTTTTTTTTTTATGGTTATTCTGCAGAAAGTTACCTATTTTGGAGTTCTGCATTTACACCCATCATTACTGTAACTGCACATCCTAGATATTATTCAGAATGGCAGTAGCGATGTTATTACTTGCATGCAAGGCATCCTTGCCTTACATTTTCCTTTGTGCTACTGGAAGCTAAATTTAAGGGAATTTTGTGAGTTTAGTATTGTGGTTAATGTTACAGAAAAGGTCATCAATGAAAAGGCTGGACTGGCTATATTACAGCAATGCTTCCATGCATATAAAGGCCAATAAAATATAGTGCCTGAGCACAGAAAACAATTCCGCAGCCCTCCTTTTACCATTTCTCCAATTCCTAAGGCCTCTTTTTTTAGGGAAAAACCTGACCTTCACCCTCGAAGTCTCATTTAGTTTTGAAGCTCCTTAGCTTTGGGTTTTGGGCTCCTCTCCAGCCCAAGCTGCTGCTCACCACCCCCCTTCCCTTCTCCCCTCTGTAGCAGCCCCCAAAATTGGACTTATCAGCTGCACATGCCAGAGGAGAGCCAGCCTGCAGCTCTCGGAGCGGGGAGCCACGGGGCTGCGGCTGCTCAGGGCTGCCCGAGGCACCAGGTCCCGCAGCAGCAGCAGGAGCCCCAGTGTCTGGCTGGCCCCATGCCTCCAGCAGTTGTCCCCCGATCTGCCTAGGAGAGGGCGTCGTGGCCAGATGGGAGCTGCTGCTTGGAGAGATGATGGTGATGAACCACCTAACACGTCCATTTGGCACTTGCCTGCAGGAGGGAAACTGAGAAATCAAAGATTTGGAAAAGATCTGAAGTAGATCCTGGGAGCAGGAAGGAGGGCAAGTTCCCAAAAACCCATTTTTAGTCTAAAGAATGCCAGTTTCCCATGAGAGAGAGAGAGAGAGAGAGAGAGAGGCACAACTCTCCTCTAAATTCAGAATACATACAGTGTCCTGATCGCATTTGCTGAAACTCCAGCTTTACATAAAACTGGTCAGTTTGCATCAATTTTAGCATGATTTGCAGCTTCGCATCACATAAGGCAAGACATTTCATGAGTTTTTTAAAAGTTTGCAAAATTATCTGACTTTGGACACGAAAAACATTTCAAGATATACAGGGGCTGTTCTAACTCCAAAACGCTGYTCGAGTCTCTCATTAAATGTTGCTGTTGCAGTGGAAAGCAAATCTCTTCTCCTTGGTCTGCAAGGCCGTTGGCATTCATTTCCGAGCTGGGAGTTGTCATCACTGCTCTGCCCGACTTCRGCATCTGGTGCTAGTCGAGGGCAGCAGGGGCTCGTCTGAGCCTGTTTKATCTGCAGTATTAAACCTCCTGGGCTCTGAGGAAGTCAGCGGTGCTGCAYGTCTTCACAGTAGATGAAGATCTCGCCATCTCACTCCAATCTGGCAGAAAATTCAATATGACATATTGCACCAATTCCAAGCGCAGTTTGAAACCCACCACGACATCATTTGCTTCTCCTAAAGTACACCCGGGCTCTGTCTGGCTCTGCTTGTGCCAAACCGTGCTGGTATCAACGGCGAGATTGCTCTCCTAGGGCGAAGGCAGAGTTCCTGCTCTTCTAGTGAGCAGYGAGTTCAGCCGATATCCTCAGTTCCTGCGCTGAGCGCTAGATTGGGACCCAGCTCTAGGTTTTCTCGTGTTTGAAATAATGAATCCTCGTTTCCAAAACAACATTTATATTGGCATCTCAGCAATTAGGGAAGTAGATTTGGTGGTTGATTCATTGAGACTTTATAACTGGGCTCTTGCCTGTTAAATGCTTAGAGATTTAAAAGTTTAAAAGCATTATTGGGGGAAATGTGACTATTTTTCTTTCTTTTCCCCCAAAGTCCTTATGCTGGTAGTGTGAAAAGCTTCCACTGAGGTATGTTTTATGCTTCAGTGTTGATAAATGCAACAATTTAATTAAAATGCAAATTCTGTTATCTCCAAAGAAAACAGCCAATACCAATTACCAACAGAGAACGCCCAAACYGCTCACCTATAGGGGCAATAGTACCTGTAGCCTTGGCAACCTTGAAAGCAAGTCTCCAGAGCTGCTGCTCCTCTTCTCCTTCCACAAAACCACAGCTGCACTTCATGGCTGGATCTATTTCCTCTGCGGCAGCCTGCCCCTGCTTATGCCCGGGCACACGTTCCCAGCAGTTCAAAAATAAGTCATAGACAGCAACCTGATACATCGTATGTTAATCAACTGGTTTTGTCATGTATCAAACCAAACTACAGACAACAAAATCTGCTCAGTTGCGAGTTAATATGCCCRGAGAGTAACTCATGGCAAATTTTAGCCAATTAGAACCACAGGGACAATCTCTGTATTTAGTACTTTGATGTAAGGCTACTTTGGGCTTTGGCTTTAAACTAAGCTCCCTAATAGCTGCCCTTCTAATAGCTCTTTGCAACAGCCAAGCAGCTATCTCTTAAGGTAACCGACAGCACACACATCTGCCTGCATACTTGTATTATATTCATCACGGTGGTATTTGCAAACAACAAAACCTCAATGTTTAGCTTATCTCCTATTTTCTTCTAATTTAATGGAGAGATTTCTAGTACTTACAACATCAAAAGATGGATCTTGGACTTCATGCTGCAGGTCATGAGAACCACGACATTATRTAAGAAATAACCATGCTAGGTCAGATCAGAGGTTCCAGCTGCATCTGACAGTAGCCAAAAGGAGATACACAGGGAAGTATACAAGCAATGGTTCCTAAAATACACACCCAGCTTCCAGCATTTTCTGAATCAGAGGCTTCAAAAGCAGCTCCTATCTACTCAGTAGCCTTTAATGGATTTCTCTTTGATTAAACTCTCCAACATGTTGCTAAGCCCATGTAAACTTCTACAGGGTTTGGTGGTGAGGAGGTCCACAGCTCATGTAGTGTACAGCAGTTTCCTTTCGTCTGCCGGTCACCTTCCACCTGCTACCTGTATTTGATACCCCCACACTTCTGTACGGGAAGAGGCAACAACATGCCATTTTCTCGACCTTTATCATATCAACCCTCCCTCCTATCACCTTGTCCACAGACTGAAGAGTCCAGGACTGCACTCTCATCCTTGCTGTCCTCCGCAAACCTCTTCTCATGCTACTGAGTCCTTTTTGGGCTGGGAAGACCAGACCAACATACCATACACAAACTGCAAGAACACCGTGGATGTGTACAGTAGCATGGTGATATTACCTGTTTTTTTCTATTTTCCTCTTAATTCCTAACATATCATTTGCTGTTGTCATTGTCAATGACAAAACTGAGCTGAAATTATCAATATTATATCACAGATAAAAATAATCATTATTATTGAAATATTATTGAAATAACCATTTCATTTCATGCAAACAAACTCCCMCAGTGCCCAGGCTACAGAAAACTTTCACTTTCCAGCACCATTATGTATAGCAACAATGTTCCTAAAACTTCAAGTACACACACCAGAAAGAGCCACCTTCTATTTCATCCTTTGGAGCTTCTTTCTGATGTTTCTATACTTCCTCTAGAATCGTCCTCGAATTTAAGGTGCCTGAGAGCTAAATGAAACACTCTTCTTTCTTTTTCTTTTCTTTCTTCTTTTCTTTTTTTCTTTTTTTTTTATCCCCCTAATTTAGACAAGCTTCCTGCTTCCTTTTCAAACTATCTGGCCCTGTGACCTGGATGTCATAGGACAAAACCAACGATTTTTCTCTGTYTGAGCTGGAAGTGACACCTGGTTGCTAAGGGCCAAACCACAGAGAGAGGGTTACTGCGCCCGTCTCCCCACGGTGGGCTTTAAAAGACACCGGCCCTTCCGCTGGTTTGCAGAGTCCCTTCCACACCTGCGCAGCAATCCTGAGAGGAGTTTCAAAACATGCTAAGGCGAGATAGCAAGGAAAAAAATAACAGAAAGAAAGAAAGAAGAAAGAAAATCAGCCTGCTCTACCACATAGCACTGAGCACACGATCTTTCGAAACAGCGGCATTGCCTCCCTTTCCCAGTGACGGTATCTGCACCTACTTTGTGCCCTCCTGGCTGCTCACCTCTTCCAAAGAGGCTCCATCTCCCCGACTTGACTTCGCTTCCCTCTCACGCGGGAGTACACGGTACGTACATCCCCCGAGAAACCTCAGCTCGGGAGATAAAGCACAAAAAGCAGCCGCCAAAAGYGGTCTGTGACTGGTCCCGACGGCTCTCGCTTGCTCGCAAAAATAAGTTCGTCGCCCCTGCCRCTGGCAACGTGCCGACTGCTCCCAGCTCCGCGTCACCGAGCTCAGCACCTTTGGACACTACCGAACCAAGCCTACGAGAGAGCTTTCAATTTCAAAAGGAGGATTCAGGTGGACCGACCCTGACGAGCCGATGCACTATTTCTGTGGTTTACCGATGCCTTAAGACATGGGCACGCAGCRAAAAAATATTGAAAACATCTTAATAGACTTCAGTAAATGTGTACGTCTGACAGAATAAAAATAAAGGTTCCATCCACTTGCAATTTTACTTAGCTGCTAGGAGAATTAACAATAAGGCAATGCAATATCTTTCTTAAAAGCAGTGTTTTGTTCACACTGGATAAAGTCTTGGTGCTCTTAATAATAATAAAATCCTTCCCATTTTTAGGGTCATTTTTTTGTTAGATACGCAGGGAAATGACAGAGTGGAAGAAAATCTGCCAAAGGGCAAAAACAATTAAAAATAACATTTTGTCGCATAATTTAGAAAAATGGGTGTAACAGCATCTGCTGTAGGTAGACAGGAGAAAGCTCAGTGAAGTTCACATGCAACAAAATAGGCTGACCAGGTCCTCAATGGTGCTGCTATGACAAAGTAGGTATTAACGAGAAAGTAGTTTTTTACAGTGATTACTGTGGTCTCTGTGTGTGTGCGCATGCATGTGTCTTTTAATAGTGAAAAGGTGCTGTAATCTTACTTAGAGTTGGGTTTTAAGATTCTGCTTTTGAGATGTACAAACCTTGGTTTGTGATTCTTTTGCTATTTTATTTTTATCCCATGTGACGGAGCAACTGATTAATGTTTTGGCCTGCCTCCAGCCCTAGAAATGGGAGAAGCGTATAAAAATTCAGCAGAAAATAAAACAAAGCAATCACAGCCAACAAAATTATCCTTTCCACCACCAGTTCTTCCAAAGCCTGGTTCTCCATTGCCTTGCATTTTGCGGTGACATTAGCATCTGTGCAATGAAAATTTAAAGCGCTACCAAAAGACAAGCAACGCGCAGACCTAAATCACCTCATTAGGGAGCAGACAGGAGCAGTCCGTAAGCCTGACAACACCACCGTCCCCTCGGATTTCCACATGTATTCAAGAGAAGAGAATTTTAGATATCCGCTTTTTGCAAGTTGAACAAAAAGCAGCCAAGGAACATGGAAGGCGGCATGGGCAAAAACCCTACGAGCCAAACGGAAAAGCTCAGAGCATAAAAGGGTCCAACTAAACAGGAGGCTCGAGTGTCAAAAATACACTACACCAAACAACCTCCTTTATCAGAGGAAAGATGGGAAGACTTGGGTACTCTACTTAAAGACGATTTTCAAAAGACCTGTGACTTGTAAAGGGATATTGTGTTCCCTGAGAAGCTGAGAAACGACACCAACTAGACACGAGCCGAACGTTGCGTGCGTCTCTCAGAAAATTATATATAAACACTTCGAAGTCGGCAAGGAGCGCATCAATTTTGCGCTCGGCTTTCTTGCAACTCAACCACTACCTACACGATTGGAAAATTAGAGACGGGGCTTGAAACGCGCCGCGCAGGCTCCCACCTGGCATCCGAAACCCGCCAGCTCAGGAGCTGGCGCTGCTCGGCACCGCAAGCCCTTAAACTTGCGGGAAACAGTATTCCTGCCCAAAGAAGCTGTGACGCGGTGAGCGGCTGCCTTCGCCGGTGCTCTTTGAACAAGGCCTTCCTAAAAGCTCTCCTGTTGCTAGCAGCAGATTTAATAGGGCTAACCCTTCTCGAGCTGCTCATCCATCCCGGCGGCTCTGCCGCGTTCGGGGGAGCTACTCCCCATCGACGCCAGGGAGACCCGGTGAAAGACCCACCCAGCTTTTAACAGAATTAAATCTTACTCTCGCAGCAAAGCATCGCTCTGTCCCTCAGGCAAGCCACGTGACGTGCCTTCATTAAAAGACCCTACACACGTTATCCTAAAAATTACAATGCAAATTTAAATGGACTTTGCGCTTCTAAAAGCACGTGATACAGGGGAGTAATTTCATGCATCGGAGAGCTGCTGCAAACCCTGGGATGAAAAGCATGTTCTGAATTAGCCAAAATACTGCAGCGCTGGTCAGCTGTGCTATCAGCCAGGCTTGCTGAGGCCCCGAGGAGGGTGCGGTAGCTCAGCCTGTAACCCACGGGAGCACGTGCATCCTCAAAAACTTAACAAATGTGTGTTTAATGAAAGGGAACCGCAGAATGCTAATGAAGGAAGAGATTTGAGAATTATTACGGAAAAAAATCCCTAAAGACTTCAGCTAAACTGAAAGCTAAAGTGTAAGCAAAGTACAGTATAATGCTGCTTTGCCAATCAAGTAAATTGGGAGTCAGTGTATTTTTCCAGTCACTGTAAAACCCAGGATAGTGAGAATGCGCTACACAAGGGTGACCGAGAGCTGCTCATTGATACAAGGAATTATGCAATTAAAACAGCAAAACATTAGCAGGCAAGCTTCAGCTGCTATTTAAYCCCACTTTAGGGCAAATATACTGACTGCTCCTACAAATCGGGGGTTATCTTTCCTACTGAGAATTATTTGACTCGGAAATTCCAAATCTAGACCAGTTCAGGTCTAGAAAGGCAGTCACAGCAGACGAYGACAGCTTTCCTGGTGTAACCGTCCCCTTGCAAAATGAGATTTTTCAAGGACTTAGTATTTTGTTGCTGTTTTGCATTTTTATAACTGCTTGTTTTTTTTTTYCCTGTTTGCTTTAGTTATTACTTTAGAGGCTTGTCTACACAAGAAAAAATCCATAGTAGGTAGTAGGTGACACAAGGTGAGACCACGGCCAGTCCCGGAGCACAGATGTGACCCATCGTGCACGCCCAGGGATTGCTCAGTTCCTATAATCCAGTTGCTCCGCTCCTATCCGTGCTCCTAAAGCACCATATAAATCCCGCTCCTTGCCACGCCGCTCTGCCTCTGCTGCTGTTTTCTTGAGATGGGAGCTGTAACTTTTATGCCCAAACTACTCAATTATCCATCTGGTGCAGAAGGCAGCAAGCGAGCTTAAGCGAGGACAGCGTGCGGTGGAAACCTCTCCTATAGCTAAGGAGACTGAAATTTATTTAAGACGTAACAAAACCAAACTGCTCCACTGCAGAGTTTTGTTTAATATGTATTCAAGCCTGATGACTTGAATCTCTCCCCCTTCTGCTTTTTTTTTTATTATTATTATTTATAACGTTTCCAAGAGTCTGCCTCCTAAAAATAGATAAATAATACCATTYGTTGTGGGGAAAGAAGGGACAGGAATCGATCTTGAAAAACGAATTACAATTGCTGACACATCATATATCACTTTAAAATATGACGAACTCTAACAACATCCTTTGCCATGCACTTTTAGCCTCACTTACCAAAATAAAAAGCTGTATTTTGAGGGTAAGAAAATACTGGAAAAACAAGCCTAATATATGGGAATCAAACTGGCAACTGAAGAACCTGTCCGTCCACCAGTCCTAATGAATTCCTTCTTTCTTTGGGTAGGAACATTTACAAGGTATATATGGTTGTTATCACTTCCACCCCTATGTGAATACATCTGTAAAAAAAAGTTTGAAAGTTTTCCTAGAGAAAAAAAAAATCACAAACAATTAGTTCAGATACACTTACCTAAGTTACCCTGCAACTGAGAAAAATCACTGTATTTTTATGAGCAAAAGGAGACATTACGCTATGCCTTCCATGTTCCTAAATCAATATTTTTTCCTTTTCTTTCTCCCCTAACAATTTTCCCTCCGATGGTTATGAAACASAGCACTAAGAGGGCTTGCTTTGGAAAGGCTGTATTTTGTCCCTCCCAGGGAGGCAAAGAGAAAATTTCAGAAAYGGAACAATAAATAAAYAAATAAGTAAAGCTTTCYGGCTCTGAAAACGYGCCCTTCGTTTCAGTGCTGCCCCTGCAGAGCTGCCACCCACCGCCGCGGYCGCGGAGGCTCCTGGAGGCGACTCCTTCAATCACAAGGGCCCGCTGCTCGCTGCTTCCACCAGCCTCGCAGCCGAACCAACCCCTCGTGCAGAGGGACCGCCKGACCCTTTCGTCTGCAGGTTGCCCCCTTCACCAGCGGGGAGGCACGCTCCTCGTGCTTCAGTCCCTCGTTTGCAGAACAGGCTCCTGGCACCCTCTCACCCCACGGAGGTCTTGCATAGAGTAAAGACTGAGATGCTAAAATAGTATAGCAGTTTTCACCATAGGAATATTCAGAATATGAAAATACCTCCCCCCCAAAAAAAACCCTTCACGTTTCTGTTTATCAGAACCTGTTAGCAAGCCAGAACTGCAAATTTAGTCCTGAGATATCTCCCATACTTAGGGCCAAGTCTAAAGGCAGCCATTTACGAGTGCAACCAGTTAATAAGTAAATTTGAGTATATTAAGTTGCAATGTGGAAACTCATCACTGTCTTTCAGAAGTTAATTCTGTCTTGTTTTCATTTGCATCCCCCTTACACAACTCAGGAATCAACAACTAGCTGGGCGAGATGCTGTGGGGTTAGGAGCAGCGGTAAGTCAGAAGATGGAAGGATGATTCAATGCAAAGGCAAAAGAGTGCAAAGCCTCTGAGGCTGGAAGAAACTGAATTAGTAAAAGTGCAAGCGGTAAGGGAAAAAGCTACAAAAGCTCACGGAGTGACAGGAAAAATGGTTTTAAGGGATCATCTCTCCATAGAGAGAGGAAGACAGGTGGTTTGAAGTCAGAGAGATCAATTATGAAGACTCATGAGCCAGTTTTGTTGAACGTCATGTGTCTCTGAGTTATGCAAACCCTTTCATCTTAGAGAAGTGGAGCAGCACCAAATCGGTGGGTCAGTCACAGGGGCAGACATAAAAGGATCTGCACTACCCAGAAGAGAATTTCTACATAATATTCCTCAGCTTCTTTTTCGCTATCTGAATTCAGCAATAAGTTTTCCTTTTGCACCAAAGTTGAGACTACCCATTTGATGTCTCAGCACTCTTTTCCTGTTACGTTATTATTGCACACTTTTTCTTGGAGTTCGTTTCTGTTATACAGGTCCCTGAAACTGGGAAGAACACAATGAAAGAGTGAATCCCCCTGAGAGCAGTCAAATCTGTACATAAATATATTTCAGTTGAGTCAAGGTCTATTGAAATAAACTTAAGATGATGACAATATAGCTAAGAAGTTTTCCATCAATATTCCCACTGCAAATTTTTAAGAGATATCAGTGGATCTAGTTTGCATATTTAGATATTAATTCTAATATCACAGTGAGGGATATTTTGGCTAGGAAGATGCCACAGTTCACCCAGGTCAGCACGATACAGACATACTTAAAAAAAAGTACATCTTTTTTTCTGATTTGATCTTTCCCCTCATTTTAGAGCCCGTTGCTTTTCGCAAAGAGCAGCTCATCATCTGAATGGCCGAAAGTCATAAAATGGATGATACAGAAATGTCTTCTTTTCTAACTAGGAAGAAACAAAATTTTCCTAATCAGCATCTTCACTATTCAAACGTCCTTCCACTAATCAAAGAGCACTTGAGGGTGCAGGCACTACCAAGGTTGCTGAAGTTACTCTGCAGTGGAGGTGATGATCATCAGGCTCCAGCAAAGAGATGCTCAGGAAGAAAACCAAAAATCAGAATAGACCTTTTGTTAAAATAATAGCCCAGAAAATTGTCCTGGCAAAAGCTAATTGGCTTCTAAGCACTGGGCCCCCAAGACAGCCAAGCTGGCACAGGAAGGTTGGACTGCTTCCTAGATTTTTTTTTTCTCCCTTCCAACACATCAGACCTCTGGAGCAGTTACTCAGGCATGAAACCA
This sequence comes from Rhea americana, assembly GCF_003343005.1. Lineage (NCBI taxonomy): Eukaryota > Metazoa > Chordata > Aves > Rheiformes > Rheidae > Rhea > Rhea americana. Next base: position 836,179 of record NW_028186330.1, read on the forward strand.
GTCTTTGTATTTACAGTAATAGAATTATTGTAAACTTATTCTTAAATATTTCCACATATCATAGGTTTCTTCTTGTAAAATTATCTCCAAAGGCAAGTATTATGGAAATAAATTCTGCAGGAAAAACAGCTGGTGCTTTTATGTTTATCTGAAAGCTATGTTTGCTTTCTCCTAGGCAAAACTGGAGCCTTCGGAAATCACAAATGATTCCCAAGACACTTGAACTAATTTTCATAAAACTCAGATTAGTGCAATAGAAAGAGAGTACTAAATAAACATAAAGTGGCAAAACTAAAAATTACATTTTACTTTTCTAATGAATTTGTTACTACAAAATAGCCTGCAAACAACAATTAAAAGCTCAATTTATGATCATACTGTCAGCTACTCCATCTGTCTTTAGGGTATTCTTCTACTCTATTCTAATAAAAATGATCACTTCCCACCTACCACACATCCGGCATAAGGAAGAGCAGGGCAGCTGGTGTGGAATATGTTACTGGTTTACAGAAACTCTCTAGAATACAAACTAAACGAAAAGGAGGGGTGCTAAATTACAGAGCAGCTCAAAGCACTGTAAAATACGTGAAATCCTCAGACATGGGAAGCGAATGGAAGGAGAACCAGTGCCCTAGGAAGGCAGATAAGAGTTCCAGCCCCAGAGGAAGCAACCATCAGCTCCTCTGACCTCTTCCTCTTCACACTGTGATTTATTTCTGTGCTGTCTTGCTTGGGGACTTAACTTGCAAATATTCTCTTTGCACTTGCTACCTGAAGCTTTAGTAGCACAGGACGTACTTGTAAATTCTACAGCCATTAATGGGTCTGTAATTTCCTCTCTATGTGAAATTTTATGTATGTGCCACCGATATCTGTGCATTATTCAAGTGCATAAAATCCAAAGCTTTGGATATGTTTTTTGAGAGAGAATGGAGAGAATGGTCAGGAGAGAAATTTAAAGGGGAGTCTTGTCTCCACTAGAAAATAGTAGAGAACACACTTAACCCGAAGGACAGAAGATCCCGTCTGCAAGCACCAAACAGCTTAAGAGTCATCTGATATCTAGATGGATTTCCTTACATTCTAGTTTTTACATTTTTCTTGTTTATTGCATTGTAAACCCTTCAGGGCTGAAAACATGTGTTGCATTTTGGTTAGCAGAGGACCTTGTAAATTAGAGCTCCAATCTGAATTTGGAAATTAATCATAAAAACTACAATCAATAATTTTCTTTCTCCAGCAGCATTTAGGRCTTTGCTTGATGGTCCAAATACCATCTGCTAGTTTTCTTTTTTGACACGACTCCTAAACAATACAGTAACAAATCTCATCAAACAGCAAGGAAACACTCAAATACAAGCAAAATTTTCTCAGAGGTATGTTCAAAATGAAAGGAACAAGGAATGACTACAGTCAGAAGACTTTTCAGGGCTTTAACACTGAAAATACAAGATACCCATATGGTAACGCTCAGAAACAGCAGGGTGGTTCTGCAGTAGTTGAGCTGCTGCATACATAGCTTTCCTCTCACAYCCCTGCAGCGTTCAGGACTGCGCCTTTCCGCATGCAAGCGGGCACTTCCCACAGGTTACTATAGCTAAATAGTTATATAAAGTCATATAGCGACACAGGTTACTACAGTTWAATTGATTCATGGCATTACACTATTAACAGCACATGAGCCTTTGCCGTCAGGGGAGTTTCCCAAGCATTTCAAACCGTCGCGCACACGATCCGCCTGATCTCAAGGTCCGTACCACGACCCCGAGGTGCTGCAGGGATCCACCTTACGAAATCCTGCTGCAGGGTTATCAATCAATCTCCCACGTGGGACGGACGCTCAGAAAAAATGCTCTCTCTCAGAAAAGCCCAATCCAATTTATTTCAAGTTCGTTCCCTTCTCCCTCACTGCCCAAAGAAGAAATCTGTGAGAATTTACAGTGAATAGTTAGGTGGACTTTCTTTTTTCATTTTCCATAGAGACTGGTACACGGTTAAGATCCAGGTTACTATGAAAAATACTGCGCTATGAAACGCTAACTCATGAAGGCTCCAGGTCAAATGCAAGGTTCATTTATTTCAATACCCCTATCACTCTCTCTACAGTACCCACTAAATAATATCACGGGAAGAGCATTTGAATTCGGGAAGCGCATCAGCACACTTCCTGAAGCACTCCCACAGCTTCCCGTGCTCAAAGCAAGAATTTCCCGAGCACGTTATCCTTGCGTTTCACTTCTCAGATTCTCTTTGCAMGAATCTGTCTAATCGCTTTTTGACCACATGGAAACTCTCGACAGCCACAAGCAACTGGGGCAATGAGCTCCGCAGTTCAACTGTACCTTGCACAAAAAAGCACCTACATCCCTTGTTGAGCCTTCACCTAATAATTTCATTGAGCCRGACTAGTTCTTGCACCACAAGAGGCAGCAGAGTTGCTATTCAGAGGATGAACAGCTGAAGCCCTCAATAATAAGGATTTTCTCCTTTACAATGCCTTCCAGCCACGGATTTCGGTACACGTCTTGGGACTTACATGCTGTAAGATTAGTCAGAGTTCTAGGAATTTATATTTTGAGGATCTGCTCTCTTAAGCACATGTATAGTGCCGATTTTTAATATGTTTTTTCCATTATATTTTGAGAAAGAGAAAAATCACTTAAATCCTTTAGCTGAAAGTGACAGCTTTTCTTAAAATTGCAGTACAGAGACACTAACCAATTTCTAACAGCCATTTAATACATTCCTGCCATCTAAAGTGCATGTGGAAACAATGTTTTCTGTATTATTTTACAGGGTAACACAGGATTATTTTATTTCTAAATTGCAATAAAAAAACAACAACAAAGCAAATCATTTTATGGGAAGTCCTGACCATAATGCTGTGAATAAAATCACTTAAATGCTTTAAAATAAGCTGAAGCACTTTGGAACGGAAGCTTTTATAGAGAATTTTTATCATTCCTGGCAAATTACATCAAGGAGTAAAATAATACATCAAGGAATCTTCCCTTAAGCACAAACGTCTTGATTTCTACTGTATTAGGAACACTGCTCAAGGTGAAAACTTACCAGCAGCAGGACAAAATAATRCAGCTGCAAAGATAAGATTCTCTGAGGGAATCATATGCAAACAGAAGCAACTGCTCCTCAAAATGCCTGCAATAAAAACTATGGTTAAAGGCATCTTTATCTTTGGCTAACGCTGCAAACACCAGAACTGTCAGAGGAAATTGGGACAAACTCAAAATACCCTAACCACAGTTCACTAATCAGATTGATAAATTTAAATCTCAGATTTTTAGGCTTCTTGGCATGTTATGTCATTTTGTCTTGGCACAAAGTCTTAGTAAATAAAACAGCTCTACATCTGTAATTATGAGACCTGTATTTTACCTAATTACCCTGTATTTATTCATACTAAATAAAACTATGTTGACAAGTAATGATTGAATGCAAATACTCACAGTCAGGAACAGGCAAACTCTTAAAACAGAATAAATCATCAGATACAACAAAAGGCAGCAGGAAAAAACTTTGCTTTTTATCACTTTGGTCCTTCCTCATACCAGGCTTTTCATTTCTTTTCTAGGCAGAGCTTTAAAAGGCCACAGTCAGYCACTTATTTCCCCCTTATGACTACTCTATTGCATGTTTTTGCGGCACAGGACGTTGCTTTTAGTGATTCCACTTCCAGGCTGTTAGAAAGTGAGAAAAACTGTCTGAAGGAAAGGGCCAGCCTGGCTAGCTCTATTTGATAACAYTGCACTCATTAGGGACAGCCTTCCTATGGCTCGCTTTCTTATTTATTTCCTATTACAGGAAAGAGTTTAAGAAAAACTCCCCACCRCCCTTATTTTCTCCCTGAAGTTGTCCCTGTACCCTGTGTGCAGTTTTCACAGGTGAGTGCCATGAACAGATAGCCGGACCGCAGGGAGATTGGAGAGGACCTCCCATCACGTAGCTGTTCAAGGCAGAAGATGGAGGCACCTAGACCTCCGGGAAATACAAACGGAACGTGCAGGCTGCAGAAACTCTGGAAAAGAGAGCGAATTTCACGGAGACCTAGCTTCTAGGGCGGTCCCACCTGAGCAGCTTTGGGGACATCCGGGACGGCCGATTTTTCCGTAGGGGCCATCACAGGCAGGTGTCAGATCCTATCGAACTGGGCTGCCAGGCTGAAGCGCTACCAAGTTTGTACTCACAAATTTGCATGTCTGCACCTTCCGGAAACCCTGCCCAAGGAACTAGAAACACAACCACAGAGTCTGTAAAGGGTAAATCAAACAACTTCTTTYGCCAGATACCAGGGCACCAGCACCTTGCATCTCAACGAGTCCTCTCAAACCTCCCACATTATCAAGCGTGCCTGTATCGTGGTCCTCAGCATCACGCTGAGCATGCTACGATCCTTACTGTACAAATCCCCCACCTCCCAAACACACACATGCATGCAGTTCTGCTATATTTTAATACCTGTGTTCTGCACAGGTATTTAAGAAAAGCAAGTTGTACAAGTAAACTGCATAACTTTTATGGAAATGGGCAGAAAAGGGGTTAGATATAAACAACCAACAAGATACATTTATATAAATATATTTCATTTTGTTCCTTTTTCAGCAGCAATCCTTTCAAAAAAGGATTTCGTCTGAAGGACAAGACCTTGTGCTCTGCGAGCCCTGACGTGCCCATATAGCTTAGGGGACCGCAGTGCAGCATGATGTGTGCCAAGAACCCTGTTCCCGGGGCCAGCCTGGCCTCGGCAGGCACCAGGGCGCCCGTCCCTCCCCGGGAACCCAGATGCAGGATGAAGCCCGGTGGCAGAGGCAGCCTGAGCAACACCAATGATCTAGGAGACAAGAAGATCAGAGACCACGGGTTTCCTCCTAATGCCTCCAGCAGCGGAGCCTTCCTCCGAGGGGCGGAGGGAGAGGAAGGGGAGCTGGCAGGAGGCTYGGAGGAATCCAGCTCGCATGGGGAACCTTGTGCACCAAGACAAACCGTGGCCACGTCTGCACTGCAKGCAACAGGTCTCAGGACAGAAAGGTTTTATTTTTGGAGGAGTGGGAGTGCAGAATGATCTGAGCAACCTGGCTTCCCAAACTCATGCCATTAAAGATTTTTTACATCACCAATATGTTATATGCAGCTACAATCATTCAAAAACCATTCAGCTGCAAATAGGCAAGTATACTGCTGCTCGATAGAAATGTAGTAATTTCAATATGTATTTGAAACTTGCATTTCCGATGAATATATGAAGTCAATAAAATTCTTATTGTACTAGCCATAAACTTGATCTATTGTAAATCAAATATGAGGCACAGGATCAAGTCATACAACATTACCTTATACCAAGGCTTTATGTAGATAAAAATACACCACAATCTCATTCAAATGCATAGCTCAGAAGGGAAAGAACATCACTGTTTGCTTAACAGTCAATAAAAAGATGAGTCTTAGGTGATACGTATGACTTCTACAGTTCTTTCTATGGTAATGCAGCATGCACACTGGTGCACACACACATAAATACCAACAACCACGCTCAAATTACCAGGAAATTTAAAATTGCTGTGCAACATGAGATGAAATCCTTAGCACCCGTCAACATACATATAAGGACAGAAGACAGTATATCCACCATAGCTACTGAAAAGTAAAAACTGTTGGTTCTAACCAGAAGTTATATAGAATAGTAACATTTAATGTTCTGTTAGAGCATCACTCCATCACGATACAATATACTAATAAAATAGTACAAATAATAATAAAACTTGTTCTACCTCAATTTACTATTAAACAAACATGAAAAAGAAAAAAGAAATCACACATAAGGGAAGAGAAAGGGAATTTCCTTCACATCATTTCATCAAGCGAAGTTTTAAAATCTCAGTTTTTCAAGGTCACAAAGGAACTCTGCTTGAATGAAAAAATTCCCACTGGTACCAGGGCCGTGTATTTCTGACCATCCTCATGGGCAATGTGGATCCTCGGGGGAGAGGAGCACTGCAGTACCTGGTGCCTGCAAAGCCCTTCAAGTGCAAGGGCTGAACTCTCTGCTGCTTTGCACTCTTTGCCAAAACTAGAGCAGCTCTCAGGCTCCTTCACCTGGAATTCTTCTAGGAGCTACAGCTAGCAATTCCCAACAACTTATTTTACTACATGAAACCTGGGATGTTTGTTTTACTATTTAACCAATGTATGGTATATATTTCAAGCTGGTAAGCCTCTGAGGCACTACTTTTATTAACAGAACTGTTTCCAGCAAAAGCAGAACTACTATTAAAAAAAAAATAGTGAAAAAAAAATTGGTCTCCTCTCCGCATCAGAGCTTTACACTGCCTATAGAAATCACATTAAACAGTACCAGCTTGTACACAGCGGGATGGGAGTTCGGTGGGAAACCAGAAATCACTCTGGACATGCTGGACTAGACACGCATTTGTTTTCTGACTTCTGCCAGCTCTGTGAACGACACAGACACGGACACCAAATAGTCCTGGCAGCCGAGTGCAAACCAAAACGTATTTTGAAAATAYGCCTGTCCCACAGATTAGACGACAGAGAGTGGCAAAGTCCGAAACAGCGTCGGAGCCCTTCAGCGRCGTGAGCCCACGTATGGGGCAGAGACCTTTAAAACTTGGGGCAGGTTTTACCCAGCTGGAGGTGTGGTTGGTCTTGCACAAAACACGGCGCTCGTGCGAGCACYGTGCAGGCTGTCCCTGGTGTGTCACCGGCGCTCCCGGGCTCTGTGCAGTTGGAGAAACTGGTGAGGGAGGACAGTCGGGTCGCGCGTGGGAAGAAGAACCCTTTTCTGCTACAGAGATTTTGAGGGGAGCTACAGATTCCTGGAACAAAAGGCTACAAAAGATATCTCATGCAGTAACATAGCCCATCAACAAGAAATACCTCTCTCTTGCTCTGGCACAGCAGTGTCTTCTCCAGTAGGTTATTTTACCTTTATAAAAATCAAACATTACCAGTTCTTTATGGAATTCTATTATTCCTTACTGAAGRATATTGGATTCAATACTAACAACACACTGCGATACAACAGAAAAAAAAATATAAAAAAAGGATAGCTTGAAAATAAGACTGATTTTCGTTCTGAACTGCTAAAATCACTGGAAACTATCACMAACTCACAGTCATAGTGGCAACTGTATTCAATATACAACAGCAGGAGTACAAAAAACTAACCRCAAACCACTCATGCAATATTCTGGCTACCTTATTTATTCTCCCACTGAGTAATACTAACTGTATATGGTAAYCACACACTTATTCCATGCCTTGATCTCTCACTCACGGAGTAGATAGTGTGAAATTGTTATAATCCAWGTTGCAAAACATAAATCAGGCAATGTTTAGTTGTATAGTTTAGAAAAGGTTGTTTTTAAAAAAAAAAATGTGAACAATTTGCCATACAGAGTACCTTTTTCAAGATAGTTAMTGAAATGAAATTTGAATGCCATAGTACTAGTTTTGTTTGCATCTCAGTTGCTATSACATCTCTTCAGAGCATGCTGGAAAGATTTTGTGCCACTTAAGAAAAAATAATTAACTGTTCAAAGTGCATCACCTATTTGAAGTTCAGCAGTTACGTTCTCAACAGGTATTTTTTCCAAATAAACGTACAGGCCAGAGTACCGCACACAACTTCAGAAGATGCAAGTTTCAAGCTATTGTCACCACAGGCCATAATTTAATGGAATACTCTTCTCTAAGGTGCCCAGATCTGCATTCACAATGCAATTCTGGCACTTGCCAAAGCCCTGAATTAGGGTAAAATGCTAGCGAATAAGAACGCTGGTATCATCTTAGCAGTTTACACAGATACAGCACGGGTTCTTTTGGCATCAAAACTCTTGTTCAAGACTGCTGAGGGACACAYGGTGCACCTATACAAGCCCAAAGTCCTGATGGAAGTTGCGTAGATATTTAAGATCTGAAAAGATCACCTAAAGGCCTTTTTCTAGCTGTTCTTAAGAACTTTGGAAAAAATTCAAAAGCACTGCTCAAGCAGGTCTTGGTTGTCTGTTGACTCATCAATTAACCCCTGGCAGATGTTACTGGTGATACAACAACTATGCAAAGTAGAAAAGCAAACATTTGATAACTTCACTAAGAATCACCCTGAGAGCAACCTTGCCTTGCATAAATGTTATGACCAGATGTCCCAATAGAAAATACATTTTCAGAGTTCCACAGAAAGAGCTCTGCAAAGATTTCAAAGAATTAATTCAGAYTTATTTATAATACTCAAAACAGAGAGAGTATTGGACAATGAGAGTCTCTGCATACCTTCCTTAGCCCTTTTTTTTASGGTGGTGATAATAGTAGATGGCCTTCTACAAAAATCAAATCAAATCATGATGTACAATTTGATTTAGAAGAACGGTACAGTATCAACTCTACTGAAAACTTCCCAAGGTCATCCAACTAAATTACTGACAGACCAAATCTGATCCAAAGAACTAATGGWGTCAACAAAACATTTATACAGTTTTCAGATTGTATCCTGTTATGAGCTCTGCATGTGCGGAAAATCTTTGAACTTGCTTCACACTTGATGTTAAAAGGGGATTTGATAAACTATTCCAGCATAAAATACAGGATGGAACAAAAATCTTCTTTTGGAGCATATAGCTGCAGGTTACAAGAACCAAAAATAGAGGAAGGATTTATATATAGTCTCATCAATATCTACTAAAGTATTATCAAACTGTGGGTCAAAGGAAGACACACTGCAGGACAGGGCTCTCCATGGYGAGTTCTCTGCTTCCAACTAACCAAAGACCACTGCCAGAAAATCCAGCTTCTCAAACAATCTCTACAACAGGCAACTGTTACTGTGCTTCATCCTGCACACAACAGATGGAAGTCASCTACACGATTTGCATTAAATGTATAAACCCCTTTGCACTCTGCTTGGGCTCAGCAATGACCTAACTTGTCCAGCATACCAGAAATTTCAAGCTTGCAGCAGGAACTAACCAAAGATTAATCAAGGTAACAAAGTTGGGCTCCAAACCTGCAAAGCACTGAGTGATTATAACGTCTTTTTGATGTGACACTCTATTAGTGCATTTGTGGGCAAAGAAAGCCAGGAACTCTATGCATTTGGACAAACATTTGCTGGCAAATAGACTGYTTGTTGTCCATGTGAATGAGCACAGCACTCATAGTGCTCAGAAACTTTRGGAACTCATATATGCCACCCCCACATCCCTAAAAGCACAATAATTGTTATCAGTTAACACTGCTATAAACTTTGCTGTGCCAAAAACTGATTCACTCTCTACCAAGCAGAYGGCAGCATACAGGAGGAGGAAAGTATCAGCTGGAGACACTTCCTGCAACACAAGCTTGTCCTGCCAGATCCAACAAGTTATAGATCATAGAATCAYAGAATCRGTAAGGTTGGAAGGGACCTCTGCAGATCATCTAGTCCAACCTCCCTGCTCAGCAGGGTCACCTAGAGCATGTTAGACAGGGTTGCATCCAGGYRGGCCTTGAATATCTCCAGAGAAGGAGACTCCACAACCTCTCTGGGCTCCTCTCTGGTCCAGTGCTCCGTCACTCTCACAGTGCAGAAATTGCCCCTCACATTCAGGTGGAACTTCCTGTGGTTTAGTTTCTGCCCATTGCCTCTTGTCCTGTCACATGGGGCAACTGAAAAGAGTTTGTCTCCATCCCCTCGGCACCCTCCCTTCAGATACTTGAATATGGACAGCTAATACTAAAAAGGCAACTGAAAAGTCAATGGGTATCTGGACTATCAGCATCCCAGATTAGCCTAGAGCTTTGGAAATTAATATGAATCCTAAAACTGATAGCTAATTTAACAAGACAGCATGATTTAGTTTTTTTCTGGCATAATGTGTTGTAYTTTCATGGAGTCTTACCAGAAATCTGTCTTTTTTAAAAACAAACAAACAAACAAAAAAAAACCTTTAAAGTGCCATCATTAAGAATGCAGCCATTACTTCTGGGCTACCACTGAGACATGGTCATCAAAGCTAAAAAAACAGATTATACCCAACCACAGTCTAGAAAAAGAAAAAAAAAATCAGATATTTGTCATCTTTGGATATAGTAACAATTTAAATTTCTGACTTCACTTCAATGACTAAAACAGATGAACAGAGGGTGCCCACTCATTTAGAAGTATGAATTGAAATAAATTTACCATGCATTATGTGCATTTTTAGTGACATTTTCTGCTCAGGAAAGCTGGAAGATAGAGCAATTAAAGCAATAAGGGACTACATACCATGGGACATTACTTATGAAATGAAGCTCTGATCCTCTCATTAGCTGGGCATAAGCAGACCATTTTATTCACAACATTTTATTCCTGTTCTAGTCAATCAGATACTGAAGTTACATCAGAACAAGGATTTCAAAATTGAGACAGTGTGTGCGYGCACGTGTGTGTGTATATATATCAATAAATAAATGTCAAAAYGTATTATATTGCAATATATATTGCATGTATCATTTTATATTTCACTATATTATATAAATTGAAAAAGTGTAAAGAGATAAAATTCTAAAAGAGATAAAACACACAAATATGCTTAAAATATAGTGGGAAATAGAATGCTGTCAATAAAAATCATTTCTCCTTTTACATACTTGTCAAGACCCAGGTTTGCTGCTTTATTCTTCTTTGGAAGCAACTGAGAACTAAGTGCTAACACTAAGGCGGTGTAGAAGTTGCAGGGAACACACCACTACTCTAGCGGTCCAGCAATCAGCCTGAGAAGAGAAACACCAGACTCCAAGGAAGGGGCAAGAGCAGACCACGAGCTCTTCACCACTCGCTTTTGAGTTGTTATTGCAAGAGAGCTCGACTCTGGTAGCGTTTGCCCATGCGTGGTGCAAGCTGAACGCTGCAGCAACAGCCCTGGTTCACCTGCCGTGGAAACCCAGGGTACACAACAGCCAGAAAAAGACTGACAATGTCTTTATTCTGCAAAATCAAATTTAGAGGAGATGTAGAATGGTATTCAGAATACGCTATCGAGGAAGCCGAGCGCCGAGAGTTCGGTTATTTTATCCCGCAAAGGAGGCCGAGCGCACGAGGGCAGACTCCTTCCTCCACGCAGCCAGCACAGACCTCTGCCATTTGCACCGGGCTGGGTGCCTCCGTCTGCAGCACGCCAGAACGAACCCAGCTACGCACCAGGGAGTAACAGGAGGACCTCCTTAGACCAACCCGTCCTTTGCTCTTTAGCTCCTCCTTTGGAAGCTTTGGCATCTGTTCAAGTGCAGCTGGTTCAAGATGATATCCTCCAGGTCTAACTGGGGCTCAGGACCTTCCGGAGCTGTTGTGCCAGGGAACTAGGAGCAGCAGGGGAGGATTTTTCCCTACAATGAATAGTTTTGCTTGCTCCTCAAAACAAAAAAGAGATAAACTACTTCAAATTACTACTATTGGGCACATGCACAAATTGTGACAGAGGAGATCACGTAATATCACCTCAGTTTTACCTTTTATTTATATTTAATAATTATTTAAAGCTTACATTCCATTATTCCATTCTCCATAATCCCTGTCATCCCCAAGAGACTATTAGCAGAGCCAGCAGAGACTGTGGTGTCATCCTATGCTACTTCTGAAATACACATTTTAGTTCCCTTATCCCCTTTTAAGGAAGTGATCAGAAACAAGAACTTTAATAATCAAATTAAAGAAAATAAAAAATATTTTAACACTGACATTTAAACCACCTTAAGCACGACCTTCACACACGATTTTAATGTAGTAATGTCATTCAAAGAAAACTGAAAAAAAAGAAATAATTATTCACAAGCTTCCAGTTTTAATTAATGCTTCCTGATGTAATGAGAATAAAGTATGATTAGTGCGCCTGGCCTATAGAATTTCATACTGCATTATTATTATTTACAGTAGCTTTTACCATGTTTTAAAGCTGAAATCATTAATTTAAACCCTTAAAATCTCGACAAGATATGTTTACTACCAAGTCTTAAAAATAATTGGGTCATTATCATTAAAGCTCCTTAACTGACTCCAACTTAAAYGCGATTGGAATGGTTGCAATACGATGTATAAAATGAACGTATTTTTTAATCCCATTTTCAATGCTATGTGATCTAAACAACCAAGACATCAAAGGCGGAACTCCTTTTAACAGAGGATTTTTCAGTTTAATGGCATTCAGTTTTCCATTCTCCCCTTTGTCCCTCTCCCTTCGATTCCTCTGTTTACTTCAAATTATTTTCAACACGCCGCACCGAAAGCTGCGAGACCCTAATCGTATTGCTGGGAGCCAGATCTCCTGCCACGGAGACCCCATTCAGAACAGCCAGAACTGTTTCATTCAGAGGCCGTAACAATTATTTTGAAAAAGAAACGAAAACTTCAAGACACAGACAAATRAATCAACATATCCTCCAAAAATCACTAATCCAAAGATTGCTTCCATTTGCATYGGCAAAGACAGACAGCTCCGCAGGGCAATCCCGCACTGCCGGGCTTGTCCTGTCTAATTCCCACCTGATGGAAACACCRCTTTTACTGACTCGAGGACATAACGCATTTGACAGCGCACCCGACTACCATAGCGCGACATACCAGAATATATATATTTTTAATTGCAACGTGGTTGGWCAGGCAGCTTATAGACAACACACTTCTGCCTCGAACCACATGGAGGAGGACTACTGATGTGCCTTTAACGGACGCGGTGGGAGCTCAGTGACACCAGGGATGAAGTCGGAGGAGTATGATGGACCAAATATGCTGTTTGGGTTCAGCTCGTAACAGGACCACGTGGGGAAAGTTGATAGGTAAGCTTTAAAATGGTTGGCAGCTTATTTTAAAATCACACATCCAAAAGCTAATCTCTAGYTTACACCTCGTCCCATGGGAGCACCTTGTTGAATGAGCTTTTCGCCTGGGGAGCAGTTTATTACTTGACACTTCTGTGTCACCATACCAACCASTACCCATTTCTCTCCAGTTCTCCAGTACTTCCCACAAGCACGAGATTTCCGCTCATGCCTTCAGAGCTAGCCATACATTTAAAGACACTCTATATTGCCATTCACAGAAAGGTGCTGCTGCCCTCAGAAAATGCAGCATCCTTGTGGGCGAGTAGGCGCTTGATGAGCACAAGCCAAAGACAGGAAACTAAGAGGCTTAAAAGTCTTAGAGAAGACTAGGCAACAGTAAAATTCAGAAACTTGAAATTTTGCCTGTAAGGTACAGAGAATCCTCCTCAATTTAACTGCTCCGACCAACCCAAGTTGTCTCAGTTTGGGACGCATAGAAAGAAGCTGCTATCTCCTGTATTTTGACACTTTCAAAGTCTGCTGTTAACAGTTAGGACACTGTTTCAGCAAAGAAAGATTTGTATGTTGCAGAAGTGAAAGAGAACTTTGAATACTTCACAGTCTTGAAGACCTTCAATATTAGGTAGCACTGAAAAACACAGCAGCCTCACACACCACAATGGTATATGCACAATTTCACCTTCTTCTTTCTCATGTCTCTCCTTATGTTTGCACAATTACKTAGGCTGTGAATTCTTCAAAGCATGGGACATCCCCTCTTCTCACCTCCAAGCTGTCCTTGGATGCTACTGTACTATTTATCAATAAACACAAAATAAAATAAAACTCTGTCTTATCTATGAAGCGAGTATAATAGGTACAGTACCATGGGTCATTTCTTTCTTTCTTTTTTTCTTCTTCTTCTTCTTCTTCTTTTTTTTTTTTAATGGCAAAATCTGACTGTAGATGCTTATTATGGGTAGTAATAGAAGACTTTACCCTAGACCAGGATTCTGCTGCACTAGTATTGTACCGTTTTGGGGTGTTTCTTTGTTTTTTCATTTTTCTTTTTTTCCCCCTCCTTTTTCTTCACAGAGAACTTTAGAAAACASTCTATCCTAATTTCATTCTGTTTGGGCTGCATGATCACAGACTGTAAAACAGCCAAATCAGATTTGGTAAATCAAAGCTCTACCACTGTATCTACAAAACTATATGTAGCCCAAGGAAAGCCTTCATTGAAGTTGTGGGGCAAAAATTCGTAAGATTGACACTGCCAATCTGAATTCTCCAATACTCGATAACTTTGCGTATCAGAAGCCCACCACAGTAAACACTCAGAAGCACATATAGAACTTGACACCTGCACTGTCTGTCTCTCTATTTTGAAAATATTGTCAATAGGCAACGACCCAAATCTACCCGGGCTACTGTCCAAACCTGTGAGTCAGAAGGTTGGCAATGAAAGTTACACTAAAAAAAGAAAACAACCTGAGGGATGCTGTGCTTTCATTTAGGTGTAAATCTTTGCCTAAGAATACCTTTTTTTAAAATAAACCAGATGGCGAGGCAATGGCATCAATACTGGCTTGAGTACACACACTCTTAATAAACGCACTGGACAAAGTGGAATGTTCCTGATTTACTTATACACTTCAATCACCTTTATTGCTTATACAGTTTCTTTAATTTCTTTGATTGCTTTCATTAAGATCATTATTGACACAGTCCTGTGTCAAATAAGCAATCTCACTAAACTGGGATAAGCACGTTAGTGAATGATGTTTACCTTTTAAAAGTATCCTGAACGTTCCTTGCTTCATTCACTGGCCAAACTTCCGGATTAATGCTTGATGCTATTCTCTTTCTCCAGCATTTTCACGCTCCATATTGAAGCAAGATTACTAATACAYGGTATTGAATTATCCCATCTAAGGGCACTAATAACAATCAGATAGTTTCCCTCCATATTTGCTACACTCTTTAGTGCTAGCCAAAGCCTCATGCTTTGCACCTATAAATGGTGACATGTCCAGGRTGAGAAAACCACTGTGTGTACTGACTGGGCAATTAGTACCGGTTAAGGGGCTGATAGTTTGGGACTGCTGCACTGAGAATTTCACTCACTAGTATAACAGTAACATCTYTGCATGAGCTCGAGGTGTCACAGAGTGGATCAGAAATGCTTGCTCCAGCATGTCCTGCTTGAAACGGACAAYGTCTCCTTCAAGTGAAAGGGGAAGAAAAAAGAGAATTAGATCCCAAATATCAAGTCATTTTTTCCAGCTGATATCAGCTTGGATAAGGACAAACAGAACTGGGCAATGCAGCCTTCCCTCCACCACCAGAGTGCATGGGACCAACCGACTCCTGCCTGAGGAGCAGCCTCGTGTCATCCTTCCTGGGTTTCACAGGCTAAGGACGCCAGCCCTAGGCGCCGCAAGACTGAGAGTGAAACATCTCACAGAACTGGAGTACGGCATTGGACTTGGACGGTATTTTACTATACATGTGGGCTGTGTGTTACAGCTTCTCCTTTTCCTTTCTCTTCTCTAAAAGGAAAAAAAAATCCATATGATTTTTGTGCTTGCAAAAAGACAAAATGTACCTTCAAAACCACCAAGATCGAAACCTTTACCAACAAAGAGGAACGCTGTCCCAGTACTCTGGTTTGACCTGGAAAAGCAACTTAGAGGTGAAATCATTCAGCTGTYAGTGACTCTGCTAAGACTGCAGATAGTTCTAAGATCATCAAAAATCTATTATGACTAAAGGCAATAATCAATTAAAAAAATACAAATATTCAGCTAACTTATTTCTTTAATACCCCAATGCCAATAGTGATTAGAAGCCTCTACTGCCATCTTGCCTTTTTTTTCTTAAACAAACAGTTAGCTCTGCCAAGCCCCTAATTTGTTTCATACATTTTATATAAAATTTTCCTGCCAAAGCAATAGAGCCATGCTGCAATAAAGGCCRCTGTCAGGGGCATATAAAATCTCAATAAGCTCATCAATAAAATGGCTACTTAACTCCTATCCTAGCAGGAAAGTTTTGAGACTCTGATGTACGACTTTGTTGATGATGATTAGAGCAATGAAATGAATTCAAGGCTCGCAGGAGTGCAGAGCTGGCTCGGGGGAGACGGTGAAGCATGTGCCATGCCATTTGCTGCTCTCTGCCCACCAGGTTAGAGCCAGCCCAGCAGATATAGGGGCTCTGCACAACACATGGCCACTACCCCTCTGCTTTCCAGGCCTCACACTCCTTAACTCTTTACTCACAGATATTGGACTCGATGCTGTGGACAGGTAGAGCCTCCTCTAAATACAGATTACAAGAAACTACATTAGACTACAAACAAAAGCTCTGTCCTGCTTTTCCTTTCTTCAAAAAGGACACAATTTAGTCTTCCTTATTCTACCTTTCTTGACTCCTCCTCCACTTTTCCTTCTTCTTCTTCTCTTTCAAATGTATCTCATTCCCACATCTTCCATTTCCTTTCCTCAAATCACTTAAACTCTATTTGAACGAAGACCTTAGCGGAGATGATCCAGAAACATCTGCAATTTTAACTGCTTCACTACACCAGAGCAGTCTACCAAATCAAATTTTGGGGAAAGGAAACAATGTTACTTTTTTCCATATATCCAACTTAGCCCAGACTGTTTGGTGGTTATTTTCCAGACAAAGAAATGTTGCCAGATTCGCATTTAAACCATTATATTAGAAAAAGCACCCATATATTCATTCCAGCTTCAGATGATGATGGGTTTGCACTCTCTCCAGCTTCAGATGATGATGGGTTTGCATGCTCCACAACTCCCTCTGTTTACGTACACAGAAATGACAAGGGTTTGCCTACTCTGGATGTCTGCAAATTGCTGTTTTATCCATTTCTGAAATTCTTCCAGACAGAGGTGGAGAAAAGAAGAAAAAACACCCAAAACCAAGCAATGTATTCCTTTGAGCTTTCCGGCCCTTTCTGCAGTATTTTAAAACTGCTATATATCGTTGTCTTCCTGGGATATAATAATATCCTGTTTTCTTTTATAGTTTCACTGCTTACAATCTTTATCACTGCTTAGCATGGATTTGTTGTGTGCCTTTGCTAATAGATATATGGTTCACGCTAGTTGGAAACTAGCCAGTGACTGAATTAAAGCTGCAAAACTGATAGCTGTGAACCTATCTCAATCCTGTCAGTAG
>NW_028186330.1:853267-873252 GCF_003343005.1 Rhea americana
TCTAGTTAAACAAAGAAAATTGGATTTTTATCAGTTTGACTGTCACCTTTTACATAGCACTGTTTTGTCAAGAGCCACTAATGAAAGAGCTTAGCTTAGATAAAGGACATGTTGCTTTGGCTGAATTCATAAGTTTATCTAAAACATTTTACAGCAAGAATTATATTACATTCTTTTCAGAGCTCTCTGAAATAGGATTACAAAGCATGGAAATAGATGTTTTAAAATATATATCTAATTGCATATGAATGAGTAGCTTCAATTAATAATGATGTCTCAGAAGATTTGAGTTTTGCACATTGTCTCAGTGGAAGTTTAAATACACTGACTGCCTGTAATCCATATTAATTTTGAAGTATGCCCTAGGAAGSAAGGAATGGGCTTTAGCACTTTGTATGCTAATAAGTAATCCCAGAGTTAACATGTTCATTTCCATAAATGGCCACAAACTGCACGTGCATGACCACAGACTGGCATTTCAGTCCACCGGTACTGAAATGCTTTGCAGAGGCGCTGTATGGGTGGACTACTGTACGCAGCTACTGTGAGCTGAYGACTTACTGTGCTCACGGAGGTCTGTATAAAGACTTAAAGACAAGACTAGTTACACGATGCTGCAAAAGACCTAGAGACCTTGTCCTGGTTTGGACACCTGACAGTGCTACTGAAGAACCGCCCTAGCGTTTCACAGATACCAGAAAAGTGTAAGAAATATCTTGAAAGTTGAAACGAAGTTCCGAATCAACACATCTATTAAGAGCCTGTAGCAATCCTCTGAGAAAGTTAAAAGAAGAAATATGAAAAACAGGATGAAATTAGAGTCACAGCAGCAGAGCACTAGAGGAAGCTTTCCCCATAAAGCTGGAGATGCAAACTCAAGGCCTTTTCCAGAACCAGAGCCAAGGCTCCCGTTGGGCAATGCAGCTGCCAGCAGATACCTCTCCTTTCAGCTGAGGACTTGGAGCTGAGTAAACAAATTGCTAACCACATAATTTCTTTRTGGAAAGAAACCTGTGTGCCATAAAGCATGCTCACCAGACAGAATAATTAGGCTCAGACTGACCACTGACCTTCCTTAAAAAAATACCCAGAAATAGCAGGGGACTGAGT
The DNA here is from genome assembly GCF_003343005.1 of Rhea americana. Classification (NCBI taxonomy): domain Eukaryota; kingdom Metazoa; phylum Chordata; class Aves; order Rheiformes; family Rheidae; genus Rhea; species Rhea americana. The sequence continues at coordinate 854,378 of NW_028186330.1, forward strand.
TAGTCTGTCACCTTACCAAACTCCTAAGGAATCCACAGAAATGCATCCAATAGCTTGGTATTTCTGTGGATGCATCTTCTGAGGGCAGGGATCACTGGGTCTTGGGTATTCTTAAGTGCTTCTTGAATTTTCTTTACCGAAAATAACACCAAGCACTCGCTGCTGGGAACTGCTCAGCTGTCTTTCTATGAAAATGTTGAAAGCACTTATGTATATGCATTTATGCTAAATTATTCTCTCTTTAATTATCACTGAGGCTGGTTTGTCACAGTAAAACAATTTTGGGGAAGTCAAGGCTTTGAGACAGCACAAAATGCAAATGCCATCATTTCACTTTCCATAAATGGAAGGCATGACACCCATTTTAATAATGCTGTTTTATCCAGAATTACAAAGGAAAATATAACCAAATAATTTTCTGTTTGAAAACAGGTTCGTTAGCTGAGAGTTATAAAGGCCTCAGGAGACACTACGGGCTTTCTGAAACCAGCAGGAGCTTTCCTTCCTTCCCCCATGAAGTCTGTTCTTCCTTCCTGGACATGTACTACAAGCTTCAATCTCATACTGATGAAGAATCACTTTTATACAAGACTATACTGTTATTTTCCAAGCATTTTCATGTCACATAATTCCTCTCCTCACCAATATAGCCCAAAATGGAGAGGATTAGATACGGTTCCAACTATTGCAAAGCATGAAAAAAATCCACATACTACCATGCTGAAGATGAGGAACTCTGGAAGAAGTTCACAGGCAGTGGATTACAGCGACTCCTCGAGAGTCCCACTGTTCCCACAGAGATTAGGGCTGGCTCAGCGAGCTGCAGCAACTGGCAGCTTCACTGTGGGAACCCTTGGCTGCCTGAGACCGCTCGGCCACAGAAACTTAGACTATCCAGTAKCTTTGTATGAGCACAGCCTACAAACACATTACACACCCCAACATAGACATGTAGCTCCACTTGGCCATACATTACTCTTGCATAAAGATATTCTTGCATCTTATTAGTTAAGATTTGTAGCTAAGTTACTTCCACAAGAAAATCAGGCATCAAAAGTAAGTCATTATTTTAATACAACACGCATTAAAAATTAAATACTCAGTTAAGTTTAACTTTCAGAAAGCTCTGGCTTTTATGTAGGGCCTTTTTATTATTATTATAATWATWATAATAATAATWATTATTATTATTATTATTTTGGCTGGGATATTAAAAGATGAAAGAAGTGACCTCTGTCAAGGTTAGAACCAAGGGTTGGCTGAGGAAATGTTATGATTTCCACTCCATGTGCAAACAACACGTACGCACATACATGGACACCACCACCTACCCACYCAGCTACCAAGGCGTAAAACGCAGCAAATGACAACAGAAGCAAACCAGTATCGACAGCTAACTTTGTTACCAAACCCCCAGCTAAAAATGATTTAACTGCTATCCAGTTAGATCTCTATTAATGAACTAATTCATGAATTTAGAAAACAACTCTAYTTTTTAATTAAAAGAGCAAACAAGAAAGGAAGGGAAAAAGATAATAGCYATYTACCTAGAGGTAAATCAGCAGTCAYTCCATCAAAACAAAAGGGATTACAAAAATGTATGTAATGACTCAACCCATCTATTCAGTCTCATTTTTTTTTACTCATTTTACACATCTTCCATGCTCCCATCATTGCACTCCTCCTTTCCTGGCAGCAGTGTCCCTACTTGCTGTAAGATACCAAATCTTCCAACTTCTTTCAACACAGCCAGGCCACTACTATCACATCCCGCAAAATCARAATTCACAGGAGTAAAACCTCTACAAAGTTTTTCTAACTTGAAGCTAGACTTCCAGAAAAAAAACATATTAAAAGAGAAGTTTAACTACCACCTGTCAGGACTATGTTCTGCATTTATGCAGAACTGCAGCCAGGCTGTGACAACTGCAAGTCCTGCCTGCAAGCCACAGTCACCAAAAGCTTGAATTTACAGACAATCCATGGTTTGGTATGAAGAGTTTTGTCCTTAAAATTATTTTAACACTGACCTCTAGTGACAATCGGTGAGAATTTACCTTTTATAGAGCTGCCCATTTGGGAATGCTTCTTAGCAATACTTTAATTACTGAGCTCTTTCTTGAAGCTCCAAATTCATAGCTATTCCCACTTCAAAGAATATGCATTAAAGGTGAACCTCCAACTCGTGTACATTACTTGTGGTTGTCTGTGAACTATGGGTGATGCACCACAGTCTATACAAATATTATGACTACATCCAAACCACTGTTTTMATTTATTAAAAAAGGCAACAAAATAGAATGTACAAGTAACAGATTTCAGCCCTATAATTTTAGAAGATATGTGATAATGTAAACTAAGCATAATTAATGTGTGACATTTTTCTGCTCATTACATCTGCTCAAATCTGCAGGCAGACATACAAAACATTGACTGTTATCTCCAGGACTGTAATATCAAAACTCAGGGCAGCAGAGCAATCTCTTCACCTCCAGCACCCTGTAGCAATAGTAATTTTGTAGTTCTTGGTACGGTTCCTCTGCAGCTTTCTCTACAAAAAGAGGATGGAATGGTCTGTGCACTCAAGGGGGTAGCTATTTGGCCCATGCATCCATTTAAATATAATGCAGGTGCGAGGATTAGCATGCTAGAATCAGCTGGGGAACCTCTGCTCCCAAGGAAGCAGTGAGGAAGCCCCAGCTGCCGCTCCAACACCAAACCCTTGTTACTATCTTTACACTTCTTGCGGGGGGAGTGAGAGGGTGATGGCCACCAACCACTGCAGGGTAGCCTTTCAAGGGGGAGTTTCAAGCGGGAAGTGCTTTCCCTGGGCATGCTGCTTGGTGAGCCCCTGCAGCATGCTTTTTATATATATAAAAATAATTACGTATGTATGAGTGTGTACATATACACACACACATATATATACATACACACAAATACGTATGTGTATATGTGCACACGTACACACACACACACACTCATCCCTTCCCATACRCTCCATTAACCCAGTCCTGGTTTTGGCAGTCGAAGCTGCCAACCTCTTTTTGCTTGAATGAAGTATTACTTTGCCCCTTCTGTGCAAGGAAATCCCACTGATCCCTTCAGTCAAGACKTCAGCAAGACCTTTAGAGTACGCACGTGAGGTCAAACCTCTTTCCTAGGGAACTAAAGATGGACTCGGGCTATGGAWAGGAAAACACATCCCTTGGACAGATTTTCTTCCAAGAGCGTGACCTACAGACACTGGGGCTACCTACAACCTGGATGCTTTACCAGGAGGCCAGAAACTCACCAGCTGGACCTCAAAGGGTGAGAAGGACCTTTGGAACAAAGTCCAATGCTGGGTAAACGTGGGTGCACTTTATGACACCTGAAACTATGAAGACTGCCTTTTCATTCACCTGAATTTTGCAATCTATGTATTTCATTTACACTAACATAACTTGTGTTAAGGGAGATTTTCATGTACTGCCAGYTGTCCACCAGGAGACTGCACAACAGGTGAAACTTCTCTGCTGAAGCCAGCAAGAACACCGAGAGGGTGGCTGCTGGTCACCGCTGCAGGCGTGCACACACAGCACCACGATCCTGCACCGGACTCGGCGATGAGCATGCAAACCGTGCCACCCCGAGCCCTGGGACCTTGGGGCTCTTCTGCGTTTCAGCAGCTTACCTGATCTTGACGAAGCAGGGCAGCCAGACGAGAAGGAAGATGTACCTTGTTCAAACATGCAAATCAGAGCACAACTTTGTGTTTTGATTTAACGTCGAGGCTATGATCTAGGCAATGAGATTTTCTTACTTATTTCAGCTGTATATGTGAGTGCTTATGGACATACAGGTGTAACCAGAAATAAATACATGTGGAAAGAGAGAAAGAGGGAGAGAGGCTAAATAATGGGCGCAAAGTTACCTGTAAGTGATCATAATCAGAGCCTAGCTTAGACCTCAGCATCAGAGCGAGCTGGTCCTCAAGACAATCATTCACGTGCTGGTGGCTGCCAAACCACCATCTAATCCGTTCATTAGCAATATATCAGGGTAGCAAGCTGCCATGGCAGGAAAACGATTAGCTTTCCACTGTGCGGCGGCACATTTCTCCATTGCATTGACATAACAAATAACTCCATAAACTGGTGTGATTTATTTGCTTATTAGGCCTCTTATTTTAATTAATCCTTCAGCTGATCATTTTAAACATGCAAAAACTACGGCTACAGAGGCCCTTTTAACCAATCACAGCAATGTCAGATAGCACGGACAGTTAATACACAAGCAATCTATGGGTGACCTCTCTTTAGGTTATTTAAATAAAGCTTGATAGAATAGTTGAAAGCAGAATGTGCCAAATGGTATCTTCATCATTTTTTTTTTCTGTCATTTGCAGGTATTGAGTAACTTGAAAGTGTTATTTTACATGGTAGTGCTGTGTCTCAGCACACCTCAAAATGAAAATACAATAGGTACATGGGAAAAGAATTCCTCCTATAGTAAACATTTCTTAATTAAATATGTTTTTTGCCTTAACAAGAACATACATATACTTCAAGGATTTATCTGGCTGGGCTGAAGGCAAGGTAGCTTAATCATTTTTCTGCAAAGTACTTTAAAAAGAGACAGTTCAAAATGAAAATGCTAAGATATGGATAGTCTGAAATACGATGTTAATGTTCTGCTAATGCAAAAAAAAAAATCCTATATGCAAGTTTCTTCTAGACTCTAGACTCTGCAGCATGTAGGCTGATATCCTTCAAGTATTTTCACTGTAGTTAGATTAAGGCTGATATTTTATTCCTCCTATCAAATATCTGGTATTTATTTAATCCCAGGAAAATGTTTCAGTACTCTCTTGTCAGTGTGTTACATGGGTTAATTATATGGTGTACTAAAAACCTTATTATCTGTAAAGCCCTTTGATTTTCTTTCATTCTCCCTTCATGACTGTGGGGAGGTTTTTTATTGGTACTATCCTATCACTGTCCTTCCCTTTTTTTCCCCAATAAAATACTTTATCATATGGGTTTTAATCTATGTGTTGTCCAAACTAGAGACCTACTCTTTTCTCACAGGAGAGTATTCAGGAATGCTTGGGCCTTTTTTGCTGCTCTTCTCTGTACTTCTGCAACCTCCTTTTGCTGAGTGTTCAGCAACCACAGAACATCATACAAATCAGGAGGGAGGAACCAGTCTGTCTATAATAGCATACTTCTAATAAATGCAAACCTATCTTAATGAAGCCTGACAGATGTTTACATAAAGCATTTCATAGTTATGTTTAACCAAAACTGCTTGGCAGAAMTCTTAAGAGAGGTCATCAAAATATTCAAGCGATTTCTTTCCCTGCCTGATACAAGGTTATGCTGAATACCATTAACCATTCTGTTGTCTTGTTACTTGGCTTTGTAAGACATCATTAACAGCCACTACTCCCTCTTCCTATTCTATCTTTAATTGGACTTACTAACTGCTTACCTCCCCCAAGATTGCCAAATTTAAGCAATGATTTCCATTTTGAAGTCAAAAGTTGTGAGGCGTTTAGACCAAGGGTTTYAGACGATAGTATGAAAAAGGAATGGGAACTATTTTGGAGCATAAGTAGCARTATCTCTACCTTTTCCTGAGAAAAACAAATTAGCATCACAGTCTTGTGGAACCTCCTTTGAAAAGGGACATTATGTATTGYGAGCAAGTATTTCAAGCACAGGAGGTCTAGAAGGAATTGCTTGGATATAAATGTTCTTTATTCAATGCTATTCATCAAATCGTATTTTGCATTCTGTTTGTTCTGTTTCCTTGTTGCTGCCTCCCCTGACAAATTCCACTGGAAAAGAAGAAAAAAAAAAAACAGTCGTACACATTGGGTGAGCATGCAGTGAAAATACGCCTTCCCTGCCCCTCGGCTGCTGAATAGAGAGTGACTTATAAAGGGGCTGCTTGCAAGGACATCAAAAAAGGTGGCCGCTAGCCAGCAAATGGCAAAATGTTGCAAGTGTGGGAAGAAATGGAGAATAGGGTTCTAGAGGAGGAAAATACCGATTATCCCCAAGGCTGCTGGGGAAGTTGGATTTAGGCATGGAACCTTTAATCGATCTGAACTTGCTCCCATCCAAGGACCAGTCACGTAGAAAAGGACTGAGAGTGCTGTAGAGTCAGCATAAAAAATGGAACATTTGGAAGAAAGTGATTTTTTTCAGTAGGAAGTCCTTCCTCTAATGAAAATTTAAATAGCACCAGCGTAGGCAGCAAGAAAACACTAGAGGGTTTTCCAAGACAAAAATAACCATCAACGTTTTTAGTTGTCTATCATCTTTGGCACGCTAATCATTTTGATAACTATGCTGGTGAAGGTAAGGATTTATTTAAAAATTGTTGCTTTTTTTTGTTTCAAATCACAGCTGTACAACTGAACATGCTTGAGGAAGCAAAGCTGCATGGATAATTACTCTCGTGGAAGCGATCCAAAAGTTCACAAAGTGAAGGCTGCTTCCAACCTAAAAATCAAGGTCTTCAATTAGGAAAGCGCTTGAGACTCCAGCTGAGAAGGGTGTTTGACCTGCTGGGCAAAGGTGAATCACCAGGGACTTAATGCAGGACTCTAACCTCACAAACCATACTGGGGGGGGCGGGTCCCCAGTTCAGTAATTTGAAACAGGAAGACATTTATAGGGAAAGCAACAAGAAAAGCATTAATAAACACTGCAGTTTTACAAATATTAATAAAAATACTAGCAACTTTTAGCCTCCCCCCTAAGCACCTGTTCCCGCATAAGCCCTTCCCAGATATACATGCAGGCATACAAGTCAGGTCCTGCTCCAGTTAACATCAGGAAAGGGACTACGTTTTGTTAGTCTATCAGATCTGTACCTCACGCACAAATACAGTTTGAACAGCACAGGAAGAAAACTTCCGAGATGGCCGTCACAAGCAAGCTTTCGCGGCTCCTTCAGTGAGCTAAGAAATCCCAAAGTAGGAGAAGTTACAGCGAGATTAGCCAGAATTCGCATTAGCAGCGCTGCACTGCATGAATATTGCATCCCGGCTGCAGAGCRCGAGCCACACAGCAGCAAAGTGCTGAGCAGCGAAGTTTGGAAACTTCAGTCTAAAGCAAGCGGTCAGCAAGTCACCTGAATCATCTCACTTCTTCCMTAGCTTCCTGAGGAAAAGAAGCACAGAAAATTACACTGCACTTAGAAGTACAACGAGATCGCAAGTGTATCACTTCTTATCAGAGGGCTGCACTGCCAATACATTAATGTATACTGCAACACTTACCTATAAGCCTCCTTCTCCCCTAAAAGCCAGGCAAATTCCTGGATGCTTGATTTAACGTAATAAAATAGCAATGAAGATGACAAAAGAATACAAAAGCCAATATATATATATAGTTTATGTCTTTCTCCATTGTTCCCTTTAATCACACTGCAGAATACTTATCAGACATGWACTTCTACTATTACTTGTGTTGTTATTGCACCTAAAGACCCCGATCACTGCTATAGCTTCTATGTACAAACAGGATTATGTGCCAAGMATACAACTGACAGCTCACACAGACAGCTACTGGAATCAGCTAATGTCAAGTAATAAATACATTAAGCTATCGTAGCTAGATCTTGAGCAAGAGACAGTTTCAGGATCGACGAGACCGTAATTTAATCAAGCAAAGCAGCATCCTACTGATACGTAATTTTATTCCAAGGATATGGCTTACCATAAGATGCACACAGATTTTTCATACCTTGGAATCACACACCCCTTCCGAACTTTTTGCACATTTTCTATTAGTAACATACACAAAATCCAAATAGATGTCCAAGAGCAAAAGAAGGGAGCAATTAATACTGAGAGAACTTTCTCTAACGAATAGCATAGAGAATAGGACTGACTGTGGGAAAACGGCCAACTCCCTTAATACTAAATTTCTGAACTTTCTTCAAATGGCAAAGAAAAAGTACTGGAGGCACTGTATGGAGGGAGGCACAGTGTAAACTCAGTTTACATAAAAGTGCAATCCAAACTTCAGAAAATTCTTTCTTTCTTTTTTTTTTTTTAAAAAGAAATTTTTCATTGAAGAAACTGATAGCTTCATTTTGAGAAACAGATGCTAGCTCCTTCCCTAGAAAGCAAGCAAATCCCTAAATGGGTCTCTATGTAAAATGTGCAGTTATTAGGGAAGACAAATCAAGCAACAGCACAGAGTTTACTGCAATACYGTGGTGGACATTAGCATAAAGGCACTTTCCTGTCTGAACCAGGAGCAGCTCACAGGACTACATGGTATAGCAGGTATGTGAAATGGCTGTGGCAAGTAACACAAGATACATCGGACCTTTTTTTTTTTTCTTCTTCTTCTTCTTTTTCTTTGGTAACATAAAAATTGTGAGAAAAGTTATTCATTTTCCTCCACCTCGTTTTTTTATCTGCACCTAGGATTGGCACTGCAATTCCACTGGCACTGCACATTTTCATCTCTTTTGCTTCAAGCCAGAGTGGAGTGAAAGGATTTCTCCCCTACCCCCCAGGCAGCTGCCACGGGAGTGAGCGACATGGCAGCATTTAGCCCTAACACACAAGCTAAACCCATAGTATCAGGTAAGAGGAAAAAACTTGACTGCAGAAGAAAATTTCTTGGACTCACTGAAGTAACCAGTAATGAGAAAATATGGCAGAATGAAAGCTGGGAAGTCTATAGGATTTTACATTTTAATAGGCTCTTCTATACTGTACCTCCTCGTACCTAAGTATAAAACCGCTACTTTAAATATTAAACACTATTTTAAGCATTCTGGTTGTCCTTTTGTGTTCAAGCAGAATGACAGGATCCTCAGGGACAGACACTTCTGCCTTTTGACAGAAGACCCCCMCACACACTAAAAACACTGTGATTTCTTGGTTTGGAGGGGTCGGGGGGAATTCTTCATTCTGATTTAGGCCCAGGGTGACCAGATAATTTTGCCATGTCTTCAGCCAGACCCCTCTGATAGCTTCCCATCGTGAGATAACCATGATGTCGACTAACATATGCACTAAACAAATACATTTGGAGGGAATTAAAACACAGAGCTACCAAGGCAGTTCAGCATGAAAAGACTCATCTCTGGATCTCCTACGAGTGTGCATGCATGCACATCTGTGTAAGTTGGAAACAGGTGGGCCTACGTAGTTTGGGACAAATTTTTGCTCAGCCCACTTCAGGGTGGTAAGCCATGTACATTAAAACAGGTTCTGATCTGAGGAGGAAAAAAAAAAGGMACAAAACAAAACGGCTCTGAGTTCTGCAGTGGAAGCCCAGGTACCTCATTTAGCCACCAGCTTTCCCAGAGTAAACGACAAATGACAGAGGGCAGYGAAGAGATGGAGTAGGGCTAAAGCGGTTCCTTGAATTAAGACGACTGAACTTGCTTTCTACATTGTTAACAGCAAATCAACAACAAAAATTACTATTAAGAGTTTATCGACTTCACCTATCAGATTTGGAAACCACTAAACAGCCATTACAGCCACTGGGCAAAAGGAGCAAGTCTGATATTTCCGTGTTTGCAGTAAGTAGCTGCCAAAACATCTGCTACAGCTTTTCACCTATCTGCACAGTCACTAGGTAATTTTAATCACATACAGCTGTTTATGCAACTTTAATGGTGTTTTTCATAGTGAAGCATTAATATTTCCTGGTTAAGAGTCTGCTAGTATAAATCATTTTGATAAGTACAGCCAATTAAAGCAGGAAGTCTGTGCACCTTTTGCTAAGTGGCTCTTGCACATAAGATCATGGAACCAATATTGTCCTCTGTACATATTTAAATATGTCTGAACTGTAGATCAGAATGAGCAAATCATGTTGGTACATACAATATGGGTGGCACTGGGATTAGTCTTAAATGATAGCTTTTCGATTAGATTTTTTTTAATGAAAATTAATTTGTCAAAACGATATTCTGTTTCAATCTCACAAACCKGACTTCCAAATCACGTAACAGTTCCCATATTTTACATCTAGAAGGGACTGCTGTGACCACCTGGTTTGATACCTTGCTTAACATAGCTTAAAGAACCACTCTTAGACTTTAAAACTTCTGCRTCTTCTTTGTCATGTGTTAATTGCTGGCTAAAGAATGACTGAAACCAGTATTTAAAACAAAAGGAGAGAGAGGCAGAGGAGAATCAAAAGCACGACTTATTTAAATCTCAGAGCAACGAAATTCCTGATGTTTGCAATAGCCCTGCCTCAACCTCTACCAGGACAACATATCCTCCAAYGTTGAGACCAAGCCATACACAGCTGAGGGAATAATATATTTTATTTAAACATATCACAGAAGGACATCACATTTTATAGGTCAGATGCTCCAAGGTGCTCGAGCAAAGTTGAGGCTGCAGTGAACAGCAAAGACCCAGCTCAAYTGAGAGGTGTTGAGGTGCAGCTGCCTAAGCAAGGCATGGGAGATCCCTCAGTCTACCACATCCTCTCTCCATCCTGATTTTGAACAAGGACAGGGGCAACAGTACTGCCTGGACCTACTTTTCTTTTCTTTTTTTTTTTTTTTTAATCACCTTTCCCCTAACCCTGAGAGCATCTTCACACGCAAGGAGCTCCTCACCTGCCATTCAGAGGCATTCTCGCAAGTCATCTTATGCTTAAACACACAGAAAATTTCACATGCAGGAACCAAAGTAGATTTCAGCTTATCCAACCTTGCGATAAGGGAAAACAAAGCATCCGCTGCTGACTCTGCCTGCTCAAAATAATCCAGCAGACCTGCACCTTACTGGCTACAAGAATTTCACACCCTAGTGATGCAGTGTTTCAGTCATAAATATGAACCTAAATATGAAATGAGGCTCTGACTCATCCCACCTAAGATGACCACATCCCCTTTTGCACCCTCAGTGAAAGCAGCCAGCCTCCCCTCCCTAACACGTGTTTACAGGCTTGAGAATGGGTATGGGCTGCTGGGCATCAGCAGTCATATTGTACACGACGAAGCTCTGAGCACCAGGTGGGAGCTACTGGGGCCTTCAAAGATAGGRGACTTTCAACTCCGCCTGCTGCAGACTCAAAAATAACGCTGTAACACACAAGCAGCTAATCACTAAGYATCAGCTGAGAAGACACTAAGATCCACTTCACATTTGGGGCTATCTTTCAGCCATATAATGGAACCAAATTTCTGGGGGACCTTAGAGCAAAWTGTTTTTTGGTCTAGCAAGCATGCCTTCGCCTCCAGGCTCTATTTGGGCTATTGGTTTAATTTAATCCTCCTACAACTATACCTGTAAGAGCACGGTCATGCTCAATCCCACTGCCTTCTCAGAGGCAGTGTGCTTCAAGCAAAAGCAATATTCAGCTGTACATGCCAACTAGAGCTCCTAAACTGAAAAGAGAAGTGGAACAGACAACCAAGCTAATTTAATTCACAGAGATAATTCACTTTCAATATTGACCCCCCCCCCGAATGAATCAGTAGCAACAAATGCCCAACTTTTTTTCTCATGAAAAGGGAATCCTGTGCCTACTATCTTTACTCTTCCCTCACTAGTCTGCACAATACTAATGTTTGTGCYCAATTTTGAGCTTCCTGAAACTGTTGTGAATAAGTAACTGCACTATCAGTACTGTAAAGTAGGAAGGAGATCAGGATAGAGCTCCTCTTATTTAAGCAGCTCTCCAAAGGCAGATTTGAGTTTTGATTTTGTGCATTTTTAAAGCACAAATTCTAGTAAATATACAGAAYCCAACTTCAGCTCCCACCTCTCCTTCTCTTGTCACTCAGAGGACAGGTAATTTCAACACAAATGGCAGGATGCAAAGCACAAAAACATTCCTCTCATTCATGTGTTTTCCATGGTTCCCCACAAAGCTGGCTCCACCTTTTCCACCATCAAATTTTGTGGCTAAGCTCCACATACTAAACCAAAAGAGCTTAGGACGTGTAACATGATGCCGTTGCTTTCATCACTGCTATGATCAACCTTTAAGCATATTATGTTTGTTTCCTCAACTCACATTCACAGTAGGCTTGAATATGCCAAGGCAAAGCACGCAAGGTTTGCCTTCTCAAGAGGCCTTTGCTCCAATCTAATTGAAAACATTCACCATCTCACTGAAATTCTTTGCAAGAGGTACACATTCCATATTTAAAATAAGTTCTGAAAGCAAATAGCCTAATATTTTTAAATCAGTTCCCCAGATTCTTTGGGAATGTATTTATGATACTGCATTAAAACTGCTGAACCAGAAAAGCCCAGCCTCTTTTGAACTACCCTGTTTTTGTTTGTTCTTCTTAATGGCTTTTTTTTTTCTTGTCTAAAAGCTAACAAGGAAAACCACTCTTGGTTCTCTGACATGCACAGAAGTRACAGGACAGCTCACTGCAAACAGTCAGCTCTGGTCACCTTTGCTGGAAACTGGGTCAGTGATGCCAGTGTACCAAAGCAATATGCAATTAATATTGGGGATTCAGATGTCGAGGGCAAGAAAGCCCTTTTCTTTCAGGCAGACCTCAAGGAATTCAGCTTCTGTGCTCTGAGAGTGAGCAGCCTGGTTGCAACTAAAGCATGCTTGTGCAAGATTTTTGAAACAGGTCCCATCTCTGGGAAACAAGTCAGGGACTGTGTGAGAGCAGCCCAGTCAAGACCCCACGCTGTCGTAGGAGCTTAATTCAAAGGCAAGCTACCGCTGGAGGGTGGCCACCAGTGTGTTGTGCTGCTGTTCGTGGGAGAACGCAAACTCATGAGAAAGTCAATATTGCTCCAACAGCGTTAACACCTCTGGAGAAATTCAGTGGGAAAGCCGGTAGAAGTGCCGGCTTAATGCACTATGCTTGTAACTCAGTCCCTGAGACTCCTCTCGTGCTGCGAGTCGCCCCATCCTGGGGAGCTGCAGCAGAGCACGGTGCACACGGGAAGAAAATGTCCCCACGAGTGTGCCAGGAGGCTCCTGGGGACAACCAACGTTAAAGGACCCTCTGAACAGGCTAGTAATCACACCACCGACTCCCAAATCCTGCCCGTCTCAGCAACTGTCCCTAAACGCCTCCGAAAAGGCCCAACTTCATCTCCAAAAGCAGAGCGCCTTTAAGCTGTACAGCCGARAACAAATTCCTCCAGGGTCCTAACAACCAATTAAGGCATGCGAAGCAATTACTTTTATATCCATACAAATGAAACTCCTCCAATGCAATTAGCTATCCCTTATCATCTCCTATTGAATTTGTGGAAAGCATATGCTGTACACTCCCTCCTCCCCCAGCTCTTCCACAATTTTAATCAGTTTGTTTTAACTAATGTAATGGAACCTACCTATTCTAGAGAAATAATACATGGTTGGAAATTATTTGAATAATTTTAAATGTCTTTTTCCATTTTAAATATAATTTCATTTGAGATTTTGCATCTTTCATTTCTATTAATAAATTATCATTTCTTCTTTATAAGTGATGAGCTAGTGTGTCATGTAATTTTTTCTTCTAAATAGACCAAGACTTTGATCTAATGCAAGCCCTTGCTGGGAGTAGAGAGACTTTGTCTAATTTAGTTACGAAAAATATTCAATTAAACTTGGGAATTTAATTCATTTAGTTATGAAAATTAAATGAGCTCAATAAGGTACATTTGATTTGCCTCAGGAAAAAAAAAGAGAAGAATTTCTGAAAAGGGAAGAAATAAGAAGGAAGAACAAAAGTAGTTTTCACGGCTCATGTTGAAAGATGAATAACATGAAGAGCCTGCGTTTCTTCCAGTGTGGGCCATATAAAACACACCCGCAGTGAGTTTAGGTGGAATTTATAGCCAGAAACTACGTGATCCCTGGGTAGCAAAAATCCTTGCAGGTCATAATCAAGTCCACTCCTCACACTGGGAAGATACCCCAGTGCCCCCGCACCCCAAGCTCCCTTCCATCTCCACTGGAGGAAAAAGGAAACAATTATTTTGGGGAAGGGAACAGCACAATTTGGATCTCTCAGCAAGAAAGCCCCTTTTGATTTTGCAGCAATCACTCACCATTTTTGCAGATGGGACAACACTGATCGGGTTCATATACTGGATCCACACATTCAGTCTGGGGACAAGCTGACACAGTGCACAGCACTTCGCCATTGGCTTCACAGCGACATTTCTCACAAGGAGAAACCTGAAACACAAATCCATTCATCTTTTAATTCTTCCACTTAATACTCTCCTAAACTATGCAGTCTCTAACTTCCCATCTCCACTGTCCTCTCCTTTATCTCTTTTCTTTCCCCTCCTCTTCTARAACAAATGTTTTCTGTGTTTTGAATAATGCAGAGGGGGAGGCTGCTCCTGCAAAGTTGGAGCACGACAGCAGAATAAGCCACAGCTGCTGCTCTGAATCTGTGTCCCACATGCAAACGTGAAAGGGATTTGGGGAACAAGAACACTTCAGATTTTTATGTAAATCAATTAAAAGCCTCCCTACCCCATAACAGTGAAATTCCAACAAAACAAGTTCATAATTTAACCTCAACTTGGTTTAATATATTGGAATAGGTATCTTTGATCTATTAGAGGTTCAAAAATTAAYCCAGCAATTGAATCTTGCGTCAAAAATAGGAGAAGTTTTCTATGTTAAGTGTGAAACTTTTTTAATGGAAGTCTGTATTGCTATTTTTCCAGCTTTGAAAACTTTTTGGTTGCAAGCCGCCGCATTTTATTGAAAATGATCATTTTCTTAGGCAAGTCTGGAAAAAGTTCCTGTGAACTCCGGTATTTCTGTAAGCTAGCAGTATTTGATTGTTTTTTTAAAAAATTATTTGAAACTTTTCAGAAAAGAAATTGAAATCTAAAGAACAAGGATGAAGCAATAAAAACAGGAGCAATATTCCACTGTAATTTTAGTGGTTTAGAAAAGCTCTGTAGAACAGCAGTACCATGATAATTACTTAACCAACTTACTCCTACAAAATTAATTTCAAACAAAACAGAATCAAGGCCCTATTTAGGATTTAGGAAAGGTCTGTATTTGCTACATGTCCAGTTCCAGTTGTTGTCTTCAGTGCTCATGCTTAGGCCCTGCACGATGCATCTCTGGTGGCTTTGCACCACACAAGGAGGTGGAGGGAGARGGAAGCAAAAGGGGTAAAGATGGATAAATGCTCTACTGTAAGACTCATCACTACGCTCTAARCACACACTGGTATTCATGCTCAGAGCAGAGGAAGAAAGTGTGGTTCAATCTTATTGCTAGCAATCCTCTAAATTTATCATCTGTGCAGATTCTGGGTTTTGGAATAACCATTTATTTCACGGACCTGTTGCCATGGCAGATTCCAGCTGATGCCAGACAAGCCATTTTCTGTATTTCTCCAAAAGCATAAGAGAATAACCCCTAATCCAGAAAAATTTCTTCTCAGTGAAGAATCATTCAGACCTCTAACTTTCAGGTTCACTAGTTCCTTCTCCCTCTTTCTTAGGCAGTCTAGCACATCATTTGCRGGTGTCTTGCTCTGGTTGCTTGCCTCTCTCATCCTCCTTGCTATCGAAGTTCAAAAGTGCTGCTGCTTGGACTGTGTTATCTCCAGCTAAGTGTTTACCAGGGCTTTGCCACTTCTCTTCCCACCTTTCAGCAATGCCCTTTGCTTATGCACTCGTTATCTCCTCCTGCTGTCCCCTCTGCTCAGAAAGCCTAGATAGGATCTTTGCTGTGCTGCTTTCTGCTTTTGTTACTCCTTTATTTCAGATTTCCTTTGCTAGCTGGTCACTTCCAGTTCTCTCTTATTTTACTCTCTTCCTAGGATAAGAATAGCCCATACATGATAAAATGCTACAAGGAGACATACAGCCCAATACTGCAGATCTTTCTGGCAGGCTTTGGGACAACTTTGTCCTGTAATTATTTATAAATTGCCACGTTCACTTGCAGAGCTGCAGTCACAGCAGATAAGGAGATTTCCAGCCCAATTTTTAGAGTCAAAAGACTCAGATATTCCAGGTAATCACTGAAGCTGCACGTGAAATTTTGAGTGCTTGAGCAAACTGGAGCTCCTAACTACTTGCAAGTCACTATTAAGAACCCTTTCCTCTGGAGTTATATGTACAAACAACACTTACTGAATTATGAAAACATGCCCTTTTGGCTTTGTTTGTTTTTTAAAGAATCCTACTCGATCAATGAGGTCCTACTAGACCTCATTCCAAMGATCAGGCTCAACAAGGCAAATCTATTGCTTTCAGTTGGTTTCAATACTTGTTGCCATTACTTGAAAAAATGCAATAACAAGCTCAGTTAAGTACAACAGATATTSCCTCTCCCATAACTCCACTTAGTGGCTGTGCAGCTCGGTATTACAAGAGATGTAAAACTAGAATATCTAATGAAAATCAGGACACAAAACAGCACACAGATGTTAAGAATAACATCTCTCATCTGTAATAATTAAACATCTTCTAATTAAGTAGCTTGTTTACTAGTTACAAATTTGACAGAAGCCTAAAATTCCTAGAATGAGAAGCCTTTAAATAATAAAAAAGGCACTGAAAGTCCTGTGAAATGAGACAACTAATCAATTTTGATTTAATAATGATGATTCATCATGATGCATTTCCTTCTTATATAGCACACAAACCTGAAGTCTACATCTTTCACCAACTGAGTACACTGTGATACGATGCGATGTTGCAGTAGCAGGGTCACAGATACTCCTCTTGTGCAACAGAGCGTGGGGTTTTCCAGGGGAGTACACCTGTAAAGTGCACCTTTAGGAAGCACTGTCATCTGTCAGGCACTGTTTTGTTCAGTTTTTGTCTTACTGGGTGAGAAAAACGCTCTGCTCTGACCAGACTGCCTCAGGGGGTTGTGCTGGCTGTAGGAAGAGCTGCTTGTGGTTCTCCACCACTTCTTCATCCCAAGGTGCCTCCTCCCATCATCTAGGAACATAGTTCAATGCAGAGCTACACCTGGTGTGGCCATGCCACATGTGAGCCCATGGGAAATGCGTGGGAAAGCCACCGACCATGGCAGTACCGCCTCCTAGGCACGTGCCACAACCAAAGAACTGATTCTGATCCTCCAAAATCCACCGTTTCTCCACTTTTTTCTCCAATTTTACAATGCAACTTTTTACATCTGAGAGCACTCTTGTAGTTTACTGCAAGTCAGTGGGACAACATGCACAACCTACTGATACGAGCAATGGTGGTAAAATCRAGTAAGTTCTGTAGGTGCTTATTTTTATAAAGCTCTTTTCATGCATGTAAGTGAATCACAGTAGTTGCTAAAATGGCACCAGTGTCAACCCTTATCTGGGCATTTTTGCACTAAAAGATAACTCATTGATTTTAATAGATCATCAAGCTGCAGCAGGAACTGTAGAAAAACACCACTTCTTTCCTCACGTTAACAGCACCTTAGTATTTGGACGCCTAATCATCACTAAAGGGACAAGAAGGCAGCGTATATATAAGAGCAGTTAAACAAATCAGAATGAAAACATGCCTTTGGTGCTTCATTTCCCTCTCCTCTGCTCCTGAAGGCCAGGCAACACRTTGAACATCCCATGGGTTCATTTGGGGAAGGACCACTCTAGCACAACTCTCACCTTGCAAGTTTGGTAGAGCCAGGCTGGACTGGAAAGGCTAAGACCTACCAACCTCTCTTCTAAAGCCTAACGATACCACGGCTCTGTTAAACCATGAGAGGCCAACACCTGAAATTATCAGCTGCAGGGCAGTGGTAGTTCTGTCTATGCAAATACTGAGCAAAGCCAAGGAGAGGCACCAAAGCCTTAAGTATTCACCATAAAATCATGCAGCCATAAAACCTGCAGAAAATGGCGTACAGATGGCAAAACCACAGCTTCTTTAGAATGGTTTAAAGGGAAGTTTATGAGCAGATGTATAGATGTTTCACCATGGAGCTGCAGGTGTGGTAAAAAAGCAAATG
Source organism: Rhea americana (assembly GCF_003343005.1). Taxonomy (NCBI): domain Eukaryota; kingdom Metazoa; phylum Chordata; class Aves; order Rheiformes; family Rheidae; genus Rhea; species Rhea americana. The sequence goes on from NW_028186330.1 coordinate 872,281, forward strand.
MAGAAATGTGAACAGGTAGATTTCCCACTAGCAGTGCATGGAAAAAGCTACAGCTCGGTTTGGCCGACAACTAATGTAAACTGCCATAATTAAGATGTGACAAGTAATTTACAGTGGTTGACGTTATGGTGCAAAGTATAATTTTAGTCTTCTCTTTCTACTTGTCACATGGCAAACACTAATTAAAAATAAAAATTAATCCATAAATAAAAAAACCCACACAATTTATATTTGATTTCTCAAGCCTTGAAAAAAGACTATRTTTTAAAAAAAAATCATAATCCCAAGCTGATTTGCTATTGCACTGGCATTTCTAGCACTATTTTCTTTCCACTTTYGCCTCTCAGAAGCACGTGAACAAGGCTAAGCTGCCAAGAAATAAATATATCAACCTTATTTTTATTTTTGCCTTCGCAGTATCACAGGCATTTTGAAATCCAGTTGGGTCTGTTGACTTCCAGATTTCTGTGTGTTACTCAGAACTAAATAMATGTTTTGATATGCTAGAGATTCCACAAAAAAAAAATTTTTAGAGTTTTTGCAAAYGATAAAATTAGTTGCTGGCCACTTSCAGTTACATTTTCACACAGCTCTGGAAATGACTTATGGCCCTTCCAAGACTGTTACTTTATAAGTCAGCCTGCATTTTTAAATGACACTGTTTTAAAATGATGCACACACAGGCTGCAGGAAGAACTACAAGTCAAAGAAGAAATATCAAACCTCCCTCTACCTGGTAAACCCAGCTTCCAAATAAGCACTTGTTCCTGTTATGGACATTTTTTGGCATATCAGGCTGTACGTGAATTTTACAAAAGCAAAACCTCAGACTTCCATGCACATTTACACATAATGATCTGTACAGATAATTTCATCTAAAAGTTCGGAGCTCATCTTTTCTTTTTTTCTCCCCCCCCCCCTTCAATGATGCCTGACACTCTTCCCCACAAAGAGTCAGGATGCAGACAGACA
>NW_028186330.1:873862-877102 GCF_003343005.1 Rhea americana
TTTTTTTTTTTTTTAAACCAAGGCTGCCAGCCATGCTGAGATACCTTTAAGGTTTTATCCTCCTACTACGACACACTTAACATGCCTTTAAGATTTGCTTTAGAGCCATTAATACGATGACACTGTATAAAGGCAGGGACATGGAAGGTTTTAGAGGAACACAAACAAAGCACAGGGAGAAGTCTTTAAAACTTCGATACTGAAATCTACAGATAACACGTGCAGAAACATCATTGTTTCAGTTGCCCTTCAGAATTAACTCTGCTGGAAAAGGAGGGATTTCACAATCCATCTCCGAAAAGGTCACACGGAGTATCCACAGGTAAAAGCATCTCCTCTCTCTTTAAAGGAGAGAACTGCTGCCCTGAAGCTGAATGCATGCTTCAGGCTGACACAGGAAACGGGAGGCTGAGCCACTGCTCTCCCTCATGCCTTGAAAACAACTACCACTCTACACAGCACTACCTAAGAGATGGGAAGATACTGTGACTTATTCTGGAGAAAGTAATTCCRCTCTTTGCTTGTTTTTCAAAAAGTAAAAAATACAAAAAAACATTTGGAATAGAAGTAAGTTTTTAAGAAAGCCCAAACACCACAGAGAGCAGAGGTGGGAACTCATTTACAGCCTTGGCAAAGATAATTTTTTCTCCTGCACCTTGAGAGGGGCTCAAGCTGCCAGACCTCGGAACTGGATTTCCAACTCCCCCCTATTCAGCTGCTAAAAATTCAGGTGTGTTGCCATATAGGTTTTGATCCAGACCAATATTTAACCGATATTCCCAAGRAAATACTTAGGAGCCTGCTTGGAGATCCCAGCTCTGATAAGATACTTAAAGGGAGAAAGGCAAGATAAACAATGACAAAACTGGCACCAACTCCAAAACTTTTCAGTGCGCTATAACATACAAGTTGCATTTTCAATGATAATGACTTTGCAAAATAGTGCTAAAAGGGCCCTGCTCTAAAAGGATTTCTCTAAAGATAAAGCTATATAGTATTTAAGGTATCACTGCAATCCAGACTGTGAACTATGCTCTTACTGAAAACAAGACCCCTAAGAGAGAAAATATTACATAATCTCAATAGCCCGGTTTAAAGAGCCAAAAAGGAAAAGAGAGAAAGGAGCTGCAGGGAAAAAGGTGCTGGCACTGACAAATTACTAGGAATAAAAAATCAGCCCCTAAAACACTGCCTGATCTACGTAAGGTGTAAGTTGCATAGTTAACATAACGTAAAATAAGGTAATAAATGTAGTGCTAGGAATCCCCAAAACATCCCCATCAACACCAAGTAGCATCATTTCAAGTAACATTTTTTTACTGTAAATATCAGAGGACTTATTAAAGACCAGCCCCCTCATTTTTAAATGTTACAGTATCACTGCACGAGAAAGGTCACGTTTAAGGGAAACATTTTTACAGCAGTACAGATGCAGTATTAATACAAAAAAGGAAAAGGGCAGGGGAGAGCCCCAAAACATGGAGACAGCATTCCAAGAACATAAAATGGCTTTAGATGGCAGAACGACCTGTGAAATGACTTTGTTTCCGACCTTACCATGAATTCCTCCAGGGTCTGGTAGGTTTTCCCCCGAAACTCGCAGTAGTTCTTCCTCTCCTTGCACTGGGGGCAGCACTGCGTGGTGTCCACGTGGACGCAGCGCGGGTGCAGCCGGGGGCACTCGGGCTGGATGCACAGCGGCCCCTCTTCCGTGCACAGGCAGGGGCAGGCGGAGGGCCCTGGTGCAAACTTCTCCCCGATGGCATACACAAAGCCGCTCTCGTCCACGCAGCCCTTGCCACGGTAGTCCGGGTAGGCGTACTCCTCCGGGGGCTCGGGGGTGACGCTGGCCACGGCCTCAGGGAGGGACGCATCTTCAGCCACCTGAGGTTCCTCAGCAGCGGCRTCCCTTTGCTCCTGCACTTGAATGCTCCCCAGTTTACCACTCGTCCCCTGGCTATTCCAAGCCTGCTTTTGCTTAGTCCAGGACTCCTTGTTTGAGTAGTTCCTGCTTCCTTTGCTCTTCCAATCTCTGGTGCCCTCCTCCCTCCCGCTCCTGCCGATTTCATTCATTTTCCCGGGGCCCGTCTGACCGTCCCTTGTTGACGTGTGATCCCTCTTTTCCTGGCTGGCTTTTATCTCCTGTTTGTCTTGAGCCTTGGCCAGTTTTTGTACGGGAATGGTGGAGCTACAGAGGGCAACCATGAGGCAGCAGGTTACGAGGAGAGAACTGGAGAGAGCTCCAATTGCCATTGCAGTAGAGCTGGGCATCACCTACCGCATCCCACAGGGGACACTGCGTTCACATCGGAGGGAATCACTGCACAATGCCAGGCTTCCTGGGAAGAGAGATTAGGCACACTTCAGCCCGGGCACGGCTCCCCACCGCTCGCCCGCACCAGCGCAACATCTCAAACAATATGCAACCTGCCTCGGTAGTTTATGCAAAAGGCAAACAACAGCCTTGTGCTGCATCCCTCCTCCTCCTCCCCCACTCTCTGAAATCTTATAAATAGCAGGGCTCCGGGCACGGACCCGGGCTTCTTCGGCTCTGTAAAAGCACGACGCACAACTCCGGGGAGCTGGGATTTGCAACAGCAGGTGCATGAAAAAAATTACAACATTTAGGGGCTATTATTCATTTCAAACGATGCAAYATGAAGAGGACACATACCGAATTAAATAGAGCTCCCTAAATCACRTTAGGGTCGAGAGCAGAAACCAGACAGTTCAATCCTATTTACTGACTGCGTGCCCGATAGTGTTCCTTAACCTTTTATTCATTCTAAAGCCTTTTTCTTTTTTTAAATACCTGCCAACATGCACATTTCCTTCTAAAGGCAAGTAACAGCAACCATGTTAAAGTGAGCACAGCAAAACTACACCTTCTCGGGACTACCTGAACAAGCACACGCCGCGTCCTTCTTCCCGCGTTTTAAAGGCAAAGCCGATCCGCTAAGAGTTTCTGCGGCAGAGGCTTATCTAACCCAAATCCTCCACGAGTTTGGCAGCCGCCGACTTTTAAAACACCGCGCGTTACATCGGAAAACGCCCGACACCGAGGGGAAACCAAGGCGCTCCAGCCCCCCGGCACAAGCCCACCTCCGCGGGGCCCATGCTCGAAGCCATTTACAAGCGGCCCCGCTGCGCGCCCCCCGACGGCGCCGGCAGCCAGGCCACCCCCGCCGCTGCCTCCCCAAACTTTCCGGCGGGCCGGGCCGGGCCGGGCCGGGCCGGGCC
>NW_028186330.1:877628-1028367 GCF_003343005.1 Rhea americana
CCCCTCCTGCGAAAGAAAGTTAGGAGGGAGAGGCAGGCAGCGCTTCCGCCGGCCCCGGAAAGTTTTGCCGGCCTGAGGGCGTCAGTTAGGGGTTAGCCGCGTACGCGGGGGGCAGCAGCAAAGCGGCTCTGGGTCGATGCGGTCAGACACCCACAAACGCCCTCCGAGGCTGAGACAGGCGCTCTCCCCGTCGTGTAACACATACACGGGCAGAAGAGCTTACCCGAGGTGTCGCAGGGGGGTTTTTCCCCCGAGAGGGGAACAGGTGGGTTGTCGRTGCGGGGACATACACCCGCGCAGCCATAGCTGCGAACCTGCCCTGCAGCCCGGCTCCGGAGGCAGGCGGCTGCGCTTGAGCGCGGCGCGGCGCTGACCATCTCCGACCGTCCAAGGAGCAGCAAGAAACTAGTTCGCTCAGCTTTAGTCAAGTCCCCCTCGCTCACCTTGCCTAGCAATGGAGCGGTGTACGACGTACCAGTTGAAATACGCATCCGAGCTTTCGAACGGTGGGACTAGCGCTTTTAGCTTTCAAACCTTCTGRTACAGAAAATAGGCAGAAAGGACTGTTACAGCAATGATGGCTGAAACACACACAGTCAGGCAGCACAGAAACACGAAAGAAGGGCTAGAATGGGATCCTTGAAGCTTGGTGCTTTTGCTCTGGAGCTGAGTAAGGGCTTGTCAACCCAAAAGCTTATATTTTTTTTTAAAGCTGCATTAGCTGACCTATCAATACCATCATCTTCTGCAAAGTTTGCTTTGCAGATGTTCCAGAACAGCCCCAGCTACCACAATCCTTCAGCCACAGTAGGTCTTTAACCAGCCTGCTGTGACCTACACATGGCTAGGGCTGGATTTCCCAAAGTGTGGGGCACTGTAAGGAAGATTTTTCAGGCCAGGTAGAATTTTTGGAAATGTTTTCATTTAAGAGGCAACAGTGTAATATCAGTACTCAGGAGAACAGTGAAAACTGTTGGATACTGAGSAGTTTTCCTTGTTTCACTGTTAAGTACCTTCATGAGCAGCTGTTATTTTTGAAATCCCAGTCACTTAAACTCTAGTATCTGCATCCTCCTGTGCAGAACTTTYGGCTGCTCAGTTCTCAGTGTGAGCATTCTTGTCTAGTTTACAAAATCATTTGTTAACACTGTCTCATATCCATGACCCATCATACCCAAATATTCATCAGATTTGATCTTCCAAAACTTTTAAATAGAAGAACAAAGTTCTGAAGAATACAAATAAGTCAAGTGTTTCCACAGGTTACCCTAGTAACATGCAATTCCAGCTTGCCACAGGGCTTCTAGRCTAAATGTTATGTAGCTAGGGTAAGCCTTTCTCAGTGTCTTACTAAAATAATCATTAAGAAGTACGTATTTCCAAATGACCATCTCATTACCTCTGAATAAAGAATTAAACCTTTGCCTTTTCTAAAATCAGTAATTTTATGCTTTATATAGCTTAAACCCTTAYATGGGGTAAGCAGCCAGCGCACCCCATAAGCAATTTTACAAGAACTTCAATGACATCACTGCTTTACCTATAAACGTGTAATCTTTGCTTTTAAGCAACAGCTAGTTATGGCTAGAGCAAGACAGAGAGAATTTGGGAAGACATGCCATTTCTGTGAAAAAGAAGAGAAAGAAGCCAGTTTATGGTTCTGACATTTTTACATGTTCCCAGATGAAGCTTTGTTACAAAAAGCAGAACATTTTMATCTTTCAGGATTCTTTTTGTAGGAGAGCTCTATTTCTCCCGCATCTAGTTATACGGCATGTAGAGCAGCCAGGGCTGAAGGTTCACGGTATCACTGAATAATGAGAGGCAAAGCTTCAGAGCACTTTTGTAGCCACAAATCCCAGGTCATCTTAGCCTTCCTTGCACTGCCACTTTAAGGTGAATATCCTCTTTTCTAATCTAAAAGATTTCTCATTAGACTTCAGCCTCTCCTCATCCAGATTCATAAGTATGTTAAGTGATGAATGGTAGCTGATACTAGGACCCGTGCAGAACTGAGACCTGACCACTTCATTAGCATGACAGAATCAGATTGCAGTATATTATAGTCCAAATGGTCAAACAGCAGATATGGGAGAAAYGCTCAGTATTCTGTCTTCAGTGCAGACTCTAGATTAAAAGAAGAGAGAAACAAGAGAACCAATTATTTCTTGGCCATTTTTAACAACTATTTTAATGAGAATTTCATGTTTGGTGTCACACAGACAGCCCTGGAAGCTGAAACCCTTATGTTTATTTACAGAATAGTTATGGCACAAGAAACGTGYGTCTAGGTTTCCCCACTCTGCTCTACCACTAGGGAACATCAGCAAGGACAAACTTTGTCTCTAGATGATGATCAAATTCTGTATCTCCATTCAAGGCTSTTTCCCCTCTCCAGGATCCTGTGCACACGAGAATATCGCATTAGCTAAATAAATCAGTTGCAGTGTGACCACTCATTTTAAAATGGTCTAAGCTGGTTTTGTTTTAGTTCTACTGGGAATCAACTGGAGCTAAAACAGAAAGAAACTTCACAAGCTGAAATAAAAATKGTGCTGTCAAGCAATGACTTAAACTAGTAATGATGACCATCTCCATTAGACTAGGCTCGAGACAGTGAGAATGGACTTTCATGCTGAAGATAGATGGCTATTAGTAYGGAAAYTTAATTAAGCAACCTCTCCATGAGMTKAGGAGACTGAGCATTTGAAAAATATTTTTGAGAAACACCTCAATGCGAACAGTGAGACCCCAAATATAGGATATATGTTTTACCAAGTTTAAAACCACTTGTTTGGCATGGTTGGTAACAGAAACACAAAATGTCACAGCCATTTCATCAGAACATCTAAGAGCATTTRAAGACAACCATTTTTAGCCCATGAGATGGGCAAACCAAGGCATGAAGTACGCAACTGCTCACCGAGGCAAAGGAAAGCCGTTCTCCAACCACCGACATCCACGCAACGTGAGGCGGACAGCACATCTTCCTTCCCATCTCCCCTAYTTTAATGCCAGCAGCATCCTCTAGTTCTGCATGGCGTAGGAGAGGGGACAGTGCAGAGACAGGAGAGGAGAAAGGGAACCTGCAGGACAACCACCCAGGGAAGCCCTCAGCACCCAGGAGGAGCTGGCTGATGTTTAGAAAAAAATCTGTGGCAGCAAGAATAAGGTTTGGGGATGAGGGGTTTGCTGAGCCCACAGTGAGCACAGGGTAATCTCAGGTTGTAACTCTTAGGGGCTGAGCTGTGCACTGTCTGACCCCATCCAGTGGCTCTGCAAGCCCCCAAAAGAGGAGAAAACAGCCTGAAAGAGTGACTCCTGTGGCTCTAGACCAGCTTTGCTACTTGGGGAAACAGATCATCAGTCCTGTTTATTTTTCCTTGGTTTTGTTATTCCTTCTGAAAGGAAAATACCTTTCTTATATGAAAGGTATTTTTTATTGCAGTGCTTAAGTGGCAGTTGTTCGGACAGGTTCACATCATAGCTTTAGAAAGGTAGCAATTTGTGGAATAGCATTAGTCCAGCCGTATGAAATAATGCCTTCAAGAGCAGTCCATCTGAAAATGGAAACAGAGACAAAGCCAAGGTGCGTGTTACTCTAACAATTCATGTGTATTTGAAAGGCTGAATTATAAATAAGCAGTTTAAACAATTTTTTTTTTTAAAAAAAAAAAGCTTCTGCTTCCATAACTATTTTTAAACTAGGCTGGCTTTCATCTTTTCATTTTTRTTTCTTCCATTTTCTTTATGCCGCTTGTCAAAGGATGCTGAACACACACTGCTTCAGTTCTCTCTTTTTTTTCGCTAGTCAGATGTCTATTTAAGTTGACTGATAAGTGGTTATTGAGGAAGCATTACACAAGCTGCAGTTACAGTGGTCTCTCTTCATTAATTGTTTTTAAATTATTTGGTTTATCTCAGATAATGATACGCTACAACATTATGCTTTCTGCTTTACCTGTGGACTTAAAAACGCTCAGTCATTTAGTATAGGCTCTTCAGTATAAATGSTCTCTTTACACTTTGTAAATCACATTTTTGCATGCTAGGATTTTTTTCCTTATTACTTGTAATATAAAAAAAATCCTCCCTAGACAGAATGAGAAATTTAAGTTTTAGAAGTCAGAAGTTTATGAAATGTCCCTTAAAAARGTTTTTGCTGCTATAGATTGATACTCTAAGAAAAACCTCAAAGTGCTTTTTAGACATTGTTCATTTTCAGCTTGTGATTTCTCTCATTATTACATTAAAGAAAACAAAAGTACCATGAAAGTAAAATATTTATATTCACAATTAATAGTATTCATRCAGAAAATTGTTCCAAAACATGGGAATGAAGACTGTGTTTTTGTTTAAGACTTAAAGCTCAAAGCTCAAGTAAAAACCATGAAAAGCTCTTTTTCTCCGAAAAGAAGACCTCTGCTCCTCTCAGCTCTGAGAAGACTTTAACACACATATTCTGAGTCAATAAGAGCCCCCATCTATGCCCATTAAAGAGCAAAAGAAATGCATGCTACCTTTTTGTAAACAAAATGTATACAAGCTCTACCAGTTTAAATCACTTGTCTGTCGTTACATGCCTGATGCACCTCTAATGGAGGTTTTGCCATTATAAACTTTAAAAAAAGTGTTATTCCGATCTTGATCACTGAAGTTAAACAATATGAAAACATTGTGTTGTGAAGCCTTTGGAGAGAAAGCGGGGAAATTCAATGCTGGACCTGTTCATATGGGCCATTCTGAGCAAAAATGGTTGTGTAAATCCAGAGCACAATATTTTGTGCTTCCRTTCAGAGGGCACAAGGGAGTGCATWTATATGCATTTTGAAGCACCTATTTTCATTGTGATTTCAATAACCAAGTGAGAAAGCAAATTTTAATCATGGCTTAAAATCATATTTGACATTTGTGCTTTTTTGCTTGAAAGGAAGTAACACAGCATGTGYGCATGTACATACACATACTCATGCACATGCGCAAAATATTATRAAATATTTGAATGTACAATCTTTTCTATAATCATAATCCTAATGCCATGCATTGTTCTTCCCATTTCAAGGATACACTACTAACATTTTTAATTTTTATATTTTCTTTCTGTTAGGAGACTGAACAAAGTATTTCCTAAGCTTGCRTTAAGCTCTGGTAAGGCGGAAACTGGCATCCAGTTGAAAATACCTAAGAACAGTGCTAAATTTTTTCTTTTATTAGTTACTCTTGCATCCATTTATAATATTTAAGTTTCTCTAGATACAAATTGTGTTTACAAGAAATTTCTTCAATAAAGAAAACCACCTGTCAAATGTTTTATGCAATAAAATATTTCTGGTCCAATATTGTTTGAGATTTTAGAATTAATAGAGCTTATCCTCTCACCRTTCTTTAATATTACTGGAAGATGTGTGTGTGTGTGGGGGGGAGGGGAAGCGTGAAACAAAACCCCAGCCTTGCTGTCTCTTCGATTCCCACAGATTTTCTCAACTTTGACTGTACTAAACATTAAACTAAGCTTAATGAATATGTGGAACTGAAGCAAAAATTCTCCTATACCCTCCAGAAAAAACAGGGGGAAAAAAACCCTATTATTGTCAAAACAGGTTTAGCATTATAATTTACACCAATATTTAATTCAATCTTTAGCTTTAAAACTTCTACAACAGAAATTGTATTGTTTAGTATTTCTATTTCATTAAATTGTTCAAATAATAATGTAGGTTAGTTTTTGAACTAACATGCATATAGTGATGCATTTATTTGACGCATATATTAATTTAYTTATGAGATAAAAATGTTTTAAAAGACATTGTTCATTTCAAATACTCAACACTATTACTGTGGGATATTTATTAGTCACATTATGTGACTAGTTATGATTAATTTCCTGTCTCTCACATAGAAAAGCTCTTAAAAAATAAAAACARTCTTACACAGCTTTTGCACAATCAAACATATAAAAATCTCAGTTCCTTTTTCCTTTTTTAATTATTATTGGAGAAGCTGATAAAATATTATGCATTGAAATCGTGACTGCAAAGCCGAGTATTCTAAAGTTAAGGAATTCACAGTAACAYATTAAGCCTCCATTCTTCTCCAGGATTTTAGAATTAAAATATAACCACCAGACAACTGATCTGGTAATTTAATTGTTTTCAGACTTGGAGAACCACCATGCCTCTTTGTGCATTAACTAGATGCAAGAAGGAGCAAAATTAGGTTAACATGTCAGTTTTAGTCCTGGCACTTGAAAGTACTCAGGTACATGACTTTGCAACCTCAGAAGTTTTGAAGGTTTTTTTGGACAGGTGTGTTTTTTGGACTTACTGTATGTAAAGCCTGTCCACATACAGGAGATGCAAAAGGTAATTACAAGAGAGGGTAAGAAGAAGAGGGGCTACTTCAGAGAGGGAAATAAATCTCAGAAAGACAAATGAAATTTCAGTGAGGAATGAGCAAATAGGAGGAGAGATGCAGACAAGGGAAACGTCAATCTCTGAGATGACACAAAATTGGAGAAGAAACTTATAAAGCAATAAACTGAGGGGGAAAAAGGATATAGCTTTATTAAAAGTGAAGGAAATTTGAAGGTAAGGAGACTATGAAGGGAAAATAAAAATGAAAGAGTGCATTAAAGTCTTTAAACAATATGCTAAAAATATATATAAAAAAAGCACAAAACCCAATGCTCATCACTAAAAAATTATAAGCCAAATCAATATCTGATGCATTTCCATTTGCTTTGTTGGGATTATGTTCATAATTAATATAGTCCTGTATGTTCACATTTATTTAATGCAGCACATACAGGAAAACACATCTGGTGGTGTCAGAAACATTTTTCAGTTCTGTAGAAAACGTGGCTGACTGAAGAGACTGTGGAGTCTCCATCCTTGGAGACTTTCAGCATCAGCTGGGTAAAGCTCTGAGCAACCTGAACTCCCTAGGAAGGTAAACTTGCTTGGAGGAAGAGGTAGAACTAGGTGATCTTCAGGGGTCCTTTTCCAACCTAAATTATTCAGTGATTCCTAATGATACTACTAATCTGAACTTTGATTCATGATAAAGTTTAGAAGGTCACTAGAACTTTGGGCAATTTAACATACTTGCTTGTGGTTCATTCTCTATTTGTCCTCTCAGACAGATTTATTATTATTATTATTATGGCGTGATAGTCTGAGAAATTCTCATAAGTTGTAGAATACAAAACTGTCTGAGATTATTTATGCTTTTAGGGAATATTCTCCATAATTCACTGAGCATAAACCTTTAATATAAAAGCTTCAGTGACATGMTTTATAGAATACATCTTCAAACTATTCCTATTATTTGTCCTCCCTTTCTCTCACTGTTTCTATCCACTTAGCTTTTATTATTAATTAAGCTTTTGCAATGACACTTACATATAAYGCATACACATTTTATCCTGTTGCCCTCTAATTACTTTTAAGCCCCTTGGCTGAGTTCAGTCAAACTTGACAAAATGAAATCTTAAAACTTTACAAAAATAGGCGAATTGGCAGAGAAGAGCAACTCTAAACTCTTGTCACTGAAGCCGTGCTGTTACACAGCAGAGAATGCATATAAGGGACCACACYTATAATGCCCAATCTACAGTAGATACCTCCAGTAGACACTGCAGTTAGTTCATTTAAAGACACAAATCTATCAGAAAATGTGCTTTGCTAATTTTGGTATTCATAACTCCTTTGCTTTCCTGTCATTATCCTTCTCTATATTATCACAGAATTTCTGTATCCCTTACCTGGTAATTTACCTGGTATTAAAGGCCCATTAAGTCATTTAAATTAATTCACACACATTTGATAACCTCATGGTTTTAAAAAAGAAAAGCTAGACAAATTATAATTTGTAGCATATGGAAAGTTTCATGAATTGCACATTCCCCAGTGTTCTGTCTTTGGATCTAATTACTGGAGATGATTACATGCAGGAAGTTTTGTGATCACAAAGCCTGGTTAAACAGTTTGTGTGTCATGTTTTAATGAGAAGAGTTAAATAATTGAAAGATCATGATTTAGACTGTGAGCAGAGCAAAAACCAAAGTCAGTGCAAACAGTCCTTGGGCTACAACTTGAGTCAGGAACTGAAAAATCCCCCAAACAAAAAACACCCCAAAATAAACAAGCAAAAAGCCCCATTCCACAAATAAACAAACWAAAAAACCCTSCAAAACCTTTTACTCTGTGTTGGTACACAAGGCCTGAAGCTAACGCAAGTCTCCCAGCTTCTCTGTCTTCTACAGTACTCCATGTACTGATCCACCCTGCCTGCATTCCCTAGAGAGCTGAAATAAGGTACTCAGTGCATACCTGAATGGCTAGCACACTAAGTACCTTATATGTGCAAAAAAACCCCACAAAAACAAACAACCCCCCCGCCATGTCCGTTCTCCCAAAGTTTGGTCCCTTGTTCAGCTCTTGTCACCGGGTCTTGGCACAGTGACATCTGTAGGACCACCGTAACAAGCAGGGTTCTCACGRGCATTTGCAAGGTCAAGCCTGCTGGTAGCCAGATCTAACAAGAAAGAAATAGAGCTGCTCTGAGGTTTTGTTAATGAATGAATACTGCATGCATGTGGTCATGTTGGCTCAGTTTACTATTTGTTGGAARAAGATAAGCAGGGAACAAAGCAATTTCCCTGGCTATCCACAGTATGCTTGAGAGTTATTACAGGCAGGGCCTTGTAAATAATTGAGTTTTTGGATCAGGCACTCGCAAGATCAGTGAAGAAGGTGACAGCTCAAACGCTCACAAAAACTCTCTTGTGACACCAGTGACCACGAAATTAGGGGCTGAACACTCCATGCAGACTATCAGAGCTACAGGCGCCATCCTTTGCCTGAGGACAATTAACCCATAGCCCTGTCTTCCCATGAAAATACCCTAACTACCAGGCTACTGRTGATTAAATTCTCATTTGACACTATTCTGCTTTGTGCACATAACAGATTTTGTTGGAGAAGGGACTGCAGCTCAACCATTAGCTCCGTCAAAGCAGAACGACTCCAGCGGGAAGAACGCAGCCAACCCCATCTCGCRCCGGTCTGAGGCTCAGCCAGGAGAGCCACACATTAGTTCAGATCTCGTCTTGGAAATGGGTTAGGTCTGAGCCCTTTTTTTTTTCCAGTAGTTCTGTGAACTCTAACCCTAATCAGAAAGTACTCCATGAACACAGCTTAAATAAATTCTCACCTGAGCAGGGCCTTATGCTCCGTGGTGTCAGTCTCTGCTTCTGCAAAGCCCATTTAACCTGTTTTTAGAACAAAGGCCGTAGCCCAAGAACTGCAAAAAACTCAAGCATTAAAATAATAATAATAATAATAATAATAATAATAATAATAATAATAATAATAAAAACAGAAAGAAACTCCCATCTCTAGGGGTAAAATGGTTATTGAAGAGGCATTTAAGGACATCAAATAAAATCAGTCATAAGTTGGCTTGACTAAGCAAACCAATCTTAAAATGATCATCCTCAAAGGAGTAAAACTCTTACATAATTTTTAAAGATTTTTCTTTAAATTACATCCTTCYTTCTCTCATTAGTGAAATTAAATGCTACTTTAATATCATGACTACTGACTTCTGAGGCAGATTCAGGCTGCTGAACAAGCRTGGTAATTTCTTTTAGGGCTATACCTCAGGTTCTTGTTTAGGAACAGGGAAATTAAATATTGCCAATGTCTTAAGAGGTAATGACAAGAAGCCAAACACACGCAGAAAGCAAAAAAGGGGGGGGGGGAAGGAAAATCAGGTCCTCTGATATCTCTAAGACTTGGTAAGGCTTTCCATGCTCCTAGCTAGCCAAGCACATCAGCCAAAGGACCTCAGCCTACCGGGTGCCAAACTGCTTGGAAAATCTGCCAGTTAGTATCGCAGTGGAAACAAATGCTGACTGGGACTTGGGAAAATTTCACCCTCAGAATACCCTAAAACACTGCCCAATCCTTCTGCTCTGTGCCTAATCACAGCGCAGCCCCCACCACTACTTCTGCAAGATAGCTGTCAGCTGAGGAAGGGATCTAGGTGTTGACATTCAAATGAGCTTTATTTCACTAACTCTTTGATTTCTTCAGCTTAGGCAATTAGACCTTTTTCTCATGTCATCTTTTGTCTTCCTTTCATTACAAAGCTCCCCTTGAATTCCTTTTTGCTGACAGCTTCATGAATAGATGTTTATTTGTACATTTACAAATTGTAATGGACGGTTGGGATGAATTCTTGAATTTTTACTCAAGGAATTAGCTTTTGTTTTACACTAGTGACTTCTACATAAAGGTCATGTAAATATTTGGGACCCAAAGATATTCTCTGGAGCAAAAGCTGCTGTACCGTTCATTCTCTTATGTCCAATATTCCTTTAGGGTTTTTCCTCCCCTTTTATCTGTTGGAAATAAGTGACTCCCAGTTGCTTTTTTCTTCTATTAAAGAGTCTAAGAATTGATATGAGCTGCAGCCATGGTGGTAAATGCCCTTGCTGCCACTCCATCAAATGCTGGCTGGGGCCTTTGGAGAGATCCTCTCACAGCAGCTGCAACTACCCTAAGCAGTCACATTCTTCTTTGGAAATTAAATTTCTTTTAAAAGTCTCATTTTGTCCTGAGGCTGGATTTCTGTTCTAGTAAATTCTAATCCATGGAGACATCTACTTCCCACTAAAGTTGATCAGAGCTGCAGGTGACCGGTGCCTCTGCAGCTCAGACCCTTAGGCTGCGTTTCTCCCAGAAGAGGGATATGTTATTAATACAAGTTAGCTATTCTTGGGAAAAGTGTAGTGAAAACCTCATTCGTGCCTTTCACAAAACTGGGATGGCTGATTATGGAACAGACTCTCAACTGTCTTATACAAAGGATTTTGCCAGGAGTTCATTTTTGAAACTTTTTTTTTTTTTTTTCCCTCTAGTGAAGCATTAGGGTGAGGAGTAAACATGCAAGAGCAGGCTTTCAGAACTTCTGTACTTTTTCAGGTAAACAAAATTGAATGAAGGAAAAAAATTCATTCTTTCTCTGATTTTTTTTTTCTCAGTTGGGATTAACTTTTCTTTAGAAAAATAGAGAAGGTAATAACTGCTTTTGGAAAAAGAAAATATCTGGCACACCTGAGGTTTTAAACAAACAGTTCCTGCTGCTAAACAGATCTTTGGTGAATTGTGAATGGAAGAAAAAAAATCTCCGGAGCAGAAGCAAAAATCCTGAAGTAGTTCACTGGGTCTGTATCTAGGCTCTTGCTTTGGTGCTAATGGGATTTCTCTGACAGGTTGCCTCAGGCTTTTGATAGAAGCAAGATTTAATGAGAATTTATGTTCCCAGCTTCTTTTCCTGCCTTAGTTCGTATATTTRGTTTCTACCGTTGGCATTATGCACTGCTCTTTAGAGTTTGCATTGCACAGACAGACACACAACTGTAACTTAACTTCTTTGCTCTTCTCTGCTGCCGTACTCAGACTGCACAAGGAAGAGCRGCCCCCTTTTGACGGGTGCCTGCCAGAGATTCATTTGCCAGGAAGCCGGGTTCAAATAAAAGACTGACATTTTGCTCTCATGTTTAACAACTCCAGATTGCCAAACATACCACGGGATAAAGAAGCCAAGTGGATGTGTAACTGCTTTACTTGCCAGTTGGCAGCMGGACAATCACGGGCTCTTGATTCATTAGCAGCGTTTTATTATTTGGTGGATGAGCTTATGGCAGCTGGGTCCCACATTTCTGTTTCATCTTAAGCAGAGGCTTCAGCAGGTGATCCAGAAAGAAATCTGCCTTAGATGATCCATTAAGTTCTTGTCTGGAGCAGACAATATTTACTGTTGTTGTGCTGGTGTGAGGAGCCCTCAGTCCCCAGGGTTAATTGACACAATTGCTGAAAAGGGCTGTCAAAGCCAAACAGTCAATTATATCAGGGCTGTAGGAGCTTGATGACAAGCCTCAGGTCAAATCTCTCAGCACAGTTATATGCAACATTTTGTCAGCTGCACTGATGCTGCAAGAGAGAGAGAAAGAAAGAGAGAGATGGGGGAGAGAGAAGTAACACAAGCAACGCTTGAGAGCGGTGCTAAATTCACTGGAGGTTGCTTCTTGGATTTCCTATATTCCAAACAGAACTAGTATAAACAAATCACAATCTAGCCACCTAAGGAGAATTTGGAAAACAAGCCTCAAGGTGTATATGGCCCGTCCTGCATACTGTAAAAACAAATCTAAAAAACTAAAATCCTACAATGGCTAAAATAATAGCAAGGAATAAAATCAGAAGGCATATAAAGAAAAACTAATGTACTAGAGGAGAGTTGAGCAGGTCATTTACTAGGGGAAAAATCAAGCCTTGCAGATCAGCTGGAGTTCTTTGAGGAAGCCAATAAGTATGTGGATAAGGATGATCCAGGTGATGCCATTAATCTAGCAGGAGCAGGGGAAGGAGGGAGGAGAAAGCTTTAATGTCTTTCCCAATATACTTTAATTAAGATGGTCAAGAGGAAAGGTGCTGTCATGAGTTAATAATGGACTAAATGAGAGGAAGAAGAGGGCAGAAAGTTTTCTCAATGAAAGAAAATAGGGATCAGTGCTGAGCCTTATTTAGCTTATTGTATTCATAAATGATCTAGAAAAAGGAGAGTGTAGGAAGAAGGTAGTCTGAGATGTAGAAACAGAAGCTGCTGTGGGACACTGCAGAGGCTGTCTTACAATAAATAACTCAGCAATAAAATGGCAGATTAAATATTCGCCTGAAATAAAGATGAAGTCATAAAGCAAAGTAAAACATGGGGTGAGAGGGGAATATTCTAGTTAGCCCCTACTGGTGAACTCCAAAGTAGCTACTCTACTGAGGAAAGAGATCTTGGAGTTATAGCAGATAATTCTTAGAAAACATCAGCACAGTGTTAACTGAAAAGAGACTATAGTGAATGCTAAGTATTATTCTGAAATGTATAGAGAACAAGTCAGAAAACCTTGGTTTGCCGTGGTCTGAATCAATTTTGCACCTGAATTTTGAGTAGTACACATAGTTTTGGTTCCTATCATCTCTGAAACACAACTGGTTGAGAAAAGGAACAGAAAAATGAGATAAATACAATCAAAGAGATCAAGCAACTTTGTAAAAGGAAAGATTGATTTTTTGACCTATAATAAAGATGACTATGAAAACATGATAATCAGGACTGGCATGAAAAAGGGGAATAGTGAATGGTCAGTCACTTTTTTTTTTTTTTTTTTTTTTTTTTTTTTTTTTTTTGGTAATATCGGAATTGCATTACCTAAAACTATTAATACATACTAATTGCATTTATGCAAAGTATAGTTGACCACCCAACTAGGGTGATGGTAAGGACTGCACAGTGTTAAAACTTACTACGTAGACTGTAAGAACAGAAAATACAATAATAGAAAAATTCACCTAACCCCAGTAGATACCTGAACACATTTCGCAAGAAGACCTGATGCAGAGAGTAACTTTTTAGACATTGTAATGGACCTACATATCATTTTAGACTATTTCTTGGAACAGTAAGAACTTACAAAAGGAGAACTTAGGTCTAAGTAATACAGAAACTAGAAAATATGTACTCTGTCATAGTAGTTTAAATGCCAAAAAATTCACTACATAACATTTAGCATAAAAAATGTATTATTAAAAGAAAAAAGAAAAATGAATAAAAGAAGCATCTGAAAAGACGCTCAAAGTTTTACATAGATATAAAATTTTTTCAGAAATCAGAAAGACTGTTTAAATACATCACATTGGTGGATTAGAATAAGCCAGTATTACCTATCAAGGAATTAATAGAACAAGAAAAAAATTGGCATAGTTTAACAGCAAACTGTTAAAAACAGATTTATCAAAACACTTCAAAAGGTTGAAATTGTGTTCAGATGAAGGAAAAATACAACTGGCAAGATAAAAGTAAAACTTAAAAAAAAATCTAATATAAACATATTGTATAAAATAGAGAATATATTAGAGAGATACATTAACGCAGTATATTTATCTTATATATACATATATAGAAATGTTATAAAGTGTTAAAAAATGCAAGACTAGGGAGTTATATGTAAAACCATAATATGGCAGACAAAAAAAAAGGAACGTTTGGTCAAAAATTTAACATCTATTATGGACTTTTTGGAAATACACTGAAACTGGAAACTTCTAGAAGATTTCTAATGGAATTCCAGGAAGTCTAAAGGAATTGAAATATGATATTGGTAAGTCTTAACTACTATATGCCACATTCCACTTATTTTGACCTTGCTATCAGAAAAACAGAAGAATCGTTCTATAGTGTGAATTGTATATTTTAAAAAGTGCATTAGAAAGTACTTACAGATGAGCAACTTTGATTCCTCTGCCATGCAAATTAGGTCAAGCCATAATCCATACAAGAATTTATAAACACATGGTAAATATGAGATAATGAGGAATGAATCATGCCTCTCAAATTTATCAGAATTCTCTCAACAAATCAATGGAAATACACTGAAGCATGATTCAACTAATGAAGTGATTGCAATCTTACATAAAACTCTGGACAAAGCTGCTCACAAACCCTAAACTGTTACAGGAGAAAGATATGTTCTTGTACAGAAAACTAACTAAAATGCAGAAAACAAAGGGGCACCTTTCACTGTGGAGGGACAGCAGTGGTAGAAGTCCCCAGGATGAACTTTTCTTTTCACCATAGTAAGAGGTGATCTGGAAAAGGAGTGAAAATAGGAGKGACAGTTTCATATAGGGGTCAAAATTAAAGCAAAGGGGAAACAGCTGATGGCCTTAACATCAGGTATGTTATCAGTGAGGAAAGATGCTTGAGATGCTGTTGACAGGTGTTTGAAAACGTGCTGCCCAGTAGTCACCGGCAATCAGAAAGGCAAATAAGATTAATTTGAAAGAAATATCAAAGGCTATTAAATAAGACAGGCCAGATGCAACCTGCAGAAAGGCTCTGGACTGCAGACTGCCAAGAGCGAGAGTCACCACCATGAAAATCTTTATTCCATTTTTGGCCTCTTCTTACATTTTTTCCCTAGCTATTTGCTACACACTACTGTCAGAGACAGAAGAACAGACTGGAAATGGACCTCTAGCCTGACACAGTAGAGTTGTTATTTTACAAGGCTGCCTCATGATTTCGGGGACTATGCATGTCCTCTCATTTGCTAAACATCTTTATTTTTGGATTCCATTTTTWAGCAGCTTTTCGGCAATTTTCACAGACTCGCTGCAGTGGCTGTCAGTTTAATTAAAGAMAAAACCAAAACAAAACAGCCTCCACTTGATATTATTTCTTTCTCACCCCTTTACTTTAGATTTTACTCAGGTTTTCATTACAGAATGATAGCTCCCGACCATCCTTCTGTAAAAGGACACCTCCAACTTATATTAAATAGTTTTAATTTCCTTCAACTATTCCCCATCGTCCAACACATTTTCTGAGATACTAGAAAATACCATTTCTTTCCCTATTGATTTTTTCTTTACTATAAAACAAAGCATTGATTTCTTTGCCTTACATCTTGCGTTCCTAATGGCACTTAAATTAACGCGCTTCATTTGTATGCCACCTTACCACGACTAACGTATCCTTCTTGTCAAACCAGCATCGCCAATAACGGGAACGTAGGAGCCTCCACTCAATCAGTAACGTGATAAACAGCACTCCGGTTGTCAAGAGCAATGGTTAGCCTCCATCTTCCTCTACGCCCTTGGGCAAGTCTCTTAATCTAGCCTACCCTTCAATTCTCCGTGTGCAGAATAGGGACATTATTTATCCAGCCCATATAGGTTTGAAGGTGAGAAAGACCTGCTYGTGAACATTGTACATGCTCAAATACCTCTTGAGTAAATAAAATAGGCCAACCTTACCAGTATGCTTTGCAGAATTATTAGAGATGCTTGTTTTGTGCCTGTTCTCCAAACTCTTCCATGACTCCCCAGTGCAAGCTAGTGTTTAACTAGCATTAGTTTGCTGCATTTTCTATGCTGCTTGGATCCTATTTATTTATTTATTTATTTCTCTTTTGTTTTATTAGCTTAATTTCTCTTTTGGTTTATATGTTTTTCTTCTTCTTTAATGCAAGGTAACTCCCGATGCAGAGCAGGCCAAAAGAGCATAAACGAGAGGGGTTTTTGAAACACTTACAAATAACGGCCTTTGGGAGACTGCGTTGCTCAGGGATTAGCGGAAGAGATCCTTACATTATTATCGAGTCTTAGGAAGGGGTTCCACAACCTAAAGAAACTGAGAACTGAGTGCTGGAAGAAGCGTCGCTGATCCTGGAAGAGTTGTTTATGGCTGTATAAACCGTGCTAAGAGCAAATATTTGCAGAGTTGATTTTGCCTGGAGCCAGCTCTTAGTGACCAAAAGCAGATTCAGGGCTACAGTGACCTTTTCATTCAGGCATAACTCAAAGGCACCTAAGTGTGAAAAGAAATAGAATCCACTGACCATGGCATTAGAAATTACCCTTTTAAATAAACTAGTTTTCTCAGCGGAGAAAAACAGGTGCAGAACTACATGGTCTAGTAAAAACAGCACTTGGAAATGCATCAGCAAATAGGACCTCACTCAAGCACCACTGGCCCAGAACGGTTCCTGAGCAAGATGTCCTAATCTACAGACCAGATTTCACTAAGTAACTTACTTGATTTTATTTATTCTTTTTGTTAAATCTCTGTACAGGTGCATTTTCCTTACGCTTATGCTGTGCTGTATCTCTATAACTGGTATTCGTAAGGTCTTTCAGGTAAGAAAAGTATACCTTTCCTATGGATAAGAAATGAAAAGAATAAAAATGCTCTTAGTGATAGTAAAAAGCTTATTAAGTCATAGTCATGTCTTTCTTTCATTAGACTGTGTCAATTCAGAAAGAAAAATATTTCAACGATATTGAATTTGGTGAAGACGACCAAATTTCAAAAAATCCATCTTAAAAATAGACTAATCCATTCACATAAAGAATGTCTTATATCCAGATAGAAACTCGTTTGTACTCTTCAAAGACAATTTTGCCTGTAAAATTGGGTATCAGAAGAAACGAGCACCACACAATAGAAAAATACATACAGCACAAGTGAATCATTCATACTTGTCAGAAATTGCTGATTTTGTGGAAAGTCTCCTGAGCCTGAAAAGCATTCTCAAAAAGCTGAAAAGAAGTCTTAAATGTTATGCTCAAATTGACAATCAGCACATTATTATTATTATTATTAATTTGAGAAATAAAAAGGTCTAGAGCCCGCTAATTATAAAGGCTTAAAAAAAGGCAGGTCTACGAGTAAAAGTTTCTCTAAATGCCCATGCAACAGCTGAATAGCTGTAGGCAGGCCTGTGAGTGAGAGACTCTCTACATGTACATGCTACAGCTTGACAGACATTGCCTGTCTCTCGCATGCACCATGGCACTGACCACCTCAATCACGTCAGATCCTCCAGCAGCTGTGGCAGTTGCGCACAGGGACAGCTAACCTACAAGCAAGGACTGCAGAGACGCTTGCAACCTAGAATGGTCCCTCTCAGGTGGAAGGTAGTAGGTGCCATGTAGTGAAATTCTTCTTGGGATGAGAACTGTTCATGCAGAAAACTCTCTCTTTCTTGGATAGCGTAGGGCTAATGGGGAGCCGAGAAACGATTACAGACCCCCCAGTTTTGCAAGGGCAGAGTCAACCCAGCAAAAAACCCTACTGAAAAACCATTGTGAAACAGGCTCACAATTACCACTATCAGAACTAAAATCCCGCGGTGGATGAACCTCCACTCATATAAACCAACGCTGACATTAATTGGCATCCTTAATTACAGTATTAGCAGAGACACCAGGGATTCAACTGGCACCAGAACCTGAACGGCCTTCTCATTTGTTTTTTTATGTTAGCTTCAGCCACACAGCAGTATAGGGGTAAGTAGTGTAGTGGGACGTTGATCTGTTTGGCAGATTAAAAGGATTTTTCCATGTTAGTCTGAAGGGTTGCACTAAGACTAAATCCATATCAATATTTAATTACAGGGAAGTTATATATGACAGCTTTGTTAATAGGCCATGAAGGACTGCTTACAAGTGGCTCTGCTGGTACACATAAGCCTTAGCTTTTCAAACGTTTCTTGCTGCATAGAAAGCAGCTGTGTTGGTGGAAATCTCTCAGCTAAAAAACAGTGCAAGTTTCTGAAAATGTACCACTTTACACCTGCAAAGAACAACGAAATAATTCAGGATGTTAGAAAATCTTTAACTGTTTGCAGCAGCAAATAAACCAATTCTCAGGATAGTAGTGTGTAATCTTCAGAGGCAGTCTTGGGGAAGATGATATTAGAAAAACAGAGGGGGAAAAAATGCAGATTAGTAAATAGAGAGATGTTCCATATGTTAGCAAGCTTACTTCAGGAAGCCTTGGTCCTGGGAGCAGAGACAGGTCAGGCTGAATGATCTCTTCTGATCTCTCCCAAGCAAAATTCTGTAGGTAAACAACACACAATCACCACTTCAATCTGGTTAAAGCTGAAAGCAATCGATTTATTTAAAATGAATGAAGTCTACTTGGAACAAACTTCACAGGCTAAAGTGAAAGAATGATGTAGCACAGAGAAAGGATCAGATTAAAGCGGTAGAGCTTTCTAATAGAAGTGAGGAAGCCAACCTGTGAAAAAGGAGAGGATCAACACTTTTTCACCTTCCAAAAAAAAAAAAAAAAAAAAAGTTACAAAATACATGGCAGCAGTTTTTATCTTTTCTTTTCCTGGACAAAAAAATTCCCATAGGGGAAAAAAATAAAACAAATAAAAAAAAATCACAGCACATTTCATTCTGCTGTCCCTAGGTTGGCAAAACAACAAGAGTCTGAAACCAAGATGAGGGCAGSCTCAAATACCTCATGCTTTTCAGGCTGTACTGGAGCCCATTCCCCAGCAAATACCACCACCTTGCCCTAAAACTCGGCACAGTCTTTGATACGCATCTTTCAGATTGTACACCCATGTTTAAACTTGCATGAAATACTCAAAGGGTAACTATGGCTATTTTCTGTAGCGCCTGGGCATAGAAATTCCCCTATTACTATGGCCAGYGACTTTTGGACATCTTCATGCCTTTTCTTCTCTTCAATTTTGCATAATATCAAATGGCCAGAGCCAAGGCGCAGATTGGCATAGGAGCTCTGACAGTGTGCCCTCTGCTTGAATTAGGCAGAGCACATGTGTTTAAATTAACACTTAGTATAAAAGGCACAAATCTTCCTACTTGAACATACCTGTGAGATCACTTCCTGACAAACTCTATCCCCCTAAAGGTACTCTGAATAACCCATTATATGAGAGGAAACAAAGGGCAGCATTCAAAGARTAACATAAAGCTTGTTCCCTTAAGAGACATTGAAACAAGAGCAGACACTTAATACTCCACTTTCAGCCAAAGGTATTTGTGCTTTGATGGTAGTAAGCAATTTCAGGTACTTTTGAAATGTCATCGATCTTGGTCTGTAGCCCTCAGAACCACAGCTATTTTCTTACCCAGCTGGTGCTGGGAATTTGGCCCCCTTGATTTACGTTTTGTATCAGGGGTCCACCCTGAAGTTCACTGCGTAGAAATCATGAAGATACCATGTCTGGAACAACAATCCAAAGCCTCTTGTTCAACTAATAAGGCTTGAAGCAGACCAGCGAAGGACTAACTCCTTTCCTCTGCTACTTAGACCACAAATTTGGATGCTACTGGGAATGATCAGTTGTTGAGTTCTAGTATTTATAAAAATGGAGTTTGACAACATGGAGCTTCCTGTCTCTGATGGGCTTACAGGTTCCTAGGGACCAGCTTATTTTGTTTACACTGATATCTGTGAAAAAAGTCCTAAATCAGGAAGTTCAGAAGAAAAGAAAACAAGAAATAATTATTGGCATTAACCTGAAGAGGTCAGAATTTGATTTTCTCTCATCATTTGCAAACTTTTGCTCTCTTAATACAGGATGCAGCAGCAGGGCTGTTTTGTATACAGATATGTACGTGAACATCTAGTGTATGACCTGCTTCTGTAACCTGCTGCACGAAACAGCAGAACTCGCATTCATTTCCGCAGTGCACARACACACACTAAATAATCCTCTTTAATGGGCTTATCTTAGTAAAACTTCCACCTATCAAGTTGAAAATCTCTGGAGTTTCTACTCTTTATCTCTACTTGTTGTATTCTCAAGTCTGCAAATGTAATCGTTTTAGCCACGAAGTGGAGGGAAGGAGAGGGAAAAGACAGTGTTGCTTGTTTTTTAACAAAGAGATCTCTTTCTGAGCACCATTACAGTCAAGTTTTAGCTTGAAGACCAACCTTCACGGATGTGAGTATTTGTTATTTTGCTGAAAACCATTTTTTTGATTTGAGAATTAAAAGATTGTGAGTTTTGCTCACTGACAATGCTCAGTGGATCAATACAGTCACTTCTGCAGTACGTTTTGAAAACACATAGCTATCTTCGACTTTCAAAAACGATGACAGTGTTTTGTACCCAATCCAGGTTCTGTCTCCCTGAATAAAATACCTGACAACTTCAGGTTACTTTGAAGATTTTCTTTCTGTGCTAGGCGTATATGTATAAGYGACTTGCCTGTATTTTGTGCTGCTCCTCTCCTCATTAAAGCTAGCATGACCTGAAATGAAGCACTGGATACTCTAAAGCCATATGTTCCTAATAACTCTGGAAAATGAGAGGATTCAGTGAATGTGTATGTGATGAAAGCAATGTTTATGTGTTTCTACTCCCCATCTTAAAAAAGAAAGTGCGTAAGCCCAGTACTTTAGGCCAAGCATAGGGAATGAGTTGGCACCACAGTCTTGTTTGGCAAGGTTTCTGTGGATGCTATTTAAAATAAAACTGAGAAAAGCACAGCCTCAGCAGGCAAAGTCTTGCACACAGCCTGGCAGAACAATCTGCTGTAGAGGGCTATATACCCTGCAGAAATTCTTACCCAGGTATCTACTTCCAACATTTTTCACTTCCTCTCTCAAACAGACCAGTATTAACCCTGAGTAATCTCCTCCTGTTTTGAAGGCTTAGTGTAGATTTGCTTTTACATTCAGAAGCAAATTTGCTCCACTAGACRTGCCAACTTGGATCACGCACCAAGAGGCTAAAGGAGGCCTTGCTTTGTGGAACATGTCATGCTCCTGGTGTCTAGCCAAAGGTTTGTTATACTGAAGCACTGATGACTTCATTTTCTTGTCAGCAAAGCTCTGAAGTCCTTGAAGGAGAAACTGCTTCTCATCCCTCTTTTTGCATTGCCTAAGAATAAAAGCTGTACTTCCTTGATTTTTACTGCTCCGCAGTGCAACCGCAACACCCAGTTGGCACAGATCTCACTACAAAGCGCATCGCTTGCGGGGCAGCCTGGCCGTAACACACGGCAGAGGCACAAATCTCTGCTCTGCTAACGTTAYGGTCGTGTTGTCAAACCTGCTCTTCCAGGAATTCTGGTTTGTTATACATATTAGTGTCTGTGGCAGGCTACGAAACCAAACAGATTGGCCAGCATTGCTGTAGAAACCCCTGAAGAGTTGAGTAACTCGAAGAATGTCTCTGGGAGTCCTGGGGAGCAGAGCTGGAGGAGTAGTGAAAAGCACTGTTTAGCTCCTCACTCCCAACACAGCAAAGAGCATATATAATGAAAACAGAAGGCATCATTTTCTGCACACAGGAACTTCTACCACGTTCAGTAAGGAAAGAGCATCATGAGAAGCATTTCAAGGCTTGCCYTTTTTTTTAGACAACACAGGAAAAAAGGTTTTTATAAACATATCTACCTTCTTCTAAAGGAAAACTTGGTCTATTCTGAACATGCTTTAGCCTGAAGAAAGGGTCTGCCTTCTAGGAAATGCAGTTCATTTGCCAAGAGTAAATTAGCCACATGATATTTTGTGTTCTCCCAATGCTGAAATGCTTTTATTCCTTATTCCCACTTTAACTCAGGTTTAGAAGACCAGATACYGTACTTTGCTCTTTTTTTGTGCTTTCAGATTTAAAATGCTCATGCTGTTTGAGCTGAAAATATTATAGCAGTGCTAAATAGCCATAATAAAACCCTGCATATGTAATGAAGATATATACACTTATTCAATATTATGCACACATTAGATATATATATTTCCCATTTTATAAGCTTATCATTTTCTAAGGATTTTTTTTTATTTCATCAGTCAAACAGAATATTGAGTGAGTGCACTTATATAAAAAAGTTTTAAATAAATAGTACAAATAAGTAAATATGTGCTGATTCCAAACCAAGACACTACAAACATTATTTCCCTCAATACTAGATGTGTTGCAGCACTATGTGCCACTATTTTCATATGCAGATTAGCATCTATGTAATCTCTTTTCTAAAGCATTGATTGTAATTGTACCTGTATCCCAATGATTCCTTACTACCAAAACAGTGGGATAGATGACATTTTAAGCAAAGGAGGTAAGTACATTACTTCGGCATTGTGTTTGTCCTCTGGTATGATATACTGTACCCTAAGACTTCCTGGTTGTGATTTCACTGTAACCCAAAGTCTCTTGGAGTCTCCTGGTGGCAATGGAGAGCCTCCAGTTCTGCAGCACATGTTCTCAGACTGCTTTAGAAATYAGGGATAAAACATTATTGCCATAGCAGCTGAGAGCTTAGGGTACGCAGGTATTTCCTGATTACTTTGAACACAAGGCTCGTTCAGCTGACTCACAGCTGCTCCTGGGGTCCAAAGCAGTAAAGAAGTTGCACCTCTGCATCTAAGTGAGAAGCATCTCCTCAAGCGACTTCCTCCTCAGGAAGCCCAGGTAGCAGYTATTTTTAGCAATAGCTTCACATCAAAGTCCTGCACTGTCACCTGCCTCACTGGTGCACAACATGTGGCGAAGTGCTTGGGAAGGTCTAAATTGGGACTTAAAAATACTGATCATTTAGCTAGCCCAGCCTGGCAACCTCAGGGCAACAAGGGCTGGMTCAAGGGGCTCAAGGGTTCAAACAGGTGGAGAGGAAAGGGACATTCATTGTGCTTTGGTATATAACCATCTTTGGGAATCTGGGTCAAGGAACCCAGAGAAAGCAGTTAGATTTTTCTTCTTTCTCCCTTTTGTAATTGTAATTTTATGAGCAAATGCTTGATTCTGAGTAGCASTGACGTGCAGTAGAAAAGGATACTGTAATTAATTGAGGCCACAAATCTGCCCTTTACCCAGAGCTAGCTCAGCTGCAGGAAAATTGGTGAAAGTTCATCATATGTTATGATAATCTATAATGAYTACTGGCAGAAGGAGTAGAAAGAGGAGACAAAGCATAGGATAATTCAAACACAACAAACTATTAATTTTCATGGACTGTGGTATTATGAAGATCTTTAAGTGAAAGAGAGAAGTTAGGTCTAATTGACAACTGGGATATATCATCCCTTAATTATTTCAGTCATCATTTTAGAGCCTGAGGAGCTCTATACGTACACAAAAACACAACGCTACGGACAAAAAAGGGGATGACRAGCTGCTGCAGTGTGCCCTGGGGCAGGGCTAGCGTGGTGCAGTTAACACTGGCCCTTATGCAAAAGCCTCAGCAGTTGAGATATCCAGCCCTGATGCCCTGTGGTATCCAAGGTTGGTCCATCTTTCCCTCAGCTGTCTGTCCTTCTTCAGTCCCTCTTACCTTGTCCTCTCCTCTCTCATCGTTCCTCCCACTTTGRAGGTCAGCTGCCTCTCACAGCACCAGCGCAACAGTGCAGAGCAGTCCCTTCACTTGGGCCTAGCCTGCAAGGAATGAGTGAAGGGAAGAGATTTGTTCAGCCCAGACTGATGACGCTGCAGACCAGGGAAGTGAGCCAAGGTTTAGAGCAACAGCTGTTATGGCCAACCTGCCAGCCCAGAGCATCCATCTGCAGCTGACCAGCTGCCATGTACCCTGAGAACACAAACACAAAACACACTTCCCTACTTTTTGCTACTCCATCTCTTTGCCTTTTGCATTTGTTTTGTCAAGTGCAAAAAAATCACCACATTTCTCACAGCAACCARCTTCAAAAGTCAACAAGACTTCCGTTTTCCACTCAGCAGCTGTATTTATCAGACAAGGAGGCTATCCAGCAGCCTCCCTGGGACAAAGGAGTTTCGGTAGGTTCCCTCTCTCGTGCCTCTTACTTATTTCTAGAATGGGATATTCGTTTTCCAGCATCTTTTCAAGGCAAAATGCAAAATTTTATACTCAAAGGCTGAGCCACGTTAACTGTTTAATGTTGCACAGTAACAGGATTTCACAATAACAAGCGTAACAAAATGCAGAGAGCTAAAGGCTATTTGAAAGTAATTCTATATTAATTTTGAGAGTATCTAAGAATACTCTTACTATGATGGATGCAGCCTCGAATCGCAGTTCTATGAACTATGAACATTAATTAGTTACATGGAAAAGAAAATACCACTTACCAGAAGCAACTTTAACAGCAGTCCATTAACTCTTTTTCTTCCCTGCCAATTTGATATTCAGTAAGTAAATGTCTCTCTGCCTCATCATTTCTGTCTCGCTTGGTCTGGTCTGATGAAGCCTGCTGACAGAAATAATTACTGCAGAGTTACACAGAAAAGGAGAGTTGTTCTGCAAACTTTACTGCATTAGTATAAAGGAGCTGCAAAAAGACAGGTCTGTGTGCATCTAGGGAGGGTATGAGGCACAGAGAGAGGGGGCCACAGGTGGTTAAAGATGAAAAGCAGAGCAGAGATGATCTGGCTGATCTCTTATCCCTATGCAGCTCTGCAGGGCACTCTGCTCGCCTCTACCAGTTCCCCAGGACTGCAGCAGTCTGTTCTGCAAATCCCAGGTGCCCTCAGCCCCCAAGACACTCTCCAGCCCCTTAGCAAAAGGCTAAACCAGCTCTCRTGATTTCAACTTTCTTTAGCACCTGAGTAGGGTAGAGTAGTCCAGAAATTTTGGCACAAGAAAACCCTGGTAATACTTGTTATCGTGCTGGGGTACCAGCTTTGTGGCATTGCCTCTGTGATGATAGAGAATTCAGGCTAGGGTAAATGACTTACTGTGGCGGTACCTTCCCTTCCCTGCCAAAAACGGGATCCCTTGTTTGTATATCCTGTATGAGCACTTCCCCTATCCGACTGTCATGCATTTTCTAACGTCTCCCAATCCCCATAGCAGGATTCTGGGCAGAAAGCTCAAGCAAATGAAGATGTTTTTCATTCTGGCTTTTCTTTTTCGGTAGCTCAGGATTTCCCTTTTCAGTAATAGAGAAAACTGATTTCCTTCTCTTTGGAGCTTCTATTTATCTGGAGTTTTAGGTGAATAGTTCAGGTAAGTAAAGCAGCTCTGTGGCTCTTCTTCCCTTGTTGACCAACATCACATAGCAACAAGCCTCTCTCAGAGGGTTTGACACAAGCTCAATAGTCCATCTATTTTTTTTTTAATAAGGATCGTACGAAAAGCGTGGGAAGGACTGATATCGGTTTCAGTTACTGAAATCAATACACCTGCACTATCAAAAGAATTAATAAAAACTTTGTATTCTTTGGCAGCTAGAGGGTGAGTATATTTAGTGCTTGTGCATACCTCTAGAGAATGCTTTTCTCCTGAAAAACTGAAGAAAACACCCAGCCCCCTCTCCGCACTGCAGAGAGGAACCTTAAACCTGGTTTATGGGTCAAGTGCAGGATTAGAGCAGAGGTCGTTTGGCTCCCAGCTGTGGCACCTCCTATATTGGCATCTGCAGGAGCTCCTCTGACAGAGCCACTGCTGGAGGAAGGCTGTCCAGATTTTCGTCCAGGCGCATTTGACTAGTCCTGCCTGTTATTTATCATAGAAGGATTAATTCATTCAGGACAAAAGTTACAGCACATTAATCATGCTATTAATGAAGTCATTGACACAAGATTTTGTTGTTCGTTACTTATGTTACATCTCTTCTCCCATTCGTTGCAAATAAACTGTTTCCAGGGGAGCATGGAGACTTCGAAAGACCCAGCTTCTGGTATATCTCAATTTTTTTCTTTCATAATCCTGTCTTTTCTCTTCTGATAAACCTGACCCCCCAAGAGGGTTTCAGTCTGTACTACAGACTTTATTCCTTCCTAAACAGGATATTTTTCAAAAAGTGATGTTTATATATTTGAGAAAAAAGAGTGAATTAAAATTTAAAAGAAGGTATATTTTTGATTAAGCCATATTCAAAAATTGAGAGAAGCAAAAAAGGGCCATCAAAAAAGTTGTTAGCCTAGCAGCTGGAGTGCCAGCCAGTTAGGAGAAACATTATTTCGTATCCCTGCTTCTTTCTTTTTCCCCCGTGACTATTCATGTTAAAGCAGTAACAGAAATTGGCACTGCAGCTTGGTTAGCAAGGTACCTGTGAAGATGAGCGCTCACGTTCAAGTCTATATTTTTAAATTATTAACCATTTTTTATTTTGTTCCAGATCTTGAATAAAAACAAGTCCTTCAGCAATAACATTTCCTATAAATTGGAATTATTATTTTTATGCAATGGAAACATTGAAATATAAGTAGCCTATGGTTCCATCTTTCCTAAACTGTGTGTGTACATTTGTGCACTTTATCACACACATTTTTAACATTTATAACAATATTTGGGCCTATATCAATGATAGTTACACCTCTGTAGAAGGGTCATAACTTGTTTATTTGGTTTGCAGTTTTGATACAAACTGAATGATTTTAAAGCTTCTTGAA
Organism: Rhea americana; assembly: GCF_003343005.1. NCBI lineage: Eukaryota > Metazoa > Chordata > Aves > Rheiformes > Rheidae > Rhea > Rhea americana. Next base: position 904,336 of record NW_028186330.1, read on the forward strand.
ATTCAGAGATTAAAGACACTACATATTGAAGCATACTGTGGCTAAACAAATGGCATTTGTTGAAAATTGAGAATTCAGCATACCATCAAGGTAAAACATTTTAGGAAAAAATATAGTCATAATTATCTATATAACAAAATAAATGTATCCCAAGAAAAATGCCCCATAATGTTATGTTTTATCAGAAATACCAGCTGAAGGATGACCCATCTATAGCCATTTACATACCCTCAGAATACAAATGCTCCAAACATTGTAAAGTAGCAGTATAGATATGCCTGGAAGTATAGTTAGCATTTTCCACAGTATTTAATGAAAACATAAACATTTATAGAGAGGTTTCTCCATGAGCATACTGCATAATAATCCCATACCGCTATTATAATTTTTACTCAAATATTATGTCTTACATATATCTTAAAGACCTTTAGTAGCTACTGCTATTCCAAAACATGCAGTTTTTAATCTGTTGGAATTCATTAACAGGGTCTTTTTCTTGTCTGAGAATCATAGTGCTAATCACAGCACTGAGAATTTCAGGAATCTGTGAATACAATTTTTGCACTAAAMGTAGATATCCATTTATGGATTTTCTGTATACAGGTATAATTAAAATACACTGTCTTATCACAGAAATCACCAGAAATTACTGACTATGCATCTAAGCACAGCGTCAGAGGGAACACATTTTCTRCGAGTGCTTTTGGCAGAAGTTTAGACTTACACTCTCCTTCCAATACTTAATAAAACATAGAATCAGATTGTAGCTGTAGAAGCACACATGCCAAAAACTTTAATTGATCTGTTCATAAAAACAAAGTTGGTAAGAGTAAGCTAGAACAGTCTGCTCTCTGGTTCAGGTGCAAGGCTTAATTTAAATTTTAATGTAGAAATGTTTTTCTGTAGCTTCACCAATAATCCCACATTAAATATATATTATTTCTCTTCTGTTAATTCTTGCACAGTTTTCTGACTATCTTCTGTGCCTGAAGTTTTTGCTCTACATCTTATAGCTCCCATGTTCCCTCATATGGGGATTATGCTGTTTCGTGCGCAGCTACAAGGAGCAGAACTATTAATAGATGACTCCGTAATGCTGCACTTGCTGGGCAGCTTGTGAACACCCAGAAGGGCTGCAGCAACACAGCACTACAGATTCTTTTGCTATGGCCTTTAACCATTTCTTTGCTACTTAACACATTTGATTATGCAATGCRTAGCACATTTGCTATGCTGCTCCACACGTCTGGTGGAGCCTCACAAGAAGGTGCATCCTACTCTGCAGAGCAACCACAGGAAGTCAAAGCAGTAGCATCACCTTTAGTCTTTGTACCAAGCTGCGTTGTCAAAATTACAAAAGAACAATTTRCTTTTTCTTGCCTACAAAGGAGACTGTTTCCAAGCATAAGCAAAATTGGCAGCAGACTCTCAAGAGCGACTAAACACGCAGGACCTTGTTCTCTCCTTTGCCCAGGATAGGCAGGGGCAGAATGAGAGAAGGTGGCAGCTTTTCCCCCAGTGCTTCCCCACCTTTCTCCTGCCTCATCTCGACAGGAACGGCAGCAGACTCAACAGTCCAGGACTTCCCCAAAGGYTTACTATCCTCAGCAGTTTCCACCAAGTGCTGTAGGACACCCCCAGACTAGTCATCCTCAAATCTGTTCTTCCAAGGGTGATGGCTAAATCCATCCTGSATCCAAACCCCTGTGTTGCCTACCTAACTTGAGAAAACTTGAAACAGGTCTGCTGCAGGCTCAGCCCAGTCTGGGTCTTCCCTTTTGGTGTGCCAATGTGAGCTTTGCCTCACACACACACACACGCACACACATAAACTTGCCAAAATTCACTTTTTATCAGCTGGCTCATACAAGGGACTCAAATATATAGTAACATTTCTGTTAACGATCTACAGGTAGTAGCAGAGTTGAGATAACTATCCTTAACAGGCATTCTTCTTAAAACATTCCTTTTATGTGTCAAAGATAAAAATTAACAACAGGTCATCTGATGAAGGAACAGCTAATTTCTGATGTGTGATACAAGGGCCATTTTGCTCACTCTTCCTAGGAAAGGTAACTCTCAGCTGCAGTCTTTTTTCAGCACATGCAGCTGGATAACAGATAAATGAATTCACTAGCCTGCTTCATACAGTAGGGAGATGGTATGAGAAAAAGTGCTAAAGGAAATATAATCTTGGAAAGTGGGAAAGAAAAATGTGCAGGTCATTCTCCCTTAGTGGGGTATAGCTGCCCCAGATAGGAGAGCAGGAAAAGACTCAGGTTTTGTYATTATTGTGAGCTGATGAAACTGCAAGATTACAGGAAACGTCTTTGCGAGTTTATTCCTATTTCTACAGGCATCTGAAGAATAAAACCCCCTTTTAAAAAGGGCATAGTGGCATAGACATTGAAGAAACTGGATGAGGGGTGTAGAAAATGAGAATTTCCTTTCAGCTCCTTTATGCCCTTCCCATGCTTATTTACCCTCTCCAGTTCCTTCCTTTGTCTTCCATCCCCCCCATCCACTGTAGTGCTGCATTTTGTGCAAGTATCCCACTGGAGGGAAGAGGCAGGCAAGGCTTTCGAAAAGTCTGGATATACTTAGCTGAAAAATCCCAGAGAACGATACAGCAGAGAATCTCTTTTCTGAAGAGGACTGGAAGAAGCCAGCTGTGCACCATGGCCTGACTGACAAGTTTTGATTTGTTTGTTCACAAACAACCCAGGCAGATGCGATGCTGCATTGCTGGCTCCGAAACAGAGACCTGTAGTACCTCCTCTGCCAAAGGAGGCAGCAAGAACGCCCAAGCGACAGCTCTCCGTGAGAAAGGAGGAAACGTTAGCATTTGCAGTATATGTTTAGGATAAGAAGCAGGCAAATAGCCGCCGCCTCCTGTCTTGGTCCAAAGCCCCAGCACTCACACTCCCCGAGAGCTGAAACACAAGCCTTTGGTCCTTCCTCAAGTAAACCACAGCACGCAGCCTGCTGGGGCTTTAGTAGGAATACTAGTGCCAAAGGGGGGGGGAGGGGGAAGATTTTACAATTCAGCCTTTTAATTATTAAACAGTCCTTTGACCATAGGACATCCACCAAGACACAGGCAGCAACTGTTAATGCAGGATCTCAAAACAGGCAGAAAATGATTCCTCACTTTTGACTTGCACAGGTGGGACCTGGGACATTGGTGTTTTCCAACCCAACCAGCCACATCTTGCAACTTACATGTAATGACCACTTTTCCCTTCCCTTCCTGTTAGGATCTTCCTGCAGTTCATTTGCATCTTCAGTGTGTAACTATGCAATTAGCTTCAAAAAAAAGAGCAGGGGCTGCTCACTGAAAGACTATTCCATACCTTTGAGACAGAAAAAGAGTGTGCGAGACTGAAGTGGAAGGTTCAGGGGAGGTTTCAGGACTGTCAATACATTTTTTTTCCTATTCTTATTCAAAGCTTTTCTATTCACAGGGGAAATATTCAATTAGGAAACCCCTATGGAGGAGAGGGGGAACCCAGCAGGCGAGGAGTCAAAAACCTCTGCAATCAGCACTGATAAAGGGCTGTTATTTTGACAAATGAGATAAAAAAAATAAAAAGCATAAAAGGCTGCAGCAGGAGGCCTGAAATGGACGCTGAGTGATCTGTTTCCTCGGAGTGAATTTGTTTGCCATGGCAAGTCATGCATGATTGTTGGAGGCAATATTCTCCGAGTTATCGTTGCTTTTTGCAGCTTTTTATCTTATTAGCAGTTACTGTAGTTTGAAATGTGYTAAGCAGAGCAATGCTCCATATGCGAATGCTTTCAAGAGTTTGAGTGCCACGTTTTCATTCATTTCACAGGCCTTCTAGGCTGAAGGRAAAGGTTCTGATGCAAGTAACAAATGGCCCTTTCCTCTGGGATTTGATGTCTCTTCAACTCTGTAGAAAAGAATCAAAACCAGATAGAGGAGTTGTAGGCTCAGTTCAGCACACGTTAAGCAATGTTTCATGGGTCTCAGCTTTGTCTGGCAGATGCGTTAGGAGGCTACACAACATCCAGCTTGACATTTGACATTCTATCATATCCCAAAGCATGTAGGCCACCCAACAAGTTGCCTAGAGCTATTTTCTATGGCCAGTTGAAACAYGGTGCCTGGAGATGTAGACATTACAAGGCTGTGCTCAGCACAATCTTCCRTTTGCAGCATCAGATCTGCAAAATGCAAACCCAGCACCATCCACCACCAAAGAGAAATCGTGCATGCCCTAGGAGTTTTGATAAGCCAAACTGAACTAACCCTGTGTAGCACCATAAGCAAYGGAGTAGAGTAGATCCATAGAGTAGATACAGCGAGCTACGTCYGAGACTCCGGTGGCTACTAATATGTCAAGAAGAATCTCATTAGTTTCTCAGCCACAAGTTCTCAAAAGCTGAGTCTCAGTACCTTAAATAAAATGCAAACAYGTCTTTATGTGATTTTTTTCTGGGGATGGCCACATACTTCTAACGATTAGGACACTGGAGTGTCCTACAGCTACATTCCTTGCTTAATGTGGCCTGCACCATAACGCCTGATAAACCTCTTCAACTCTTATTGTCTAGATTCTTTATCTGTAAAGTGGGATTAAAATACTTACTACCGTCCTCTATAGCACACAGTGGGTGTATAAACATCACGATGCCGATAATGATGAGCTGCCTTTGTGAGCCAGCTTGGATCTGAAACTTCTTTGGTGCATGGACTTACTATGCCCAAGTACTCTCAGAATACTATCGTGTACAATCAAAGACTGAATTAACCTGCAGAATCTAATTGCCTGGAAAACACTGGATTCTTCTAGCCAATTTGAACACGTTTTAAAACTACCCATTTGCATTTTAATCCTAATGAAGTAAAGAAAAATTCAATAGTAGTCTACTTAGCACACTATGGTACAATATTCATTAYAAAGTAATCATGAACGATCACACAGCTATAATCTAATAAGAAGACAAAAAGCACTGAAAAGCAGCAAGAGATTAGCAAGTCTGCTATATATGGAGTGTGGAGCTGGCAAAAGTCAGCTAATTATTTCAGTTATGCCTTGATAATTTATACAGCCAGCCACTTCTCCAAAAGATCTATAGATCTCTCTCGACTCCTCAGAGGGAAGAATAAATGTATCAGAAATAAAGTGCCTGGATTCCACACAAAGGGGTTCAATTCATAGCATTGTTAATGCAGGTCTCCAGGCCCTTGAGACAGATTAACTGATCACTTACTACCTGAATTATATCAGAAGACTCGCAGGCAACAAATCATAGGCAACTCAACATTCCAAAGCTTTTTGAGATCAATGGAACCAAATAGTTGAAACTGAGGCCAGTTGAGGCTTTATGAACAATATTGAAAAAAATCATTTACAGTGTGCTTAAGAAAGAGCAAGGTAAGATGGAGGTCCCTTGCACCAATGCTTACTGACTTCAAATACGTTTAGAGTCTGATGCYATGGAGGCACGCAAACTGCTCAGATGAGAATTCTCTCATGCARCTTTGGACAGGTGAGACACGGGTCAGCATTTGAGCGTGTCCTTTACGTTCCCTTTACGGTCACAGGAGGGAAATGGTTACTTTCAGGAGATAATCTGCCTAATCTGTTTTAAATTTTAGGAAAATAACTGCATTTCAGGAATACGTGTTTCTCCCTGCTGAAGCACATGTTGTGTATTCACAGGCTAATTCAATTCACTACAGTAGGGAGAGACTGTGCTGATAATGGAAAAGACRGAAAAAAGAGGAACTGAACCCCCATTTTCATAGTCCTTCAGGATCAAGGCAGTCCAGTGCTAGTTTGCTGCGTTATGCCTTTCAGATGTAATGAAWGGAATAACAGATTTTGGAGAGCTCCCTTTTTCGCTGTCGGCCACATCCCTTCTCATTCTCTCCACTGCTGTGCTATGTATGAGCTGCCTCGGCGTGGCTGTCTGAGCGAGCGGCCCAAAGTTTGGGGTGTGCTTCTTGGCTCCAAAAGGATGACTATGGAAAACAGAACCTTTATATGTCCCAAATGAGTGCTCTCAAATGAYGTCGTAGCCCATCAATAACAATTGTAATACCTTATCCTACAAATACAGCCTGCAAGATTCAAAACTGATTAGTGCTTCAGTATCTAGAAATCTAATCTGAACCTTTGAGAAGGTCCTGATCACTTGTCCCTGAAGACTTCTGTCCTCATCTCTTATTTGAGATTTATATGAGTATCTATATGATCTTGTTGGTCATATAAAATTCCTTGTATTTTTTTGGTTATTGTCTGCTTCAAAATAAAACTCTCAGGTGAGTTATATATTTCCAATGTATTTAGATATACTTAGCAATAAAGTGTTGTTTTCATTTCCCCTTCTGTTTGAAAAACTTCCTGTTTTCTACTTCTTCCTTCCCAATTAACCTTTTGCTTGCCTCTTTTCTTAGTAATAAAAAGTTAAATATGGGATGACTATAATATTAGAGGTGCAAGAAGAGTCAAAAAAATATCAACCAAATGAAGACACAGATGAGGGAGGCCACACAATAAGCAGAAGAATGATGCAAAGATAGCTAGTCTACAAAAWCATTGGGTTTTAATGTGCTTTCATGGTATCATTCTGTACTAATCAGTCATCTTTGCTATCTTGAAAAGCATGCAAGAGAGTTCACTGTGTAGTTATCAGTTCCTCTCTCTGCCTCTTCTTTGAAGAAAACATTAAAACAATTAAAATCTTGCACAGATGAAATAGACATGCAGACACTGAGGCAATTCTTTTCCTGGGATTTAGTGTTACAAAGCCCCAAGAGGCAAAGACATTAATTTGCAATAGTACTTTTAACAGAATTTTTTGTACCTGGAGCCACAAGTGCATAACTGGCTGATGACTATACATGCCAACAATATTCCCACGAGGCAGTAGGAATCACAAGAACTAGTTTTTAATAACATTTTTGACATTCAGCTAAAGCCCCCTCACAGTGGTGTGGCTTGTCCCCCCATGCCCCCCCCCTTGCTGCTGGAATTCCAGTGTGATAAGGAGAGACCTCTCCAGCCAATTTACACTGCTCTTCTCCTTGGAGGCATCATTACAGCCTCTTCACCCCTAGAAAGGGATTTATTAGCTTTGGATGAAGAGATTTTTTTAAAAGCCAGGGCTGATGTTTTCAGATAGAGTTTATTGACAAAATTCTGCCAATTTGGGTGATCCAGTGATTTTTGAACATCATTTAAAGGCCAGTTGCAAATATCCATTTTCCAGCTAAAGGTTCCTTTAGGAGATGGGCATCTTTTCATTTTCCACTGGAAACTTYCTTCCTTCCTATGTAGAATAAAAAATGCATTTCGCCTTCCAATCCTCACAGCTAAGGCTTTACAAGAAAAGATACATTTTTAGCCTGTGTTTTTAGAATACTACATTGACATTATATTAAACAGAAACTTATAACTCTTTTTTAATGCAAAACTTAAGAGTTAGTACATGATTGGATGCTCAAAGAATTCAAATGATAAAAAAAGTGATAATCRCTACGAGGAGGAATGTAAACCCCGATAAAACACATGAGATAGGCAGCTGGACTGGTGGTGGCAAACAAGATTCAGACACAAAGCTGGATAGCATGAATCAAAATTGTTAGTAAATGCAGCAACACATCCTATTAGTAACAAAATTCACTAGGAGAAAGACTTTAGGTTGTAGAAATTACCCTTAGGTGAAATGAACATCCGCAGCTCTCACTTTTCAGCTTTCCTGCAGCTTTCCTTTGATAATTTATTTCCACTCAGTCTCCAACACATTGTGCCCAGTCATCTATATACAGACATAAAGAAAAAAAAACTATAATAAATTAATCAAGCCATTTCTTCTATCTCCAAGCAAGAAGAAAGGCAAGCAGTTATCTCTATTCCAAACATTTAGGTGACAGCCACATAAGGTAAATAAGAGCAGTGCAGCTTCATTAAAGGAATGAAGCTCTACTGAAATACTTGGGTGCAATTTAGGACTTTGACTACATACTAAATGGAGTTTTGTTCAAGATTTGCTATCAAGAACTTTTGCTGTAGCTAGCAGAGATGTGCTTACACCCTGCTGCTCTTTTCTTCTGTCACATTTAACTCTCTCCGTGCTACCAAGCAGTACTGATAGCTCTGATGTTCCTCCAGTGCAACACAGTAAGTTGCTGGTTCCTAAGGATGCCATCCCATCTCACGCCCTGCCTTGCATACCAGAAAATGCAATCAGCACAAGCACAAAGTAAACTGTCCAATTTCTGTTTTTACTGATATCACACTGCAGTGGATGGGAAGAAAGGCAGTTATTAAAGACCCAAGACAGCACTTGCCCCCGTCATTCAGGTGAGAACATTTCTCAGTGCTTGAATAAAGAGAGGACAATTGTGGTAGGGCTTCTGCACTCACCTGGTTTTCAGGCATGCAAAAGCTGAGTGCTTTCTGACTGCAGCCTGCTTAGCCCCTGCAGAGGGAGCAGGAACACCTCATTTCCAGAGATGGGAGATTTGCAAGAGGGAATCTGGGATGGATGCAACTAATTAGACAAGTTTCTCTTCTCCCTCCGTCAGCAGAAAGAGARTGAACCCAAGGATTTCTACTGCAGGCAGTAGAATGAAAAGCACCTTAATGTGGATTTTACTGTAGTATTTTTTTTTCTGGACGTTCAAATGAAAGCCACTGCTGGTTGCCAGTCATGCATGTGCAGCAATTATATAATCAAGGCCAGAAACCCTAGAGGTGTGCTAGTCAGTGGCTTTGAAAAATTCCCCTTAACCAATACAGTTTTGAGGACTTATTTTTTTTAAAAAATAACTTTTGCTTTGATAACTTTGCTAAGCAAGATCTCCTATTGGTTTTCAGTTATTCCTGATCTTACTATTTATTTTTTACACTGAACAGTTTAGAAAATAGACCTTCATTTTAAATAATTCAATTGCTCCTACTGCTGTGCAGTTTGCCTTAAGCTCCCTGTTTCTATGCCTGGAGCGATGCTTAAGGCAAAAGAAAACTTGTAATTAGTTGGAGAATTTTACTCTTTAATTATAGAAGATATTTGGCTAGAACGACATTTTCAAGCAACGAGGAGAGGCTCGTTAAAGGCAAAGAAAAAAAAATCAAAAGCCCCCAAAAGAAATCATGATGTATTCCTTGTTTTGATGTACTACAACCCATTATGGTAGTGTTGAAGCAGGTTTAAAGCCTGAAGGGTGGGGGAAATAGATAACATGACCTTTTTTAGAGCATGAGGAATACAGCTACTGTCAATACCCTTCTTTCCAATCTCCAAGCTCAATGTTTACCTAAGAACCATTCTCAGTTTTCTTAACACCCTTGCAAGTTTAGCCAAATCCTTTTTWAAAAAAAGAAAGATATCTGTGGAACTGGGATGGTGACTAACATATTTCGTATGTCAACTCTGCTCTTTTCTTTCTTGTGCTTGCTTTTCCCAGGAAGAGCCTCTGCTGACTTAAGCACTCCATCTGCCTAACTCGGTTTTGGGCATCCTTCTCCTCTTCATCCTCCCTGCCATCTCTCATTTCACTCACAGTAGTCTATTACCCCTTCTGTCCCATCTGTCTTTGAATTTCCCTGCCTACTGTGCCTTCCTTCGCAYTGGGTCTGCTCCAGGTTCTTCATTCCTCTGCACAGGTTATTTCACAGGACATCAGTACWGTACTCTTAAGATTTTGTTCATTTGTTTTCTGAAGACAGATGCAACAAGTGCTACCACATACAGCTCTGCATGTACAGCATCACGACCTGCTTCCTACTTCTTAAACTGAAAATAGCACTGGAGAGGGAATCTTGTCCCATGAAACAGTGGATTATCTCATCATCTTCAAAATGATTAGTGCTACTGAAAATGCTCAATCTGGACTATAGTTTGCGGCAGTAAGGCTCCACAGTTAATTGCATGCTACTGGGGACATGGCAGCAGCTCCTGATTCTCAAGGAATATTTTCAGGCAGAAGCAACATCATACTAACAAATACAGTGTAGAAGCTTTCAAGTCACAGCAGCTTTGGCACCATCCCTGATACCACCTCCCATGCCCCTGCAGGCACTGGTTATGAGCAAAGGAGTAAGGTGCATGAAGCACGCATCTCTGAAGAGAAGGCACAAGTTCAAGAATATCTGACTAAGAGGAAAGAGTCATCAAGCTCACTCACCACAGAAATATGAGCATACTCTACCACTAAAGATGTGTTCACATAAGGAAACAAATATTCTTTTGATATTGTAGATATTGCAGTAAAATGTAATTGAATGCTGATAGAGTCTATTAGTATTGATGAAGTGTTAGGACCCAAACTACTAATAGCAAGGAGGAGAAATTCAGTGATTTGGACAAAATATGACTGGAGTGAACAGAGGTTAAGAAAACAGAAAATACTTCAGTTTTACCCACCGCATATATATTTCACAAGGGAACACTATCTTAATTTCCCTAGCTTAACTCCAGAAATTATTTTTCAGAGTAGTATTAAAATATCCTCTTTTGTGTTCAAATACGCAATGAGAAAAACATTACAAAATCAAAAGGAGAATGGAGGAAGGCACATAGACAATCAATAGGAAGGCCAAATTTTGACAAATAATGAGCATTTTATTTCCTACTGAAGTGAGCAAGGGCTTTAAGTGCCAACACCACATAAAACCTCCCTTGATAGGGGTAACTGAATTCCTGTTTAGGTCACGAGTGTCGAGCAAGCCAGGTTGCACAATCACCAGCAAACCACGACCACAAAATTGATGGAAATGAAAAAGTACAACAAAGGGCAAATGCTGCTATAAATCTGAAGCATTTAACATTCTCCAAGTACTTGCACACAGAAAAGTGCAGGCTGCATTGCATCACCTAGTCATGCAAAGACAGAGTGGTTGCGCAGCCCTGGAGTTGCAGCATAACCTTAAATTTGCTAGTTCCAGGACTTCGATATTTTCTTACTGTGTAGGATTTTGTACAGGCTCACAAGATCCAGGCCTGTAAGCGGGCCCAGAGGCTCATTGCGCTCAGCATAGCCACAGTGAGTGCTGTGCTGCAGTACCCACTGCTGACACTGCCTGGGGAGTATTCTCCCAGACTTTGCACGCTTACCCTCCTAATCATTTTTTGGCGTTGGCCTCTATACACAAGAACCATACTCATCCCTGAATAYATCACTTCACTGACACTAAAAAAGTCTGGAATTTTGCCAAAGTGCACAAATCCCTCACTGCCATTTTTGCAACACTGTATGATACAAGATGATTAAAATAAACGCAGGTTAGCACCAAGTAAGTAAAGCAGAGGCAACAGTTCTCAAGAGGTCACCTTCAGCACTTCCAGCCAAATGGTAAATTCCAAGAGTAAATAATCATTTATTCAAAAATATTCATATAATAAAACTGTGCTACAAACGGTACTCTCTCATACTGCATAAGCATTCTGTAAAGGACTGGGCATTCTTCTGCCAGCACAGAAGAGAACTCCCAAGTTTCCATATCAGAGCAYCTTGCTTTTCTTCTGGTTTAAAGCTGAAATAAAAAAAAATGTTTAAAAGTTTATTCTGCATTATTAATAATTTATCCGGTAAATAACTAAATTTTACCAGAACCAAAGTGAATTATAAAACGAGCCAAATAGATTGCCTTCTCATCCCCAACTTCGCTCAGGAGCACTGGGTATTCTTAGCCTTAATAATGGATCACAGCCTTCTGCAGGTTTTTCTACTGACATTTTTAAGTCTAAAAAATTATTCTTGGCAGGGTCTCTAGGAGTAGGGCAGGGGAGAAAATGAGCTGAAGAAATTCCCCTGAAGTTCAGAACTGGGAACCTTGGTAACTATTCCTCTCCTCTCACAACATCAGGTGGAAAAAAGATGGTAACTGATATCTGCAAGAGGAGAAGGAAAGCAGAAGGATATTTTCTTTGCTCTAAGCTCCAAACCAGAACTTGCTGGTACAGCTCCTTGGGGATTACAACTGTATTAGACTTCCCTCCTGCTTATTTTAGAGTTAGCTTTTGTCAAACTGCAGTGCTAGTTTCTGATGTTGCTATTATCCATAAAATCCTCAAAGTGCTTTTCCTTGGAGAGTTACTTTTGAAAAATCATGATTCAGCCAAAATGCTTTAGAAAATAAAAAAAAAAAAACAAAAGCAAAAGGTCTTAGATGTATTTTGATCAAGTATATTCCAGCTTGCCCATTGTGAAGCATGCTGAGAAGGATTACCTCAGATTTAAAATCACAAAATCATATAAGTTGGAAGGGACATATGGGGGTCATCCTGTCCAACCTCCTGCTCAAAGTATGTCTCGTTACAGCAGGTTGCTCAGGGCCACGTCCACTTGGGTTCGAATATCTCCAAGGACGGGGATTCCGTGACCTCTCTCCAGGCAACCTGTTCCGACTTCGGCTTCTCTCAAGGGGGACATTATTTTTCCTTACACCAAGTCAGAAATTCCCATGTTCCACCTGGTGCCCATTGCCTCTTTTCCTTTCACCATGCACCTCTGAGACAAATTTGGCTCTGTCCTCCCTACACACTCCCAGCACTCTCTGAAGCCTTCTCTTCTCCAAGCTGAGGTGACCCAGCTCCCTCAGCCTCTCATTGTCAGTCCTGTGCTTGTCAGCCCTGCCCACATCAAGGGCTCTGCTTGGCTTGCTCCAGGATGGCACTGCTTGATATGCACTAACTTAGGAGCCCCAGACTGGACATAGTCTCATAAGTGCCAGATAGACAAGGAATAACCAGCTTCCTTGACCTGCTGGTTATACATGTGGAAATGCAGCCCAGGATGTAGTGGCCTACTTTATTGCAAATGTTTGCTGACTCAGGTTCAACTTGCCATCCACCAGCACCGAAAGGTCTTATCTGCAGTGCTATTTTCTATCCATTCAGCTCCCAGCCTATCTTGCTGCTCCAGTTACTCTTCCCTAGTGCCAGGACTTGCACTTGCCTTTGTTAAACTTCAACAGTTTTCTGTCAGTTCATTTTTCCAGCCTAAGGAGGCCCTTTTAGGTAGCTGTCCTGCCCTCAGGTTATCTATGGGTCCCCAGTTTGGTGTCACTGGCAAATTTTCTGGGAGCACAAAATCATCCAGGTCACGAATAAAGACATTAAACAGTATTGGACACAGTATCAGTCCCCGAGGGACATCACTGCTAGAAGGCCATCAGCTAAATTTTGTGCCACTGATCAAAACCCTTTAAGCCTGACAGTTCAGTCCATTTCCTATCCATCTTGCTGCCCAGACTGCAGCAAGACTGCTGTCTTACTAAAGTCAAGGTATACAATATCTATTGTTCCCTTACCCACAGAGCTCTTCATCTTTTTATAAAAGACAATCAGGTTAGTCAAGCGTGATTTTCCCTTGGTGAATCTGTGCTAGCTATTCCAAATCATCTTGTCTTTCAGATTGCTGGAAATGCTTTAAGGTRAGTTTGCTCCAACACTTTCCCCAGGACTGAGGTAAGGCTGACCTTGACTTCCCTTCTTGCTCTTCTTCAGGATGAGTATAACAGTTAGGTTTTTTCAATCATCAGGAATCTCTGCTGGTTGCCATGACCTTTGAAAGATGATGGAGAGCAGCCTTTCAATGACCTTAGTCACCTACCTTAGCACACCATAATCCTGCAGACTTGTGTATGTCCAGATRGCTCATGTGCTCCCTAACTGCATCTTTCTCCATAGCGGGAAAAGCCTCATTCCCAAGGCTCTTCTGGTAATCCCTGGGAACTGAGAGTCCAGAGGGCAAACACCAACAGTGAAAACCAACATCAGCTGAGCAGTGGGCCAACATTTACACTTGCCTTCCTGTTTGTCTGAAAACACAAAAGCGCTCAGAACCACTTTTGTTGCCTTTCACATCTCCAGCCACTTTCAACTCCAAGTGAGCTGTGACTTTTCTAACTCTAGCCCTGCACTCTCAAGCAATGCTCTTAGGTGGCTCCTGGGGAGCCTATCCCCATTTCCACCTTCAGTGTACTTTTATTTTGTGTTTGTGCTCTGTGAAGAGTTCCTTATTTCAAACACAGCAGATTATTTCAGAGAAAGGACGAGTTAACCCTACATAAGAGATATTAGTCTCCTAAAGCACGAGGGGAAATGCTCATGTGTTTCTCACGGTGATGAATGTACTATAAATCCATTTATAGGACTGAATAAAAGTTCATGGTTCTTGAGTAACTGGAAGAGTAATCTGTGAAATGAGTGTCAATTCTTGGTGTGAGTGTCTTTTTGCACAAAGACTACACACTAGGCCCAGTTTTTGCATTTATCTAGACTTGGGTTCACTGTTTTARGGTACTGTTAAGGAATCTGCCTCCATTTAGCACATTCTTTCAACTTTCTCTGCTTTGCTTTAAGCTCCCCRAACGAGCCTTTCTTAGTCGGTGCGTTGCAGATCTGCTGATGAGCTTCATCTAGCAAATGGAGCCCCTGAGCAAGAAAGGGACAGAGGTACTACACCAGAAGCCACASTATACGGGAGCACAAGGTGATAGGCAGAAGAGTGAATCTCTTACTCAGTACTTGAGACATGACACATTGCACTGAAGCACCTGACCTAGTTGTGAAGTTCAGGACTACTGCTGTAATCTTGAACTTAGTCTTTCAGCCCATACCCAGTCCTAAAAAAAACAAAACAAAAACAAAACAAACAGTAGACACAGAACCATTGCTGCAGCAGCAGGTTGCAGGTTGGAGGGAATTGATTTCTAACTGTAAAGGAAAAAGAAAAGTTAAGAAAAATCCCCAAAGCAGGCAAAGAGATGGAGGCCAATATCTAGATGCTTAATTAAGAAAATTAGTTTCAGCTCTGGAATTATTCGTAGAGAAGAGCTGAGCACATCATAGAAACAAGAGCACATTTGGCACCCTAAAATATATGCCCAAAAACGTAGGAGGTGATTTGGTATTTGTCTGCATTGCCAATTTGAAAGAACCAACAATGAGAAAGCTTTCTATCAGAAGTTAACKAACTTGGACCACAAAGCATTCACACAGAAGAGTGGCAAAAGGAAAGGTTTTCATTTCATCCTTTGTCAACAGCCATGAAGGATACGAACCCACAACCACATGCCAACAAGTCATGTCATGAGATCACTGACTTAGACTTCCTACTGCCTGTTGCAAGCAATGCACAGAGGTAGTGGCCTCCTAGTGGAAACATCACTCATTTATACAGCAGAAGTGAAGGTTTTGTGAGCTCATGAAGGACCAGTGGGTTTGCAGAGGTTAATGATATTAAATGAACATTACTGTTAAGGTTCCTTCTCAACTTCCTTTCAGCAGACTAGGACTGGCCTCTTATCATACTCCCAATACTCTCTGGTTCTGTGAAGCCCATGGGATAAAGTCTCCTTTTGCAGAATATTAAGCAAAATCAGGTTGAGTGCAGAGATTTATTTATTTAGATTCCCTGACATACAGACAGATTGACTTCTGTTTCATCTAAAACATTTCAGCAGTGCTCACATAGAACACAAATCC
Organism: Rhea americana; assembly: GCF_003343005.1. Taxonomy (NCBI): domain Eukaryota; kingdom Metazoa; phylum Chordata; class Aves; order Rheiformes; family Rheidae; genus Rhea; species Rhea americana. Next base: position 919,804 of record NW_028186330.1, read on the forward strand.
TTCCATTGTATCTAGAGAGACTTACCATCATGACCTACAGTAAGGGGTTAATCAGCTRCAGTAATAGCTATAGGATCAGAATACCATGCAGCAATTTAAGACTTCACATTTGCCATTAACAAGAAGTGCAATTACATATTGAAACACTTCATTTATTAAGTCAGTGCTCCTTATACGTTCTCATGACACTTAAATTTSACCCTGTAAAACTAATCAGTTCGCATATGTAACCATGTAGCCTTGTAATATAATATCGTCATTCCTAGTAACAGACCATGGGCTTTGTACTGAGTTTGCAAGGCCTCAGGGCTAAAGTGTGTTGGACTTGCTCTGGTCAGAACTTTTCCTGACCTGCCTGTAGTTTTGTTTTAGCTTAGCTAGCTTAGTTGTAGCAGCAGTTCTTATTGACTAAGCATTTATGGCTGATTTGTTTCACTTTTACTTATGTGTGTGTGGTACAGCTATAGTTTTATACAAATAGCAGTAAAAAGCAGTTATTCKATGTAGAATGAGATATTTACAACTCAGCAGTGAAATTCCCTTGTTCAGTTTGCATYCTTTGCAGGTGATTGTTTTATAATGTATGTACTACGCATCTTTGGGATATTTCATTAACAGTAACATCTGGTATTGAGGCATTTAACAATTCCTTGTTTTTCTGAAAATGAAATGCCTATCACAACTATGTTGAGAGGGGAGGGCTTTTTGTTGATGAAATAATCAAATTTTAAATCAAAATCATATGCTTTGKCTCTAATCCTGGTGCAAGGATAGGGACCTAATTCTGCATCCTGGAGACRTTTTATATTCATCTATATCTCCAGGACGGAGGAAAAATAGGTATACACACACACATATGGTTCTATTAATTCATAACCCCTGAGAACATATATTTGATAACATGGCTTGCCTTTAAATTAATATGGGTCACGTGCATAGGCTGGAGCTAAGTGGATAATTCCTTCCCATGCTTGTATCCCTTCCACCTATACATAGCAATCTGAAAACCATATTTGAAAGGTAAAAGCAAGCGATACATGTAATCGTTATGGCCCAAATCAATGTTCTACTATGGGCAGTTAAATTTATTTCCTAATCAATAGTATTTTGAATGAAGAAGTGTGCATGTGTATAAGTGCTCACATTCTGCTCCGAGATCTTCTCTAAATAGCAACACCGATGAAATACTCACTAAAGTCCTGCAATCCCTCCTGTCCTAAACATTCAGTTTATGTAAGAAATCTATCCCMAACTTCACTCACATTCTGCGTAATTTCAGATATGCCAGTAAATCTGCAGACATTGAGGAAGGGCCTCATGCAGCAAAGACACCTGACCGKTTTCAGTAGCTCTGGTATTTCCCTAATCCTGCAGCATGTAAACAAAATCACAGTAGCTTTTCAGAAGCACCTCTAAGAATACAAGTAATCTTACTCCTCCCTTTGCCAAAGCAGATCACAAATAATCTGATCTCCAGCTAAGCCCTTAAGCAGAAGCCTGTTCTGAGTTTGGTTGCACATTTTTCTCTTTTCTTTCCTCTTCTTCCTTTACTCATTATTCATGCCCACGTATCCTTTCCTTCACTCTCCAGTTCTATTTTATCCCACTCTCTTTCCGTATGTTTCTTCCCTTCTAGATTATTCTTCTTTCTCAGTTTTTCCTGTGCCTTCYACTCTGTGCAAACACTGAGCCTTTGCTTTTTATGGTGGCTCAACCTTCCCTGGAAAATGAGAACCTCAAAGGCATGGGCTTAAACATTAAAACAAAATTCTCTGCGTTTCCAGGCTGAATTTTATTTTTGAATGAAGCTATAGATCAGCTTTATTCCAGCAGAACTGGCTTTTGTTCAATAGCCATGAATTATTTATTATTTTTTAAGCTTTTGTGGTAAAATACTGATTAAAATTGACGGATAAAGAACTCCCCCCCCCACCACGCACCCTCACACCTTTCAGGTATCAATGACTCTGTATGGATTTACCTTGCTACCTGCACTTCTTTTCAGAAAGGCCATGTTAAATAAGTAAATAAAAGAAAAAGCTGTACACTGCAATATAGATAATCTGCTATACTATTATTAGACACAAGAAACTGATACAACCTTAACCATCAATTTTACAAGCTACGTGGAAAAAGCATTTACTTTCATTGGTTTCATATTATAATGTAATTAACTATTTCCCAAACAACCATCAGAAGGAAGCACCTACCTTAGGATCTTTCAATTTCCTACAACTGCAACTAGTAGAAAGGCTTCCCAGCAGGTACCCGCGCCAACACATGTACAGAACATACACACACGCATAGATCAACAAGGACAGATGCAGTCAGTGTTCACTCAAACAGCACCAAGGGCTCTATCCTGTCCCTCTTGTGAGGTGTGCGCGTGTGTGTCTCTGTGTGTGTATATATACACAAACACACACTCATACATACATTTTATATATATATATATATATATACATACACACACACGTACAACATGTCTAAAGCCAACTCCTGGAGGGATCCATTTGGTTTATCCCATAACTGGTTCCTGAATCCCTGGTTTCCCCAGTTGCTGGCACCTGGACATACAAATCCCTGATGCCACTCTAGTTGTAGAACCCCTCACTCACGCACTGCAGGTCCCTTCAGCAGCTGGCTGCAGACCATCCAGTCCATCTAGAAGCTTGCCCTGCACCCTCACTGCTCCAGGTGCCTCTCTCCTAGAGCGAGACACATGCACCCCTACCCTAGGCACACATACACAAATGGGTCTCAGTCAGTGTCCAGAACCCATGGTTCATCTGGTGGTTGGCCAGGAGTCCCCTGGTCCCTCTGATAGCCAGCTGGCCTGTGGTCTCACCCTCAGAGAGGCGCACACACACACACACACACACACCCCTGGTCCCGGGTCATGTCACCTCACCGGCTCAATGTTTGCCAGCGAGCATGCACTCACTCAGATCCACCACTTGCTCCAGCTGCTGGCACCACAGGCTCACTGGTCCTCTCACCCGCAGTCCCATGCCAGCTGCTGGCACAGAGACCTCCATGCACGCACATGCACACAGAACAGACAGTCCTTTACTCGTGAAAAATAATAAGAAATGTAATAAAATTTCTTTGGTAAGAAATTTAGTAAAAAAGAAAAGAAAGAAAGAAAAAGAAAGAAAAAAAMCCTACTGGTCAGGTGCAACACATGGCCAGCCCTGTTTACATGCGACCTGTTTTTTTTTTGTTTTTTTTTTGTTTTTTTTTTTAAAAATAAACTCCTGTTTTCCTGTAGAGGATCACCTAGATCCCTCCCTTTCTCTGCCTTTGGTTCCTCCCCTAAACATCCCGTTTTTTTTTGTTTTTTTTTTAAAAATAAACTCCTGTTTTCCTGTAGAGGATCACCTAGATCCCTCCCTTTCTCTGCCTTTGGTTCCTCCCCTAAACATCCCGTAACAAGTCTCACACCACCCCGAAACACTGTTCTCCTGAGACCTGTACCCCAAGATAGTGCCCCCCCTCAGTCCAGTGGGAGCCTSCCCGTTGCCTCACCGAGCCTGGCCCACACGGCCAACGCTCCCCCGGGAGGAGCCGGACAGGGTGTCCGCTCCTCTTGGAGGTGATTTTGGTCCTCCCCCCCTCCACATCTGCCCTTGTGCCTCTGCGCACCTTCGTGCTTGTGGAGGCGAGCTTCTTATTTCACAACCTAACACTCACCAGGCACAAAATTTAGTTTAAAACAATTTATATTGACCATACATATATGGCAGTATATTAGCAATGCAATATTTAGTAAGATACCTTTCCTTGGACTAGAGGGCACAAAAAGGCACAAATTCACTTCTGTGAAGGTAATGGCTCTTGTACACGTAAAATTAACACTGACCACATCTACCACGTGAAAACCATCTCAAATCTTCCTTACGGAACTTAAGTTTTGGAACGGGTCTATTAAATGTTATTCTTGTATTTCCACCCATGCATCAGAGACTCCTTCATAACATAAATCATTCTAGAATGGCGCTATGGGAAAGAGCTTAACACTCACCTGGGATTTTCATGTGTAGGAAACRGACATTTTTCCTCCCTCTTCTAAATCATCAAGGTGAAAGATTAGAGAGTATTTTTAATGTCTGTATATTAATGTCAGTATATTTTTATGCTAATCCTGTGGGGTCTAAAGTCTAAAGGAGACAAAAACAACTCAAAACTTKGAGAGAGAAACTACATTAGGATTTTGAGCATGAACACTTTAAAAAAATAGAAAAAAAGAATATTTGTCAAAGGATGAAGCCAGTAATTCATAAAAGGCTTAGTACTAAAAATCAGTTATGCTTGTTTCGAGAAGGATAACCTCAGTGGACACAGTATTATCTCAGATTAGGGTCCCAAATATATCAGAACATGCAATTCTTCACCATTTTGTGAAGATTCACTGTTATGCCAGACCCTCCCCTTGTAATGCTAAATTATACATTTAGTTTACTGTGAAACAGAACTGACATGGTCATAAATCACATAAATTAATAAAAATTGCATAAAGCACCACCTGCGAGGTCACAAGCAAAAACAACCTGGGGAATGTACTGGGCTACATTAAGACTTCTATTTCATTTTTATGCAAGAAATATTGCTCCTTGGCTGGGCGCTGCTTGTTTTCATGTTTARGTGGGTCAGTACACAGAAGCTTAGTCACATTGCTGGAGCAGAAGAAGAAATGAGTAAGATGGCACAGGCTAAGGGAGCAGAGAGTTAAGCACTGTCTTTCAGTGCGAGATCAGTCATCATTTCCCAATTTAAATTTGTCATTTCCCAATCTAAATCCAACCCAGGCTAGCACCCAAACAAGCACTCACAACCCTCATGTCCTGCAGCTTCTTCTCCATGGACCATTGCACCTAGGCGGGTGCTCATATGGCCACATAGTTGGCTTTCACCAGTAATTTCATCTTGCACCGTTTTAAGAAGATCACCTGCAAAAAGGTTAGCTCCATAAAGAAAAAAAGTGGAAATAATGTTCTCAGCAGCAGCAGCAGCACAAACATGCCAAATTAAACTGGCTGGGGAATTTAAATTGATTCTTCACATGCTTTCCAATTGTTTGCAATGGTTTAATATACAATAAATCTTCAAAGAAAAAGACTTTGGCTGGGCCTATCACAGGACAGCAAGTAGAGCTCTATCAATTAAGACTCCTATGTATATATTTAGATAATAATAATAAAGCTCTTCATTTCAAAAGGAAAATTACATTAAATTTCAGGAAAAAAAAAGATTAAAACCTGGGTTTAGTGCTACTACCTTTTAGAAGCTTAATAAACAATCTAAGCCTGTGCTGCTGCTATTTATCAGGAGATTTACAAAAGAGCCTGCCCATATGCATTTATCACGGGAAAAATACCGGGCATATGCACATTCTGGTACTGCCTGTGCTGCTGGCTTTGTATTTTCTCTTTTTCAACATCCTACAGATTACCTGTATTTGCCATTTTAAAAAGATTGTAAACCTATACACTATTATAAATACCCTAAACAACAGAATTAGAACAAGAAAAGAATCTACCAAATCAAGGCACAAATCAGCAAATAAATGCAAGCCATCCTGATAAACTATACTCACCTGAAGAGAGAAAATACAAAGAGATGCAGTCAATAGAAGKGAAAGATTATACCGAACATCTCTCATTTAATTATACTCTTACTTTTGTACAGCACAAAGAGAGTTCAGTGATAAATATTTAGCCATAAGACTACAAACCTTTCCAGTGGGTATGCTGACTAGCAACTTCTCTAGGCCAAATATAGTTTATGTCTTCATTCTGAATTGTAGAAAGTCTCACAGAGAGCTGTGGCAGAAAAATACTTCCCCCTCCACAGAAAGGAGGATGAGATAACCTGCAGTTTACTTTAGCCACATACATATACATAAATTATACACATAATACACTAAAGAGCAAGTATCAAAAGTCTCAGAGGAACAGCTAAGGAGTGACACCTCTACAGATCAAGAGGACATTGTCTGCTGCCTCCAGTACCAGCTAGAGAGTGAAAAAAACAAAGCAAACAGTTGGGAAAAGGCTCCTCATCAGACTTACTCTGCATATATCAGAATACCAAAGCCCTCAAACCAAACCTCAAAACCCCAGGGGAACAACCTCTACCAAAACATCCAAGCAGCCATTTCAAGACACACTTATTAGCTGTGGGAGACAAAAACAGAGGGAAAAAAAGAAAATCCAACTACTTACTAGGTAGAGAGAAAAGAAATTGCAGCCTCCACCACCAAACTTCTGGAGAACATAGTGGGTCCCAATGGGCTACAGCTGGGAGCCTCTTCCAGATTTAAAGAGGTAGCAAAATTTTGCTGAAAGGAAAGACAGAAAAGAAAGTAATCTGTCAAAGGAAAAATAGTTCTTCTTTATAAAACCTGTAATAACTGCCTGTGGAAAGAGTTTGATATATTTTAACCATGGAATACTACCAAAACTGTTTGATTTAATTTAGGTTGTGCTTGTCTTCTATCTCATATCTTATAGAAGACAGTTTGATTTGCATCAAATCCATCACGACAGCCTCAAAAGTCTAATTCAGGATTCTTAGTGTAATTTGAAATAATTTTGCACACACACTTGCATGTTTTGCATTCAGTTTTCTGTGCTGCAGGCCTGAATTTAAACTAACTTTAAACTTGGTTAGCTGTGATTGGTATGGATTACTCACCTAAGAATCTGCTCAGGTGTTTCAGATGGATTTTGTAAGCATTYGTAAATCCAATTACGCCATGGCAGAACTGCTGACATCACCTGTGCTATCTTGGGAAGAATGATCTGTCACTGTCTATTTGAAAGCATCCCCTATTTTGGCCTTGCTTGCTCGAGTGCCCTAGGGAAGCATCTGATYAGGACTTTGTTTTTAGCAGTGGTTATGAAATATAATATTTGCAAGAGAGTAAATCAAGGATTTCCCCCCCGCCTTTGTTTTGCAGACATTTACCTTTACTATTCTCAGTAGTCTCCTTCAACTGAGTTCAGTCAGTGCCTTCACACTTTTCAAGGTTGGGTCTCTGTAGAATCTGGATTTCATACATTATCATAAAGAAAATTATATATTAGGGTACCAAAATAATATGGGCAGGCAGGTTTAGAGCTTGGAAGCGCATTCATTCATTCAAAAAGCCCTGCTGCTGTCAAAGAACTATGGCATTGTTTCCTACAACATTATTGCTGACATATACAGATTATATATAAAATGTACTTTGATCATGGCATGTTTTTTTCCTCTAATTCAAAACTAGCTAGCAGTCTGGTTGCTGTTTGAATCTATTCTAAAAATACCAGAAATTGCTGGCTTGCTACAGACAGTGAGACTGTTAAGCGAATAACTATGGTGATCCGTTACATGCCAAGCAAAAGGAAAGCAATACCAGTTTAATGAAGCACACACACGTGTGTATTTCCAAACCTTGCAAATCCAAGGGAGCTGGTTAAATTGTGTTTGCATTGATGTGAGTCCAGCCTCAGTGACACCGGGTCACTGAGTGACTCCAGAAATTGTGTCACAGTCAATCAGGCTTTCTGCAAATTAGAGGGGACCCAACCTCAGTAGCTTACTAGTAGCCCATATCATATATTGCAAGATAAAATTTGATGTCATAGTAATTAACCTGAAAGGGTGAAACTGTTGACTGTGACAATACAGCAATTTTAAAAAAAATGTTGCTCAAGTTTGCCAAGTTGCTGTCCAGTAGTGAAAAGTTGCATGGATGGCCTGATAGAATTCAAGACAGTATTTCACAATATGGTCTAAAAGCCAATAAATGAGTTCCCCTTCAAATCTGATTTGCAGTGTTATATGAAAAGTCGATATATATAGCTGCWGACAGGAATGTGTACGAGCTACAATAGTGCAATATATAAATAGCATATATACATACCATACAATTTTTTTGAGTATTGTCTATCCCAATCACTTTCAGATAATGTAGATCCTTATTACAAATGTTCAAGGGTTTTGTTTTGGTTTTTTAAATTGCTAACCTCATAAGCAGCAAAGCATTTGCATTTTAAAGAGAAAGCTGTACTAGATGAAGGTTCTGTTTGAATATTTGCATGCATTTTAACGAGTCAGTTCTAAAGCTTTTCAGTTGTTAGAAAAACCATCATGTACTGAAATAGTCTAAAGTTGTGGCAAGCCACAAGGTCTATCAGTTTGTAAGAACTAGGGGGTGGAGGTACTGCATCCTTTATGATACTTAGTCCATGCAACAAAATGCTTTCTTTCCTCTTGCAGATTTYTTCTGAGGTTAGAAACAGGGATGTTTTTTATTTAGAGAGGCTGAGCATATTATTACCCATTCCATAGCTTCAGAAACCTTTCTTTGCTATTTGCATGTCACACTGTGTGTCTGTCTTGTTATCTGAGTGGCACACAAATGACCAAAGAAGTGTCAAACACTGTAAACATGACATCCTATAAAATAGCACAAGGACTATTATTGTGCTGAAAATTCYTTTTGATTCAAAGAACACTGGTGAGAAAATGCCCTAATGCCCTATAATGACAGTACAGGATGCATTTTGATCTCATCAGAGAGAAACATATTTTAAAATGGACTATTAGAAAGCTTGTAAATATAGAAAAGTTTCTAGTGAAGCAAATGAAAACACTTCCATTGATTTAATTAAAATTGAAATGGACCTCCTTTACTCATTAGCAGTCAGTGGTAGAGACTCTGGTTTATATCCAGTACCGTACAGTACAGATCACCTCACAAACAGGGGGACTACTAACTGTTTGAAGAGACAGAGTAGTATCACAGCAGGGGAATGTCTTAGTGGCTGTTGTAATGAACAACACCTTGCAAGGGATAACGTTTCCTAGTTGACCTGGTGATTAGATTAGGGAAGATTAATTTATTCAACATTTTACTAGCAGCTTTTGAGAGCTCTGATTTGAATCTTTCTCATGTCTAACTATGTATGCCACATCATCTGTAACTCCCAGGTATCAAGTGAAAATCAGTGGTTCTTCATGTCCTCCTCAAATACCCTGATATAGTAKGGCAAGAGGCTCTTCTCTTATCAGCCTATATGTGATCCCTCATAAAATTGTGCTTCCTGTCTGCTTCTGAGATTTTGCAGCTTTCAGTTTCCTTTCTTATAGATAAGAAAATTCTTTTTTTTTTCCAATGAGATACACATAGCACACTGAAAATCTGAGACACATACAAAAATGGAAATGTTTAGTACATAACAGAGCCATAGGACATACTTCTAGACCAGAAGATAGGTTAGTATATTGCATTATCTGTGCAGGGGATTTTTTACAAGATAATGAACAATACCCACAGAATAAAACACATTGAGGCATGTATGTATGTGTATGATTATGTATACATATTTTATATCTATCCATCTCCTGTGATGTCACTAAAGATATCTCAGGTATTTGACTTGCTTATTTCCTTCTTTCTTCTTCAKGGCTGTTATGTCTAAATCCCTTCTCTTTGTCCACTATTCTATTTTCTGTCAGAAAGGAATCCATCTGAATTATTTAAYAAGAAATATTTTCAATAGAAAATCTTTCAACAGTGTCACTTTCCACAGACTGGTCTCCAAAACATTTTTTCCTGGAAATCCAACAGAGCTATAATTAATATATGTGAAATGCCCCAGGATACGTTCTTGTCTTTCCGCAGTGCAAACAAAGCATTTGTTTTATATAAATGTACSTGTTTCATGGGTCAAGAGGAGAATGTAGGATTAACAGGAGAGGCTGCAGAAATGAATTTGGGTCAGACAAATACTTATACATGAGAAAAGCTAAAACAAAATAGGAAAAGGATTTCTAAAATTTGCTTTTAAATATACTGAAAAAAAATCCATTTTAATTCTATTGTTCTGCTAAATCACTCTGTACCATTTATTGAGATAATATGCTGGTGGATGGCTATGGGAAATTGTTCACATTACATAAAATCTACAGTTATATTTTTTTAAATTTTTTTGCAGTTAAAAGTAAGATAAATGGTAAAATACATGCAAAATTTTTTTTTAAGAAAAATCCAGCAATAGCTGTGCTGACACAGGAGTGACTGCAACAGAGCAGAGAAGGCATGTTCATAATCCGATGACAAATCTCTGACAGTAAAATGTGCCTGGTATTTTAGGGGAAGATTCTGAAATTCTTCAACAATCGGTTACAGAGAAATCTGCTTTGGGAAAGAATTATTTCTACCTTTGCAAATATTTGTCTGAAATGTATGAGCTCATCTTCAAACTTAAAGGAATAAAATACTGAGTGTGATTCTGAAACATGTACTCTTTTATCAGTTTAAACATCCATTCAGAATGAGAATAACATCAGTGATGACCTAATTTAGTATCCTGTTAAGCTTCYGACTTCAGTTATGTCGTGACGATGAGTTCAAAAAGCAATCGTATTTTCACATAGTTAACATGCACCTTAGCCAATTCACATCTCTTTATAAGTACTGGAACTTGAACATAAATTCTCAGCAAACCCACAGCATCTAATGACCTCCTCCCCCAGATACCACATATAAAATGACAGGAAGAAACAAAGACAAAGAATTTACTGGGTAAATGGAAATTCTAAGAAAAAGTCCTTTTCATCTTACTGGCATGCACCTACTTCTCCTGCTGCTGTGGAGTTACAGGTTGTACATGTGAGAATATGTATATACATCTATATACCTATATCTTTATATATTTAAACAGTTAGCCTGTAGTTATGTGAATCATCTTCCCATATTACTCAATCTTGATCCCAAAATCTTTCTTCATCAGACAGTTTTCCATATGCCATACACCTAGTAGCTCTCGTAGTTTGCTGCTGAGCATTCATCCTTTTTGGRGGTGGAATCTGCAGAGAATGTTTCATTGATTTCCAATATGATACTTGTGTGCTCTATATCCTACTCATTATCCACCTTACCAAGTTTGCTTTCTTTAACTGGTGCCAGGAAGTGTAGAMTTCTTTTCAACTGGAGCTGTCCACAATGATAATTACTATTTAATTTTTCTGTGAATCTTTACACACAGATACCTTACGGCAGTTTACAAGCAAAGATGTCTTAAGTAGCAGCTTTGCCAGTCTGTAGATTTCAAACTAGAGGGAAAAAGAAATGAAATGTTTTGCCTTCAGGTCTGCAGCACATCTTAGCACATGTCAGAATAAAGTTTTAGCCTCTGGGCAAGACAAATATGTAAGAAGGCTCTTCAAATAAGAAGGGAGGACATCTGATTTGCTCATAGAGTGAGGACTACTGGGGCAACTGCAGTATCTGGGGGTGAAAACATAATGACTAAACTAACTTTTTTACTTAATGACATGGGGACCCTCTTTTTGGTGTGTCACTAGGACTAGATTCAGCATGGTTGTAGTCAATGCTCTAATCCTCCAATGTACAACAAAATCTGTCCTAGTATGGCTCCACTGATTCCTATATATATGCTGGACTGGGTGTAATAGAAACCAGTAAATGTTTAAGTCATTAAATTAGTCAGTAAATGAAGACCCACCCAATAATTAAAGGGATAAAGCAACCTAAAATGTCTTTCCAGTAACGTGTTCATTCTTGCAAAAAATCCAGATTTTCTGTAGAAACATGGGAACAGAACTTAATATGCTCACCTCAAGAACATACATTTTTTTACCAYCAAAAGTAAAAGATTTTCCTGAGGTAACCTGAACCTGGATCAAATAAAACCCTATTTCTCTATTTTATGAATAAACTGCCAATATTTAGTATGAATATTAACTTAAAACATGACTTCTTTTACATCATACYTTATTCTGATGTTCTAGTCCTCAATCAAGATGAAATCTATGGACTTCAGATAGTTTCCAAAAATCTAGAACTACATTATTTGATTATCTACTTAAGAGGTAAAGGCTGGAGAGACCCTTAACAGAACTTTGATGCCAAGCAAAGCTCTCATTGCACAAACGAAAAGTGCATATTGATATACCAAAGGTGACATTCTTGATACCCCCAAAAGTGCCAATGAAAGTTTCGCATACTAATTGAGGGCAATGTGATTTGCAAAATTGGAATTTTTTTTGTGGTGAAATTATAYACGAAGTTATTATAGAGTAACATTGAACTTTGAGCTCTTTCGTTCTTTCCCGTTAGCTAGAAGRGTTTAGCTAGATTTGTAAATGTGATAGGCACCTCTGCCTTCTTAGCTAAAATCATTACCTGGGGCCGTCTGTATTGTAGACTAATCGCTTCTGGAATTATACCAAGMAAGAGAAATATAGGTACATTGATGCTAAATAGAGTTTAAGCACCTCTGCACATATATTGACCGTAATGATGGTGAAATCATGGAATCTTATAATATCATTTATTCTGCAGAAGCCTTGTTGCCTAATGGATTGATTCTGCTCTGAAGCCAAGTGCAAAACAGTCATTAACAGCAGCAGATGCACTTCTTACAGATTCCCTCTTACAGGAAAGAATTCCATTGTAAATCCTAAAGCCTTTTTTTTGTGCTAGGAAAAAAATAACATACTTCTTTCACTAAGCCATTTAAAACCTAAGTAAAATAGTTCAAATACTCAAAATAGAAATGCTTACAGTGGTTTAAGCTAGCCGTATAGGTGTTAGAAACAAATTCAAGACTGAGTGGTGTAAGAAGTTATTGTACTTCAACAGACCTACAGGAATTGTAGACAGTAGACATCCTTCACTCATACTAAAAGCAGAATATTTCACGACTGGGGCAGTCTCGCAGTRCATGTAGGGTCAGCTATTCATAATTACCACAGCTGAGCTGATGCTTGGAAAAATCATATTGTCCGTGCATCTGAGTCCTTAGTAAAGCAAATAAACACTGTTGCTCACTGAATCTCGAGCTAGTAAGGATGATGTGGATGCTAAAAGTTATATAGATTGATTGAACAATACTCATAGAAAGCAATACAGCAATACGGGTCATTAAATACATAGTTATTACATCTAGCTAAAGAAGTCCCTAAGCACAAATTGTTGAAGGATGCAGAATATTTTGGAGCAGTATCACTGTATGCTTGTGCTTTTTTTTTTTTTTTTTTTTTTTATTAAAAAGAAAACAACTTTCTCTTAGATGTTTTCCTATTAACCACGTTTACAACTAGTGGGCTAGATGGACCTTTGGCATGACCCAGCAACAAGGCATTCTTATGTCAGGAAAGGTACCTACAATTTTCAAGAAAATGAATTGTCTGTCCATATTTTCCCCTTCAGAAAAAGAAATAACAGCGTTGGAAGCCATGGAGATCTCAGGGTATCACTGTTCTGAACAGTGCCAGGGAGAATGAGATCTGAGTTAGCTAAAGTACTGGAGGAAGAGTAGACTTATTCTCATTGCACTATCTCTAAGCTAATTTGTCTTATTGTATTATGAAATAAAGCTATATCATCACAATGCTACTCTGTAGGAAAATCTAAATTTTGTTATATTGGCAGAGCAATTTTCAGTAAAATTCTTAGATTATTAGAACTGATTCTGATTCTTAGAACTGACCCAGTTCACAGTAAGAATTTTACCCTTTAAAAAGCTCCTAAAATTTTTTAGAAAGTTAAGACTATCTCCATCCCTAGCAAATTAGTTGAAATAACACTTACCAAAGAACCATAGCAAAGCATCTGGAAAATCTTGACGGAGTATAACCAGCATAGTTTCTGCAAAGTAAAATCCTGTTTCGTTAATCTTTTTTGAGTTCTTTGAACATACTTGCAAAAAGATGGGTGAAGGTTGACATAATTTAATAGAACTTCAATAAAGCCTCTGATAATGTCCTGAATGAGAATCTACAGAATAAACAAAATAATCATAAGAGGAGAACAACACTGTKTTAAAGAGAAGGCCAAAGAGCAAAATTAAATAGACAGCCCCCCCCCCCAAAAAAAAAAAAAAAATCACAGGAGATTCTTTTWCATACTCRAACTATTTAATGTGTATTAATAGTCAGGAAAGAACTGTAGGATAGTAGTGAACCTGCTTGTTAAAATTTGCAGATGAGACTACTAAGTTTCATTTGAGTTAGGAAAGGTCATAGGTGTTGGGAGAAACTTCGGAGAACCCTAATTCAAGTAGTTTACTCATCAACATAATAAATTTTACACTTCACATTGGAAGGGAAAGTTCAAACTTCTGGTATCTCAGAGGCTTCTAAATTTATGGAAGTAACTCCTACAGCTGACCTAGAAATCGCTGTAGATTGCTTGATATGCAGCTGCAGCTGGGAGGCTAACAAGAAGTTAGGTTACATGAAGACTAGTAGGGTAATTAACACTGGCATAAAATGCCTCTCTGTAATTTATAATACGACCTCGTTTGGAACATGCAGTTCTGATCACCTGTCTCAACAGGGACATTGCAAGACTTAGGGTAGTTCTAAGGAGGTTGAAAAGTATGATTAGTGGACTGGAAGTGTTTGCATGCGAAATGAGATGGGGAAATCGGGATTGATCATTTCAGAAACAAAGGAAAGAGGCATTATGAAAATACATTAAATTAAAAAAGCATGGAGAGAATAGATTAGAAATTTTCCTTCTCTCTGTTTCACAGCACAAATACAACCCCCTCAAAAAAAAAATCCCAATATACAATGGATATTAAAAAGATGTGGATTAAAAATTGATTCTAGGGGGTCAGTTTTCCTTTCATGAACTGTAAGTTGTGGAACTTATTGTCACAAGAAATGAATACATCCAACAAGATTCAAAAAGAGATTCACCCTTTTAATAGATACCAACAGTATATCAGGGAAATACAGTTGTCAGAAACAGCAGAATACTGAATTCGCTGAACTCAGAAATCTCTTTCGCCCTGTATTCCTAACTCCTGAATTCTTACCAACAGGTGGGAGTACAAACCCCTAATGCTTATAGCACAGATCATATTCAAATATGTAAGCCTAGTAAGTGTAGTATTATCTAGTACTCATTATTACCAGTATTAGCCAGCTGAGGAGACATGCCACACTTTCCTAATGGYATACATCTACTGGTAAAAGAGCAGACAAACACTGGAAAGTGGATATAATTGCCTTTCTGGACAGTAAGAGCTATGTGGTCCAGGAACAGCCAAAGAGTGTCCCATTCATCCSCAAAAGCACTGAGGCTATGTAAGACCTTGATTCTCTAAGTTGGAAATGACAATTTTGTACAGTATACTAGTTTCTTAATTTCCTTATTAATTTCCAACCTCCTTTCAAACATATAATAATGTTTTTATTTCATTTATAAAGTAGCTATGTGAGGTCTTGCTTAGTACGAGGACTATAAAGTGCACAAGGTAAAGTTRCAGAAGATAAGTTGAGACTGGCAGGTTCTTCTCAAGGCTTTCAACCAAATACAGATGCCCTATGTGGAAATAAGAAAGTGTTTTTTGCTGTTATATGCCCTGAACTAGTGTTTTCATGCAGAAAAGCTATAGAGGATAGGAACACATCTGCTACATTTACACTAGTAAATAACCATGTCCAGGACCATACTTTACTCTTGAGGTCAATTGGCATAGCACAGCTGACAGCTCTAATCTAGGTTAGTAAAYTCACTACTCCCCGTATCAAGTGGCCTTGTAGTAACTCCAGATTAGTTGTCATAGACCTTGACTACTACTTTGTATCCTTCTCTAGCATACCTATTCCTTTCTTGTCTGACCCATTCATGACCTACCTACTGAGCCTCAGCCGCTTCCAACACGCCTCAGGGCATTTCTGTATGCCTGCTGTTCCTGCTCTGCTATTCATGCTAGGTATCTGTTCAGGCCCCTAAGAGGGCTGCCGTTCTTTAAAAGGTAATAACACCATGATTCATCAGAAAGTGAGAGTATTAAGAAGAGTCCAGTTAATAGAAGAGTCCACACTCAGATTCACATCTATTTTCCATTTCTGGACCCTGAATCTACCATCCTGAGAACATGAGTAGTGCCCGTAAATACTATATGAGGTATAGACGCTCTGCTTAAAGTGCAAACATGGACCTCGCAAAACCTTGACTGAGCTATGGTGAACAGGGACAGAAGCCAAACAAAACAGAAGCTCAGGGTGGGGAATGYAGGTAAATGAGCAGGCAGAGGATGATGCTTTCTTTGGAGGTAGACCTCTCAGCTGTAAAGAGTTTGGGATGGGAACTATTGTAAGTGTATGAATGGAAGTGGGTAGTTTTCTACAACAATTTCTTCATATAGATGGTGTCCTGTAAATCAAGTAAAATTTAGTTCTGCCAGCTGTGCTTCTTGCTTCTGGCATTATGTAAAAAGGCCAGTTTTTTTTGGAGAGGCTAGTGGCTGTAGGATCATTCTGAAAGCAGAAGCATGCCCATTGACTGAGGAGAGAAAGATCAGTGCAGACTTTCAGGCATAGGCACGTATAGATGTCTGCAAGGATCATTCATGTTTGGCGGACTTGTATATTTGACTATTTTAACCTCAGCTGTGCCTAGATGCTCTTAGGCTGGCACCTTGAGATGTGATATACCTAGCTGYTATACAGAGCTGCTCCTTTGTGACTACATTTTATCTTATGTGTGGTCAATAGGAGAGTCATATAAGATTAAGGCAGATTCATCCACTGTCCTCTCAAGCCTGCTCTCAATGRATATCCTGGATATCCTGCACATTGTCATCCAGTAGCCAACTCTGTCACCTCTGGTGAATGGACACTCATCAGAGCTTTGCTCTGGTCTGGCTTCTGCCATGGGGCTGGATGATCAAGTTAGGAWAATGAACAGAGGTTCCCAAGAGTACATTTTTTTTCCACCATCTTCACTTCCTCCCACAGATCTGGGTCAAATGAGGCCAATTCTGAAGTCTGGGAAACCTAAGTTGAAGTCTCAGGGCATGGATTACATGGCCAAAAATCTAGAACAGATAAGTAGCTCAAAAAGGGTATCTATTCTAAGTTGCACCAGAGCAATGRTTCCTGATATGGGTCCAAGCAACAAAATACCAGTGGAAGGCTGGCTGGCTAGAAAGCAACCTTGAAGAACAAGATCTGGGGGTCCTGYTGGATGGTGAGTTCAACAGGAGTCAGAAGTGCTCCTTTACAGGAAAGAAGGCCAATCACATACTAGACCGTTTTGGCAAGAGTGTAGCCAACAAATCAAGGGAAATTACTAGCACGCTGATCGGCGCTTGTGAGACTGAATTGGTGGAAAAGGGAAAAGTAGTGGATGTTGTTTACCTTCACTTTAGCAAGAGAAATGGGTGAGACATGGAATGGGGAAATAGATTACAGGTGAGCTGAGTGCTGGCTGGACTGCTAGGCACCAAGAGCTGTGATCAGTAATGCAAATTCCAGCTGATGGTTGTTTACTAGAATATAGTAATATTCTTCATGGGTCAACAAAAGGACAAATAATGGTCAATGTCATTACCAACGACCCTCAGCAAGCTTGTGGTGACACCAAATTGGGCAGCAGTGGATACCTTGCAGAGCAGGACTGCTATTCAAAGGGGCCTCCACAGCCTAGCAGAAACCTCATGAAGTTTCACAAAAACCAGAGCAGTTCCTGCACCTGGGATAGAGCAGCCTCATGCAGTAGGATGGGCTGSGGACAGACTGGCTGAGAAGTAGCTCTGCAAAAAAAGACCTTTGTAGAAAAGCAGCTGAACATGTGTTACCAGTGTGCCCTTTCAGTGGTAGAGCCTGAAGGAAGTCATTCCTCTCCTCTGCTTGGAACTTGTGAGACCATGCTAGGAGGACTGTGTCCATTTTGGGTTCCTAAGTTAGTGCACTGCAGGCAGTGACTTCCTAGAGAGAAGGAGTCCAGCAAAGGGCCCATGAGATGATTAGGGGGCTAGAGCACAGGACACATGAAGGGAGGCTGGGGAGGATGGGTTTATTCAGCCCACAGAAGAGGAGGCTTCGGGAAGACCTTGGTGCAGTCTACAGCTGCAGAGTAGTCATCGCCAGAGTAGCTCCAACTCCTCTGTATATCTATGGCTCATCTCTGACCYGCATTAAATTCTGAACCGTTCCTAGGAATTGCTTGGGAAAGTTTGAGTTGTCAGGGGCATGCAGCTGCTTGCACGTCAGTGCTCAGGTATGTGCTCTGCGCTACAGGCGCAGTCAGTCAGCTTGGCTGAATGAAAACTTAGGATATTTAAATATTTTAGCAAGAACACTTAGCCAAGCACTGAACTTGCCTAAATGGATGATTTTCCTAGAAGTGCAACTTGACTAAACCTGACTTGATTTTCCTATTATCCTACCACTCTGTCTCTAGGATTATGCTTGTATCAGCTTCAAAAGTACCTTTTCCAAAGTATGCAGTTGCTTYCCTTCTCCAAAGAAAGAGCTGAAGAAATCCTAACTGACAGAACTATATTCCTCTAAACTTACATGTCAGGATGGCTAAATTGCCTTCAATGAAACAATTAAAAAAATCAACTTGATGCAGTTATGACGAATTTTCATTTCAGACAGTTACTAAGCACATTACAACCAGTTGAAAAAGAGACTGATGGAAAGTGTTAGACATGTTACTGTTTTCTCTTCCTACAGTAACTCTACTTGCCTAATTTATTCTATGGGCACAATATTATTCCTAATAGTGAAAAAACTTCTATATGAAATCCACATCAGATATCATATTATTTTTGAAAGCTTAGCTAGAGCAGCATATAATCTTGAGAATTCAGTTAGAAACTTAACTTGCTAAATAAGTAGAATTTGAATGAATTTTTTTATATGATAAGCAAAATGAGATATAAATAAAAAAGTGATTTATACTGCACACGAGGTATTTGACCAAAGAATGAGAAGGAAGAGCTGAAATATTTGTACTAATCAGGGAGGAACTGGACTTAACTAACTGATATAGAACATTTGCAATTTTCACTGTGTGACTTTCAAGTCTTTAATACACTTGGCTGAATCTTACTGGATTTTCCGCTTGAAATGTTTTACTAACAGTCCATTGAGGTGTGAAAGTACAATAAGTTCTTACCATGAGAGGAAAGGTGCATTTCTTAGCAGTATAGCTGAACTAAAAATAGATTACTATTTCTCCCATATGAAATATGCTACTCCATACAACATGGTCAAATTTATTCCTAGTGCTGAAGTACTATCAGTGTTCCTGCTTATCAACTCTGGCAAGCTRTACCACAAGTATAGGGTTATAAAAGGAACTACAAAAACTATGACCTTTTACTGCTAGATATGTTTTAAAGAAACAGTCTTGTCTAAGACTGAATACATAATCTCAAATAAAAAAATAAAATCAACAGACATAAATACCTTCCCCATATTTACTTTTTTTCAAATTTGCAACTTATTTGGAGGACTGATCTTCTTCTGAGGCATGGTTTCATAATTACAGTTAAAAATTCTTTTCTTTTTTATGTTTCTGTGAAATTGTTTCCAGGTGCTGTGCGATTTTAAACAAATAATATTGTGCTTAAAGAATACCTATACCAAATAATCTGCCTTTGTTTAAGTCAATGAAAGATTTTGTGGCTTGTTGTTAAATCCGTGGTTGTAATGCACATAATTTCAGAATTTTCTATTTTAGTAAAGAAAGCAAAACAGGGTTTTACATCAAATTATGAAAACTGGCAAAAGCTGAAGCTTTATGTTTTCTGCTCTTTAGTTCAATTGTTATTGTGAATGGGAAATACTTGGATGTGATTTAGCATTAGAAGTAAGTGAGCTCCCACATATTTTTGGAAAAGAACTAGACATTGTGTACATCAAATCTTTTTCCATCTAGTTCTGTTCAGCAGTAGGTCACCTCGTTCAACGAACTGGTTTTCAAAAGCAAAGTACATTTTGCTGATTAAAGATAGTATTTTTGTGACATCAGATATGTGACACACTAGAAAATAAGGTAATTCCACACTGTCTCAGTTAGAGCTCAGAGAATTTGTAAGAAGCCTACATGGAAACCACAGCTGAGTAGCTTTATATGTTTCTCCATTTTTATAGAGTATTTCTGAGCTGGTAGCAACAGGTCTATTAAAGGGCCAACACTTTCCATTATTATCTTTCTTTCATTTGCTTGCAACTTTATCACAGTACACCCTCTTAATCTTAGTTTTTCAAATTTTGTCTTTATCTGTCATTCACAGCTCCATCAAAGTTTGATCAAAAACTCATGGTTTTCCAGGAGCTAACTGAGAAAATGCCATTTTGGCAATTTCATGAATCTATCTTTTTTTTTCTTTTTTTTTTTCCATAGATTCTGAATCTTGCCAAGATGTTGGTGAACTTCAGTTCCTCTCTGTCTTGCACACTGGGTGTATGCAGCACTAAGCTGTTAATATTGGAGCTACATCCATCTTAACTTTCCAGCTTCATATCATAGTGGAGCCATCAGGTAGCAAGTGTGAAAAATAGGAAGGCCTGAGCCATTCTGTAGAAGTCCCTATGGAAGCCCATGCTGGTATGGTGAAAACAGAATCAAAATGTGTTTATGGAGAAGAACTGAATAGCAATGTGGAGTTACTAGAAATACCTAAACTCATGCCAGGCTGCCCATGCAATCTCTCAAGGCTCCAGCTAGCCTTGCTCACTTAACACACGATATCCAAAGTATACAGGACTCATTCTTTCCCCCCAGCTTTCTGCACCAACATCCCATTTTGATTTGGAAACAAAGGCTTCATGACTAGGAGACTTCTCTCTTACTTTTTGAAGTCCTATATTTCAAAAGGCCTTTTAAAAAGTATTTTATGACCTCTGTTACTGAACAAAGCCCCAGACTACGACCCTAAGACACGCACAAGTACCATACCTTTACATGCGCATATTTTGGGTCAATGCATAGTGGCATCCAGGCAGCTGTCTTGCTTACCCCTGCTGCCTTCAAACTGAATTCATCTTGGATCCTGCCTGCAACATGCTTTGAAACCCATAGATGGATTGACAGAATGTAAGTACCAAGCATTAATCATAAACAGATAGTCAYCTGAAATCTATATTTGCAACGCTGATATTACCAACTGTGCGGTTCTCTGTGAACCAGAAATAAAATCCAAGAACCCGCTTTCCAACAGTATGATCTGCTTTTCCAGAGAGCCTACCTCAAAAAGAGTGCCAAAGAGAGGTCATAGGTCCAGAACATTTTTTTAGAAGCTGTCGGTATGTCAGAGTCCAGAGTGCTCTGGACTTCTAGGAGTTAGTTGGATAAGCTAAGGAATTTAGCTGACTGAGTCCAAGGTCAGTCCAAGGCTGCTGATAAGAGCTGTTGTGAAGAAAGCTAGAAGTGAGAATCTAATCTTCATTTCCCTTGGGAACTGTTTGTAGAATGAGTCTTTACCATTGGCCCCTGCCYGTGCTACCTTGTAGAAGTGCAGCAGCTACGCCTGCATCCTGTCTCCTTCCTCAGCGATTTTGGATTGGGACCTTCCTGGCTGGGCCTCAGACCTGCCTCTTCTGACTTGCTGGGTGGTATCTGCCCACAGCCACTCTCCCTAGCCTGGACTTGTTGCTCTGCCTCCCCTTTCCTCATTGGCGAGGCCACTGCTCCTTCCCGCTCCGCGCCTATTGCCATGCTCCACGCCTGGCTCATCTTTCCTGGTGGAGCTGCTGGCCCTCACGGCTCCCTGATGCAGTCAGAGTTTTAGGGGGAAGTGAGCAGAGGTTGGATAGCAGTAATAAGGCCTGGATARGGACAGCAATATCCATTTTATATCCCCAAGATGCATTTTTTTACTCTAGATATTCTTTGCTTTGTTGACAGTCTCATTACAGTTCTCCTCTTCAGGGTCTCTTTTCTTCGAAGTCACTTAACTCTTTATTACCCTTTTTTTCTTTGGTCTCAGCTGAAATTATAACATTAACCATCAAATAACATTAAATTTGCATTAGATTTGCAGGACACCATACTTTTCATTCTATTAATATCATAAACAACCCACTTTCCTACACTCACTACAGTTCTTTTTGTTCAGCTCTTAGGAATAAAGACAGATTTCTACAGTGCCTGATACCCATGGTGTCCCAGTCCAACTACTGCTCATATATATATATATATATATTTTTTTTTTTCTTATATATATAGCTGAAGATGTAGCAAACCTAGTATGTCACTATGTTATTACATCCCTCATTGCTCTCCTTTGGTATAGTTCTGCTGCAGCCTAAGCAGCTTTATTAATCTACCTCCATCAAGTATCAGATTTGAACATCCCTTCTTTCCTCTGGGTTTGAGCTCATAGTCCCAMGTTTAAGATTAAATTTCTAATTCTTTAATTTAAAGTTCTTTTACTTTTTTTTAACCTGTTCTGATTCACTTCTAGAGATGCATTTCATGTATTAGCTGACATTAAAAGAAAATAGACATTGATTTTTTTAAGCATTCACAACATTTTTTTCCCTAGCTGACAGTCTTTGTAAGGTTTGTATGCATGAATGTCAGAGCCAGTGAAAATCTTATACTATTGTGGTAACACTCCTTATAATATTACTTCAGCTTTCTTTTACTTGTATTACAAAAGATGATTCACAAAGTTTTATTTTATGTTTCTTCTTGATTTTATTTAATTTTCCTTTTAACAGAAATTGCACTGGCATAGTTTATGATTTCATTTAACAGATACTAGGTTCTAGCAGAAAGCATGAGTGAGCTTTTGTCTGGATGGTGCTCTGAGGCCATGTACTAGTTTAAAAGACAAATTTCTGAGGAACATAGACATTAAAATAACCTAAATCTGTCTCAATACTGCAAGATGACAACCAGCTAAGGAGAGGTAAATAAATAAATCATATTCAGAGTTACAAAACTAACAACAATAAAAAGAACAAAAACTTTTATGCAACAAACTCAATTAATAGAGTTGCATAAAGCAAGTCATTAAATGTCTACTACACAGATTGGTGGTGATGGTGATTTAACTGAGTCATAGCCACATCATCATGTGCTGACCTACAAGGGTTGTTCTTAAGGCTAAATTGGTGCTACAGTGATACATGTTTGTTTCTATTTATGTAAAAGTGCTCTAGGGTATACATGCACAAGATGAGTTTTGCAAACCATAGACCGTCATCTGTGCTGGCATACTCAGTATGACTGTTGTTCAAGTACTTTCTTATTTAGATCAATAGAACATATTTATGTCCTTAAGGTCAAAATTTCACTCATCAGCAGTACTTTCCTTGCTCCAACACTATTTTATGTAACACAGTAAGGGTGGAAAGAGACATCATGCCAGACAGCAACTATTTGGGCCTGAATCTATTTTAAAGCATACTGCTATCAGTGAGAGCAGAACTTGACCTTTTCCAAATGTATGTGCGTGGGTTTCTTCACCTGGGTTTAGTTTAAAAATGGAGGGAAAAGAGGGGAGCATACTGAACACTTGCCAAAGTCTGGTACATTTTAGATGAACATAGAATGTATCATAGAATTACAGAATCACAGAATGGGTAAGGTTGGAAGGGACCTCTGGAGATCATCTAGTCCAACCTCCCCTGCTCAGGCAGGGTCACCTAGAGCATGTATCCAGATTTGAGAACAATAAAATTAGGATAACACCGGGATCATCCAATACACTAACTAGACTACATGCAACAATTCTATTCAAATGACTTTATATAATAGTCATTTAGCATTTGGACAGTTTCAGGCAAGTATTTCTACAAAGCATAATGATGAATTATGAGCTAACACATTCATTAAAGAAAATGTCAACCCTGAATTCGATTTATGCATGCTTATCACAAGATTAATCTAAGAAATCTACAGATCATGGCTGGGTTAGTGCAAAATTGATATATATTCAACAGGAGAAACATGAGTGATTAGCTGATCTACTTATGTACTGGTGGACTGTTAACTAATAAACTAATAAACAGCTAACATCCTTTGTTTGTTGTTTCTCATTTTTAATTTCTTTACTATTTTCCATTACTTCCTTGGAATTTGCGAGCTTTCCTTTGGTTAAGCAATTCTAGTTAGGATCAGCTATTAAAACTTAGAGAATATTTTTCTTCTCCTTACCTGAATAAGATTCAAAATCCTATTCAAGAGCTATGTTTCTAAATTGAGAGGAATCTAGGATCACTACCACAATTTCCTAGTTAGCTTTGTCTTTTCCTTCTGTTATCTGTACCATATTAACCAATGCACTATTTAAATTGTGTGTTGTCTTCTTGCTCTCATTTAGTACACATTACACTAGAATATCAGTACTTTACCAAGTTTTCCTTTTCTGCTTGCCTCTGAGACATTGGTTCAACTTTTTATAAATAGGTACTACAAACAAAAATGTCGATTAACACTATACCTGTTAACAATGCAATTAAAAATCTGATGATAGATCAGATAGTATTGAATAAGTAATATAAGTAAAAGACACCTGCTTTTACTGAATAGCACCTCAGAGAGTCTCTCTATAAATTTTTGGATGTATTATCCCATAATTCCTATAAATTTTAAGAAAAGATTTAGAAATCAGCACCCGAATTTAGGTTTATTGAAAGATTAGAGGAACCTGGGAAGCATGTTCATGTTTTAGATATGTCTGACAGCAAAAAAAATCCAGTCACTGAGTGGGCATCAGAATGTGCCTTGCTGAAAACCATCATAGTACTTAGAGCACATTGATATTTTTCCTGCCTTTCCCTCAGACACCACGATTATTTCATACTTCCAGTTTACATCATTTTCCTTCTCCATTATTTTGCAGTCAAATTGATGAATGGGTTTAAAAACATGTGAACATCACAGGTCATTTGGGATATCTAGGGGGCAGAATTTTCCTCTTACATTTTGGGTCCCACAAAGAGATTACAATTCAGATCTCTTGAGAAATGTATTATACATGTTGCACACCCCTTGCAGAAATGCTGCAAGGCTTAATTAATTAGTGATTATAAATTTCTCAGAGACATTTGATGAAGAATATGGTATAATTCATTGCATTTGCTATTGTTTTTATTTATGATAACTATATTGTCCCTCCCATATATGAAGTTCTAACGATTCCAAACTTAGATTTCTGACAATGAAGATGGGGGATTTTTTGTTCCTTTTTCATTTCCTCCTACCTAACTTTAAATTTAAGAGCTCATTTTTCTTCACTAAAGGCATATGTAGGATTTGATTACTGCTAGCTCACACCCAGTAGCTTTCCTTTAGTCTTAGCTGTCTACCTACAAAAGCAGTGAATACCCCAAAGTAGGCTGTCAAGAGTTCAGTTGATATCATACCTCATAACACAGCAACTTTAGCAGCTGAAAATGCAGGTACGTGTCTCCATCACAGGTCTGTAACTTATGACAAGCTTCAAGCATTTTGTGGGGTGAATTCAGGGATGCATCCACATAAGAAGCAAGTGAATTGGATGTTGAATTTTTTACCTGGAAATTACATTTCTCCTATATCTAAGGAAGATTTTTCTGTTTTTTTTTAAATCAAATTAGTTGTTCATCACAAAAAGAACAAAATGTACAGAATGTTTCTAGGTTGATTTGTTAAAAAAAACCCAACAGTTTTAAAGAAAATGAATTTGATGATTAAAATCATCAACTTAATTAAAATGAATCTGGTGATCCTTTTTTTTTGTTACTGTCCATCCAAAATTCTTGACTTAAAAAACTTGATTACAAAAAAAAGTCTATTTTATTTTATTTTATTTTATTTTATTTTATTTTATTTTATTTTTTACAGTAAAGCTATTTCCTTTCTCAAAGCAGGTATTCCTGTTGGTTAGTTTGTGCTGAACAATCTACACCACTGCTGCTTTGTATACATGTACCTCACGGTATACTCAGTTTACCAGTTTCTTTCTAAGGGTCAAACCAACTTCAGAAAACATAATGAAAGGGATCATACTCTGAAGTACCTTCTCTACCTATAAATGAGTCTTAGCCAGTTAATACCTTTATAAGGTGTTTAATTTTATTTGCATGAAGTAAAAATTCACATTTAAAACTTCATTAAAAAAAAAGAATTAATGCATGAACAAACTATCTAATCCACTTACAGCAGTATATTTTTAATAGTAATATTTACATGACTTCAAAGCRAATGGTTAAACTCATGGAAAAACCCACCAACGACTACTAAATCACCTTTTGCTCAAATATGAACTGTGAATTGATGGAGACCGGGAGAATATTTGTAGAAGGTATCACCACGTAGTTAAGCAGATCATAGACCCTCTCTAACCTTGGGTGCTGTCAGAGGCAGGATGCTGGGCTAGAGGGGCCGTTGACTGGACCTGATGTAGCTGTTCTCGTGGCCTTAGGGTTACTGCAGACAGATACTTCCCTTAGATCATATAGATACTTCCCCTGCTAAGGCAGAGGGAAGCTAAACTCTAGCCCTCAGCACCATTTAAAAGACTATTCCAAAGAACTTTTCAACATAACATTTAAGTGATATGAGCAACTTGTCCCTGGCTTAAACCAAATGCAATTTTTCCTAAATTGGCATCTCACCCCTTACAAATTTAATTACAAAGGGCAGCTTAATTTGCTGGGCTCCACCTTGCATAACACTGTGCAAGTGCACTTTGCAAAGTACTAYGCTGTGGCTGGAAGCAGACAGAAAATAGCAGTATTTCATTGTTCACTTCCTGCTGAAGATACACTTGAAGTGTGGAAGAAGGAAATTTAAAATCAATGTGCCATTTAATTGCTTTTATTTCCTCAAATGAGTGACCGATGAAAAAGCCATTTGGTTTTAACTGTGAGTTTTGGTGAACCATGTCCTTAATAAGAAAAAAAAAATCAAAAAGGCTTTTAATTCTCTCTCACTCAGGTTTTGTATTGCTCTGGGACAGCAAAGTCTTGTAGCATCTGACTTGTCAAAGTGACTGTATGAAATGCAACATTCAAAAACCCTTAAGTAGTTGTAAATCAAAGGCTGTCCCATAATTTACAGTACATTTATTTTAATAAATCATATTTACATACCATCTTTCAACCTAAATGATCTCACAACGTTTTACAAACTAGCTTCACTTCCCTCAGCATTGAAATTTAGCCATCTCTGAGAAGTTCAGAGATCAAGCAGCAGCTTCAGCTATCACAAGGACAAACTAATATTTTGGCTAAGGATGCTGAGGCAAATTCTCTCACGAGAGAGACAAATCTGTCACATTAATTTTCATCTACCGAGAGCATCAGTTTTCAGTATCTCAGCTCCGTAAGCCTCATCTTCCTTCCTTATATCATAAGATTACATCATATAATCTGTGTAACCTGTGTATTTGTGCATCTGCCAGAGGATAAAGGGATGAGCAGAATTTCCTTCCAGCTAAGTGGATTAACTGGACTTCCTCATCTTTGATTCTCTGGACTCAGGAAAACGGGTCCTCCCAGGAGAAGGAGGATCACCAGGAGAAGGGCATCCCAGGCACAAGGACTTCCTACTGCTCCCTCCCACTGGCTGTTTCTGGGCCACTATTTGAGTGGGTCTGACCTGCACACAGGCAGGAGCAGAAATCCCTATCTCATCCCTGTTGTTTCTCTCTTCTTTGYGATAAACAGAGTTAAATGCAATACACAAAGCGCAAGAGCTACGCAGACAAAAACGAGCCTCTTCTATAACGTCAGTTAAATAATATAATTGTAGGCAGAGACAAAGCAATCACAACTCTTATTCTAAAGAACAGGCCTAGACATGCCAGGTGGATTCATTCAACTTATCCTCTGATGGGAAAAAATGGAGCAGTTTAAAAAAAAAYTGATTAAAATGAAACAAAGCTTGAGTATATCAGATCTGAATAATCATATAAGTGGTTCCACTTGTTTAGATACCCTCAGCAATGTATATTTGGCTTGCTAAATACAGAGTCTTTCAAGAACAATAGAATAAATAATTATTCATCTATAAAAACTGGTGTATGATGTGTTTTTCATTATCTGATATTTGTCATTTAATATTTGTTGTGCCCCTGTTCAAGACATTTCAGTCTCCCTAACAGGGGCAAAAACAAATAATCAGATGTAGATGACTATGCCATGAATAACAATTATTGGAAATACAATGTATGAATAACTCATAGACTTGTGTTTACTTGCATGAAATGTGTAAAAATGCAGTTACAGAAATCAAGGGATATTTTTGCCTTTTTTTATCAGTTCATCTAATATAAAAGATGCATTGTTATTCATATAGAGTGAATTGCTGGAAAGATGCACTGGGCTTGCCCAAGACCTTTGGCCAGGTATCATTAAAACTTGTTCTATAATMAAGATGATTCTAGGCAAAATTCTTAGCAAGTGTAAGATCTCTTGAATGGAGATAAGATAATTTTACACAAGCTGGAATTTTGATCTCTCTTCTATGCATACAGGTCTGCAAACTAATAAAGTGRTACTTATTTCTGTGTCCTGATACTGATAGGGGAATATGTTAGTTTAAGAGTATACAGCATGCAAAACTGCAGACAAGTTGCTCTGCGAAAAGGCCAGCTGACACTCTAGGAGATTTTCAACAGTGCAGCTGAGAGATGGCTTTCAAAAATACCAGCTAATGGTGATTTTCAAAGTAAGCCTTGTTTTGCTTGGTATTCAGCAAGATGAGCTCGCCTGAAGTTCCCTACTTTAGCTCGGAAGAGTCTGGATGTGACGCACTGCCTGGAGATGCTGGGCTGACAGATGTTTATATGTTCTGCTGAATGCTCAGGATCTTCACGAGGTCTGGTTTGTGACTTCTGTCTCTCCTGGATCATCTTGACAGCTTCCGTAATTAGCCTCCTGCATCCAGCCTTCGGGCACTAACGACAAATGCTGCCTGCAGTGGCTACAGAGGCTGTGGCAGACTGTCTTCTCCAAAGAAGACCTCATTACAGCCTCTCAGGGAAAGCACACCTGCAAGAGAGGAATAGAGGGAAATGTTGCTCCTTGTCCTGTGCAGARCGCTACCTTGAAACTTCTTACTTTCTTAACCTCTTAGATCACTGTTTGCAAACAACCACCGTTGTTTACTATTACAAGCAATGGTTGTTTACTRTATATATAAACAACCTATGCAGCTATGTGCATTATATTGCCTTCTATTGCAGTGTTCAATCTGTCTTTCAGAGWAAGTGGAAAATAAAAGAACTAAGCTCAGTTACTTTTGCATTTCAAAATGGCATCAATTCWGGCCATTTTTTATTTCATATTTTCTGCTGATGTAACAACTCACACTTTCCTTTTTCTCAGCCAGCCACTTCCATTCTCTCTCAGGCTATCTTTTTCTGATACCCTTGGCACGTAACTGTCTTTCATCCTTGAGATGTTTCAATTTTCTAGTAATACACAAAATTAAACTTTTCTTTAAAAATAGTAATCCACAACTTAGGTCTTTGTGGTTAAGGTCTTTGTATCATCTGTAACTGTGTATCTGCTCAGATTACTTAAGTTTTTTGCAGAGATCTCAAACAGATTATCACTTTGTAATTCTGCACCACTTTTTTCCTGTATTTTTCCAATAATTTTCTAAATCACAACACTGTTGCTCTGTAGTCTTGGTTTCCATCAGATGCTTGTCTCAAAGCATTCACATTCTGTGAAGAAACTTCTTTTAACCTAGCAAATTTTTCATTCTCTTGAGGGCAGTTTTAAATGTGGATCTTGCAACTGAAGCAAGGGAATTTTTTTTGGTCAAACTGAGCACATTGTGAATATTTTTAGCTGATACATAACCAATACTATCCTGTGCTTACAATATTATAAATGCATTCATTTAGAATTCAAAAAGCTTTTCTTGCAGGAAATATGAAGAAAGAGGGTTAGGTTGATAAACAGTGAAAGTATCATTGTATAATTTTAATTTGCCATGGAGGGGATTTTCAGGCTCCCCTGTGTAAAGAAACTTAAATATCTTTTAAAGAGCTGTTTTCTTGATAGCTATCTATCTTGATAGATAACTTTCATAGCTAATTGTTAGTCTTCTTTTATTAGGGATTAGTGCTGATATTATTGACATTTCTCGTCTCCTCCCTCCTCATTTTTCATTCCCTTGCCTTCTTCCTTCATTTCTGCTACGTTCAATCAATCACTCTCTGTGTCTGTGCTCGGCAGGAGGGAGGCTAGCTTTGCAAAGTGAGGCAGTGAAGCGCTGATTCGGTAACCACCAGGACGCCAGGAGGGTACTGCTGTCTCGAGGCTCTGCAGCTCCCTGATCAATGGCTCCCTACTTACCACGGCGGGACAATTTGTTTGGAAAGATGTTTGATTTTATTTTTATTTATAAGTGGAAAGTAGTGCTTGCAGAATAGTTAGATGGGCGAGAATGGAACARAAGTTCAGCTTCTACGTTGTTATTGCAGTCCTTGGTCTCTCTGTTGAGCACGCTGCCCACAATGTCAGTTATGACATGAACATCTGTCCTCAAAGAACTGGTCCTAGAACATCAGAGTGTGGTAGATGTGTCACATGTTGCTCATCTAAGGAACAACAGCACTGGGGAGGTGTGAGCCACAGACCTTGAGGAAGGCAACCTACCCTCTGCACGTGCACTTGTGTGTTCCTGGCCACTGTCCAAGTCTAATATAATTGCGGCCACATTTGAAAGGCAAGAAGAATTGACCGCTGCCTGTGAGAAAAAAAGTAGCTTTGAAAACGTAACAAGCTTCCTATTCTAGGCGGTCAGGAGAKCAGTGCAGATGGAGCTGACTTGCTGCTCTGCAGTCTAGTGCGTACTCTCCTTGAGCCAATGTTTAACAACATAACAAAATCTGTTCTTTTGATCATTCTTGTATGTGAAACAAATTACTGGAGAAAAGAAAGCAAGGCATCAACACCGTACTTGTACTGCACCTGACAAAAATAACAAATACTAATTTGTATAATGAAGTATCTGAAAAGGCTTTGTTATTTATCATTTTCACGTGTATTTCTTTCCGGCATATGGTGCTAATGTGACAGTTTTTAGAAGATGAAAACTTATTCATGWTCACAGAATGCGTTTGGCATCAGTCTTGACCTTGGAGAAAACTGTCACCACATGCTGCCAATAATCCTCATCTTCTCAAACAGGTGGACATTTCAGGGGAGGAGAGTTAGTGGAGCAAAGCATGACAGAACAGAAAATAAGCAATAGTCTCTGTCTCTCTCTCTCCTCTTTTTTTTTTTTTTTTTTTTTTTTTTTTTTTTTTTTTTTTTGGTCTCATCTATTTTATGCTGCTGTTAGTGCAGTGATTTATGAAGTACTGATCTTGATTCATGCCCATTCAATTTGGAAAGGAATTAAGCCCTCACTTCCAGACCTCGATTTCATTTCTGATCACAGCATACTAAYGGTGGTGGTGAGCCTTGCTGCATGAGACCGGACGCAGTACCACGTCCTGGTCTGGCAGAGCTGGTCTGGCAACTCAACACAGCTCTGGGGTTGCTCGCAGCTGCTTTATCCCTGGGATCCCTGGGATCCCCTGATTCTCTAGCTTTTTGTGGTAAGTGTTAAGTCCCACATAGTACATGAGCCCATTGACAGGATGAGCGAAGAACTAGGAAGATTATCCACCGCTGCCATTAAATGCAAATCCTCTCAACAATAATATAGCAGGAAGGCAATGTTACTTCACAGGGAATTTTATTTTGAATAGATGTGCCTTAAAATACTGCACCTTATTCTTGAGCTATGCTGACAATCTGATTTCCTTCTTTTCCCCTCAACTTCCCACTGTAAGGGCCTTGTTTATTCTTGGGAAACCAGCGGTATTCTGTTTTTTTGCAGTGTGGTGACTAAAGCAGTCAAGATTGCCAAAACTTTACATCAGGAGAGTCAGCTGACACGGGGAAAATGCAGAGATGGCATGACTCTAGTATAGGAYCAGAAACTGCACAACCGTAGTGTCATCGGCTGCTCCTGTGCGCCTAAWTCACCCCCTGTGAGGAACCCAGCTACCTTGGTCCTGTCCAGGCATGACAAACACCCTTTGGATTAACAAATCAACCTAAATTACAAGCAGGTTTTAGCTCAATATGATGAAATACTGAATGAAAGATCATTCAATTTGTAGCTGGACTACAGAAATGCTTCCAGATCCATTTCAAAAGTAATAGCATTGGTCTTTAAAGGCCCCAAAATATGTCTGTCAGGGACACTACATYATATTTAAAGGAGACATGACTTCCATCAGAAGCTGGAAAGTCATCCACATGTTACCTAGAAAATGGGGGTAGGTTTTTAAGACAGGGATCCCACAAATCTCTAAAAATCCCCATCAGTACAGTTAGGGGAACACTCCAATGACTATTGYATGCTACACATAGGATTGCTTTGGTAAATGTATAGTTACAGATTTCCACAGCATTCTTGCTGTTTATAAAAGTTGTCTTATATTTAATAGRCTTTCCCCACAATTGGAGATAGAGCGATCTAATGGGCTCTTTCCCATTCTAATTCTCTGAATAACATTTTTTTTGGTGGGGAGGAGGTGAGGGGAAGAGTAGAACATTAAAAGATGCCTATACAGAAAATCAGAATATAATTTCATGTCATAATAACAACATACAAAATGTAACATAATAAAATATTTTCAGAAGAAATTGCTACTAGTATATTTCAGAAGAACAGCTTATCAGTTAGAAGCAATTTAAAAGAGATTCAAATACCAATTTTGGTGGTATTTGAAAGGTGCCCTGAACTTTGGTTTCCTGGCTCAGATGCAGACTTTCTCTATTGCTATTTTATGTAATGTCTCAGCATTATYGTCTATGTCCTTTTAAAAAGTGGGCTAAAAGAATGAATAATAAACACATCTCATCTCTGTTCAGTCAGATTGATAGCCTCTGTAAATTGCCATAATTATCAACATTTTGCTGAACCATGCTTTCTGCCACAGCTAAACATTTTTCACCACTGCTGCTTGTTTTTCAAATCTGTCTCCGAACCCTGTCTGCGCCTGTGCTCAGAGATACGCAAGGTGTGACTCTTGGCTAAGGAAGACTTTGCTAGATATTCCCCACAAGAAGTTATAGGTAAAACTCAAACTAGAAGAGTTTCCCAGATTTCAAAATGTAGGATGGAAACTGGTCACAGGTCTCTGTAACCAGGTGGCCAGGTCTCTGCAACTGACATGATGGAAGGGTAGACGAGTGGCTGAGGCCTGTGATTTTGCTTTCCTCTCTTTGAAACGGGCTCCTCCTTCTCTCCCTTTTTACCATCTTCTCTCTCTCTCTCTCTCTCTCTCTCTCTCTTTCTTTTTCCCTTTGTTTGATGAGAAAAGCAGAATTTGTACTGGACAACTCATATTTGCCAACATGAGAAATTTTCTGCAGAATTATACAGCATGGAGAGATTCAGTTCTGGCAGTGGTAATGGTGAGCAAGCATATATAGTCCGAACCTCTTAGGATCACTCCAGCCTGAAGATTTGCAGAGGAGTGTGAAACAAGCACAACTGCCTTCTCCTGTCTGTACCACGAACAATTTTCACAGCAGAGCAATTTCCACRTTCCCTTGTCCTGTGTGCTTGTACTGCTGGGCTCATGAGGGTGGTTACAACTCCCTAGTSAAGCTGAATACAGAAATGAGTGCAACACACACGAGCAGTGAAATCCACTCTGCTGTGGATTTGAAATGCAAGATCTTAATGATATTCATGAGAAACTGCTATATTTCCTAGGATTTTTTTTGTCTCCTTCTTCCTATGGGACTCATTTTCATGGCTTTGACACTATGGACCAGGTTCAACTATTTTACTTGCTTTGTAAGTTGAAGCAATTCTGTGTGAAATAGGTTTAATTTTGAGTTTTCTGATCTCATACCGTATTGAACAACAGAATGGCACTTACATGCAGCTCACTTACCCAGAGTGGGAATTTTAACAGACTGAATGATTCCCTAATACTTTCTCTGGCCTCTCCTATGTTATTTCCTTTCYTTAGTTTTCTACTTTTGCCTGTGAATTCTTCCTGCTCAGAAATACAGGTGTATTTTTTAATCTGACTACATACCCCTAGATCAAATCATATGAGACACTATTTAAAAGAAATRGGATGTTTTTCTAGGTCTGCATCGCCCAAAATGTCATGGTGTTTTGGAATACTGAAAATGGCCCTCATGCATGCGGCTACTTAAACACACATTTTCAGTGGGACTGCTCACCTGCTTCAGGCTACACAGGTGCCTAAATCCTGAATTAAATCAAGGCCCCAAGCAGGAAAGGAAATCTTGATCACTCAGACCCTAATTTTCTTTCCTTATTTTAATAGTTGAGCAATTTATAGTAGATAAACCAGCATTCAAAGAGAAAAATAATCAAATTTCACTTAAGATTTCCTAGGAGATACTTCATAAACTATAAGATGCAATCAGTCAGTGCTTGGATTACTCAGGATATTAAGTGCTTTTCTCTTTTCTACTTTCAGAAAATAAGAGGACAGATCTAGTGTTAGTATGGCGCATTTTTCTAACTGACGGCATAATTTTCTAGCACCTTTTTCTGATTTATGTCATAGTGTTTGTTCAATTTCATTTATAACATTATCAAAAGAAGACRCAGTAGATATTTGTTATTTAACCTTTAGGATACCTTCAGGAACTGGCAGAACAAACTGGACTCATATTCCTGTTGTTGCTTTAGGTGACAATTTGGCAAAACAGAACTGTAACATTAAATTTATTTACTATTGTTACCATAAAAAAATATAGATTTGTTAGGGCATTTCTGGCCTCAGAAGAAATTTGATTTTCCTCACTAGCTAGCAGGGTTGAGTGAAAAATACCTTCTCCTACTCCCTGTAAAATAAATAGGAATTTTGGCATCAACACATTAGTTCCTAATTATTCATGAATTTACTGGTATCAAACTGAGCGGTACAGGAGTCTGAAAATTGTGGGCCAAYGCAGCTCGTAATTTATTTAGCAAACTGTGGAAAGAGATACTGGGAAAGGCAAATTACTTTCCTCAGCTGAGAAGTTCCTGGCTATCTTGGAGTCAGCTTGAACATAGTGATTTCACTGGAGTCAGTTGTCCACAACTTCACTTTGCAATCAAAAAAAWAAATGCCTAACAAAAAGCCCACTGTGCACACTAAACAACCAGTACTTCCTCACAATCAAGCAAATGCTCATGTTCATTTCCCAAACTAATTTCTTCCTGGCTTGTCAATATAATACCTTTAATGACAGCATYGAATAACATAGAGTATGCCAGGAATAACTTACAAACTTTGGGAGACCAGCAGARTATAAAGAGTGTGCTTGATTTATTCACCCACCTTGGCCCCAATTCAAAGGCTTGTCTTTGCTATAAAATTGACTCAAGTTATAGCTTGAGGATTTACCCTGACTAGAGTCCATGCACTCATAAAGACTTTAATATATAGTTGTGGTTGGTTTACTCTGTCTGCTGACCTGTCCRTGGATACAAGCTGAATTTTGTTCTCAGCATTGTTTAGCAGATGCTAAAAGACAATCTTGCAGTGTGGGTGCGTGAGTGTAGGCTCCTTAACTTCTGCGTCTCTCCAGGTAGGGCAGAAAACTTCTGAAGCTGTATTAGCACAAATCAATTTCTAATGTGAATAATATTATTGCAGCCCCAAGAATGTGTCAGTAAAAGGTCTTAGAGCCATAACTTAACAAGTTACACTAGTTTGGATGTGGCTGTTAAAGTATTATCTCACTATGGTGCAGCTRTTCAGACTAGATTGCATTAGCTGTAGGTTAATGTAAGATAACCTGGCAGAAAAGACATGTCATTCAGGATGTATTTTGAGAAGCAAGAAGCCCTCTCTATGGGTTTAGTCTAATATTTGTTTTTTTTTTTCCCTGTGTTCACCCTCAGATTGGAGGCAGCAGTTGTTCTGCTTTGCAATGGRTAATTCAACTCACATTACTGGCTTCTGGAGAAGAGAGTCAACTTTCTTTCAGTGCGTGTGATAAATCAGATTTGGCCAYCTAGAGTCAAGTCTAAAGAAAGCGCCAATCCTTTTTCCCTCCAGCACAGAAATTCAATTGCTATGTTATTTCATTAGCCATGGGGGATCCTTGTGACCAGGGGTAATTGYCCTGACTGTGCAGTCTGGACCTCTGATATGCCATTCCCTTTCACATGCTAGCTGAAGTATCCAAAGAATTAATCATGACCCTGTCCATCATCACTGTTCACAGCTGTAGGACTGGAGCCAAYATTAAGGAAAATCTGGGGTTTGGGCAGCTCTTCTATGTTCTTTGAGTCTATGTCCACAACCATTTGATCCTAGCCAGAAGACAGTTTCGTCAGTTTACACTACTCCTAATTATCCAAGTTATGAGAGAACTATTCCATACCCCTTGTCCTCATTTTCCTCACAAATATGGCTGAGCTGTCATTGCTCTTCATCCTGTATCTGAGCAGCTTGTCTTCTCTACTTAGGCCTTCCAAGAAAAACAGAGTTCTGGAGCAGTGAAATTGCAACTTATTGTAACTCATTGTACGGTGCTCATCCCTCAACAGCTACTGAGCCYGCAGCGCTGATAGCACTACTCTGCCTTGAAATCTAGTAAAGAGATGCTGAACTCTTACTCCCACATTTTGCTCCAGTGGTAGTACTAGAAAAGTGGTGTGTAAAAGATGTAGACATATTAAACCTAGATGTTACTTGTCTTGATTCCCAAAGATTTCTCCCAGTCTCCAAAATGATACAAAGTTGGTACCTCTCATTCCTTTGATGATGATATACATGGCTTTCAGTCCAAATCCAATCCAATTCCAACCCATTCCAAAACTCACATAAGCCAAATGGAGTCCTCTACAGGCAAGACAAGTCTGTTTCAAGTCTAAAAGAAAACTTAGTTGGGAATCCAATACAGGTGATGCTTAACTTTAAGAATCTGTGAATCTGTCCTCCTAAAATCGTGACTGTAATAAAAGTTACAGATTGGCTAAAAAAAAATCAATAAATTCTACATATTTTATGCCTTTAGCCTTTTAAGTATTTCTAAACTTCTATTTCTAATTACAGGAGCCAAAACCACYGGTGTTTTTAAGACTTGCAATAAAATTGACAACAGTATGTAGGAAATCCCTGATGTAAATTACTCTCAAAGGAGTTGACATGGCTTTGGAGTACAGGTCAGCAGTATTACAGGTTGGCCTATTTCAGATTCAATTTTCCGTTGCTACTAAATACAGTTGAACAACTTTACAGCTCTCACAGTCAAACAGATCCACTGTTARGAGAATTCCATGTCTTACCCTCTCTTTTAAACAAACATGTTTCCAGCATCAGATCCTTGACAGCAGTTAAATATAATTTACTCTAGAGCATCAATAAAAGAAAAGTTTACAAAAGACAGTGTAYTACACTGTGCACCACTGGATAGGAGGCTCATTAGGACAGGACAAAAAGGAAAGAAATAGTAAGATCATATACACTAAATAAGTTGTYATTCTCACAGAAGAAATTGCTTAAGTAAATATAAGCTGTTGCCTGGGACTACATTGCTGCCCTTTACTATGTAAGAGATCCTCAGGAATATTCCCTCCCTCAGGATGAGCTGGTAATGCAGCCTGAAAATTTCTCTAATCTCATTCCCAAAAGGATATTGGATGACTTGAGGGATTTCTGCAAGTTAAGCCTGGTGCAATAGTAACTAGTCTTAAAAAGGAGAGGAGAAAAAGAAAGAAAAAAAGAAAAGATTCGTCCCTTCAAAGCTCTTGCTTTCACAGCAGAGAATTTTAAGGCAGTGCATGAAATCTGCTGCCAGATCTTCCCAGGCATTCACAAGATGCTAAAAAAAAAATGAATTAAGTAGTCTTCTCTGCAAGAGATGAACTTTGCCAGAGGAAGCCCTGGCACACCTCGAGGACCAGGCCAACTCCTTTTTCATCTGGACAGACTTGGTCTCAGTGCTTCGCTGGCCCAGGAATGGAACGAGAAAGGTTCACGCTCTGTGTGCTCRGGCTTGTTTAAACTCTGTAGGCACCTGAGCATACATATAGCAGCAGCATATGATAATGCACATGTTCACTGATATGTCTTTTGTCACATACCACATTATGCAGAAGTGGAAGAGCACTCTACCTGATTTATTTGCACCTATATCAGAAATTTTGCTAGTAGAGCTCTTGCAGCCAGAGGATGCAATTTTGCCACATGCATAGCCTTTAGAGCTTTAGGAATGTGGCAATATTCAATATACAGGAATATTGTGTTAAAATAAGAAGGAGCTCCCCAAAGTTAAATAATTTCCTGTTTCAGTATTTGCCYCCTTTCTAGGTCCAGGATAAAAGCTCTCTTTACTTCATTACAGTCTTTCACTGCTTCTCTGGAGAAGAAGAATCATTCCAGCAGCAGAGTTAATAGTACACGGATAAAAGCCCAGCATTTTCACTACAGGCAGSTTTTGCAAGAGACATTTGAAAAAAATCATGCTAACATAAGTCTAATCAATAAATTCCCTCCTATCACACAAGGCAGGATTGGATGTACTCACTTTCCTGTACATTTTTTGTACAGCATAAATCACCCAAAATTTCAGATTACTATGGTGTAGGAAAAAAAAAAATCCTATTGCCTGAGCATTCAATAGGTTGTTGCATCTCTTACAGCACTTCCATGATGATGATAAAGCTATTTGGCTTCCAAGCACCTTCAAGCCATGCTYAACTTACAGCACTATGTTATCAGAAGCCCAGGGCACATTTGGATTGACATAATTTGACATGATTCTGATGAGATTCTGGGAATCTAATATGACAAATAGACAAGACCAACACACACCTTCTAGCTAACAAGTTTTGAAAAGAACTAACTACACAGAAAAGATGTCTTGGAAAAGAGGTGATAAATAAAAGAAGTGATAAACAGCTGAGTTCAAAAACCTCTGTATTAAGTAATGAAGAAAAAAAGACTGAGAATTTCAAATGCATGTAGTGCTACTGAGATAATATGAACCTTTTCAGTTATATCTTACATATCTGTTAATGAATATTCCTCTAAGGATTAACACTAAGTTAAAACAACAAACCCTACTAACTTCACGTGTAACAATCTCAGAACGCTTTCACTGATTTTGACAGCTATCTATCACAGAGTCTGTAAGGTTGGAAGGGACCTCTGGAGATCATCTAGTCCAACCTCCCCGCTCAGCAGGGTCACCTAGAGCATGTTAGACAGGGTTGCAGCCAGGCGGGCCTTGAATATAATAATAACACCAGTCTTAGAAAGTGTTAATTGAAATGTGAAATCAACATGTTTTGTACAATAAAGAAATATTTACCTTTACAGGAAATCTATATTTTATAGTTTAAAAGTATCAACTAAAAAGGTCTGTTGAGGGAAAGGAGTTTATGCTACAACATTGCGCATATACACAGTTACATTTTATTTATTAAAATTACCACTTATGAGCCTAAGTGATAGTATTTCTATCCCCTTAACCTCCAACAAATGAAAATATGAATTGTGTCCTGGAATGTCACCTTTCATTAAGGTTATAAAAAAAACAAAAAAAGCTCTTACTCCTTGTGATAATATAGGTAACTTTAAAAATATTAAACAAGTATAAATGATGACAATATATTCATCCTGAAAGAAACTGAATTGAGAAATGTGACCATTCATCTCAATAAGCAGTTAATTCTGAAGCTATACTGGTGACAATTGAGATATCTCTGGCTAACTAACTACAGAAGAAATCAAGTATAATGCATTATTTTCTATCTAGTGGTATCTATGTGCTTTCCAAATTAATTTTCATATGTTCAGATGTGATGAACAATCCTTTTGTCCTCAACCACTCTCTCCTAATAAACATCTTATATAATACTTGTATGCATTGCTAATACAAAGATCTGTAAAATGTTTTAAACAGGAGATGCTAGAATAACAAACAATAAAGCAAAGCGGAGCACAGAGTGCTGTTTACAGCATCCATTCTTGTTTGAAGGCCTTCACATATATGTTTGTTTGTACGAATGTGTATATGTATATATATGGATGGTTGTAAGAAAGGCTGTAACACAAGAATTAAAAGAAACCTGAAGAAACTGCCACAAAAAGGTCAGTTTATTGCAGTTTAGCGTCCTTAGTATGAGGTTTAGACCAGAATTTGTTTTAGTCAGAAAGATAAGGAAGTGTGGAGCTCAACAAGCTTTCTGAAGAGCTCTTCTGCATCCTCTTTACTAGTCACTCCATACACTCCATATG
The DNA here is from genome assembly GCF_003343005.1 of Rhea americana. NCBI lineage: Eukaryota > Metazoa > Chordata > Aves > Rheiformes > Rheidae > Rhea > Rhea americana. The sequence goes on from NW_028186330.1 coordinate 959,820, forward strand.
TGGGAGGGCCACGACTACCTTATTTTTAAAAAGAATGAAATGGAGTTTTTGTGACCTAACAGAACCATTCATCTTCTGAATAGCCCAGGAAGTGAGCAAAACAAGTTTCATTCACTGTACTTATTGTAGTCAGTCTTATCATCCAGGATATTTCTGAATTTTTGCAAGATTAGAACTGTATTGATAGGAGAGAAAGATCAACCCCAGCTGCAAGATTTCTATTTCCTCTGTCCCAGGCTATCCTCTAACAAGCGACTTGGGCTTCCTCGAGGGGTAGGGTGCAAGCCAATGTGGAGCAGTGCCTGGCGAAGGTTGAGATCAGATATTTTGGATCTTCTGGAGGAAAGTTACTGTCTCTTTCTGGAGGGCATCTTAGCCATGACAACGCATGGTGATGGTGGTCTCCTGCCACCTGGCTGAGTGAAGCTCTTGGTTCTGCGCAGTCCTCCCCTGTGCTCTTCTCCTCCTCCACTCCACCAGTCTCTCACCCTGTGACTGATCCTTGCTGGATTAACAGGGGAGTGGGAACCCCTTGGCTAACCAGGAGGCCACATAGGCATCTCTTCTGCATGGGGCCACTATGAAGAGGGGAGGTTTGGCTTCCTGTAGGCTTTTTGTGACAGACCGAGTCTGGCAAAGGGTGACTAGCATCACTGGGGCCAGAAATGTGTTTTTCAGTCTGAAAGAGGAAAAGCTAGTGGAGGATTGCTGTCTTCTGCCGATTTTGCTCTTTAATGATCTAAAGGGTAGTTGTGGATGCACAGGACACATGAAGGGAGCCTGCAACAGAGTTTGTTCAGCCTAGGGAAGAGAAGGAATCAAAGAGACCTTGATGCTGTCTACAGTTGCTTGCTGGGACAATGTAAGGAAGATCGAGCCAGACTCGTCTCAGAGGTGCACAGGGAAGGACAAGAGGCAATGAGCACCAGGTGGGACAGAGCAAAGTCTGTCTTGTTATAAGGAAAAAAAAATTATAATGAAAGAGGTCAAACACTGGCACAGGTTGCCCACAGAGAGGCTGTGGAATCCTCATACTTGGGGATGACCCAAATGCTCAGGACACAACCCTGAGCAACCTGCTGTAACAGGACATGCTTTGAGCAGCAGGTTGAACAAGATGACCCCTAAATGTACTTTCCAACCTACGTGAATCTACGGTTCTCCCACCTCTGAATTCTTTTCATTAAAGACACAAATTCTTTTACCACCATTTCTTTGCCTATGCCTATAATCTTTAAGTAATTTGATCATTTTTCATTCTTACTATCTTCTGTTTACAGAGACTGTTAGTTCTACATTATTGACGTTCTAAACATTTCCAGTTTCTTTCAGTTCTTATTATTTCTTTCTTATGATTTGTTAGCTCCTACTTCTTCCCTTATGGCAGGGTAATCTAACACGTGAAATGCTGTCGACTGAATGTCACCTTGGGGATACCTCACGCTGCTGTGTAGAGAGATATAAAATGAATCACTGCCAGTTAAGCTGCTCTCTGGGGCACCATGAAAGCAAACTGATGCTCCTACGTAGTCACAGCAGTGACTTGTGGAACTAAACATTTTGACGGGGTATCAGGAGATCTTTAATAGCTATTGGGCTATTGAACCACTATTGACCATTTCCATTTCTAACAACTTTAAGTTAACTCTCCCATGTTTTGCTTTCTCAGACTAGTATGCAATGGCTGATTTCTCTCACTTCTAGTCTCAAGTGAAAGCCAGAGCAGATAAAACAATGCTCTATATGAAATGATCCACGTCTCCAGTCTGCAGGCTACCATTGGGAACTTTCTTCTTCAAACTATGACAGTTTTTTCAGAACATAGTTAATTACTATATCTACCAGATTTCCTCCCCCTCCTTTTTTTTCCCCTACTGCTTAAATGCTCATGCATTATATTAAGGCTCCTAAACATCTTTTTATGGGTTAATAAACAACAGAATTTTAAAATATCCATAAGTATAAATGGTATGTGTGATGATATCTGCAGACATACTAGGAAAAGATATTACTGTTGTCTTAAGCAAGTATTGGACTTTAAACAATTGATTCCTCATTTACACAAACCTTTACACCTTTATACACAGAACGTGAATAAAATCTCTGTAAACAATATCTATCTCAAACCAGCAATTCATTGCACTGTTAAAATTAAGATTACAGATGTAGGATTTTATTCTCTTCCATACTACTCTTCCACTATAGACCATTTCTATATCCTTGACTTCTGTATAATGTCCTCCCCTCAGCATATATACACATGAAAATTAGTTACTTTAAGCATCAAAATGGAAAATTAGGTGGAGTGAGGAGGAAGGGTTCCCAACATCTTCTACCTGAATAAAAAGTTTCAGGGGCAAAATGTTAGTAGTGAAATAGGCTACTAACGTTTTGCCCCTGAAGATGTTATTGGAAGGATCTATGAAAGCAGGTATCTCCTAACCCTTTCAAGTTGATTTGAAAATTATATCCTAATGTTTTGGTTTAATATAGAAACAAAGGTAAGCCGAATCCTGTACTCAAATGTTTCACAGTTTCTGAGGAATTTACACGTGTAAGAATACAAATTTACTGTTTTCATTTATATAAAAAGAGCTGTTAAAATAAATTCTGATATCTATAAATCCAGAATATAATTTCTTAAATTATATGAGTTAATTTTTATGAGTTAGTATGATTTAAGTAATAAATTTCACATTGCTTGTGGTAGTCACAAACCAATAATTTCCATTACAGACATCAAAAAGAGGGTGCAAAAACACCCTCTGTTCAACATTTAAAGCCTGATGAAGATTCAGATGATTTTAATTTTTAAAAGACAGCACCTCCCATTTCTCTTAAAGCAGATTGGCCACAGTATTGCAGAGTGATGGTTATGCTTATAAAGATGAAATGAAAGTGGTGATCAGTATATATAGTGTTGACAGGCAGACAGATCTAACGAATATGTTGTCCTAGAAATTAAATTCTAATATTCAAGTTGGTAAGTGATCATCTTATTTATTTTGTGTATTTTAAGTAAATCTGAAATAAGTTATTTTCCCTCAAGAGCACCTGATGTATAGTAAACTTCCTGCCCATTCTCTGGGCATAACACCTACAGCAAAAGCACTTATTGAGGAATATGACAGAGAAATGTATGTAAGCTGCAAAAGAAATATGTCAAAGATCATTGTGAAATCATAATGTGCATTATGAAAAAAAAAAAAAAAAAAAAAACAAAAAACAAAAAAACCCAAACCAACCAAAACGCTCAAGCCCTTTCTATAGTTGATGAATCTGATGAATTAGGCAGTGGGCATATCGAGTACCTGTTTTAATCTGTATTTTCTCTGCTGGCTCAACTGGCAATGAGGAAGAAATCCCCTGAATGAAATGCAAAGGTATCATGAAATCAGGGAGAGAGAATATTAGACATTAAGAAACTTCATTGAGTAGTTGAAGACCGCTTTGTATTACACACATACAAGGAGACAAATCGCTGTTGCTCTAATAACCTTCATCCTATCACTACCTAACTCTTAGTCTCATTTCTTGACTTTTGTGATCTTACTGTTTAATACAGCTTTGCATCCAGACTCTGGGATAAACTGTTATCTCTGCACATAATTGCAATTCTCTTTTGACATCAGAGACAGAAACCTTTGGTTTGTGGAAGAAGATGCTAAGTTATCTGGTGCTAGCTGTGAACCATCAGGAAGCTGTGGGATTGTCCCTGAGGAGCAGAAAGTTGCTGAACTTTCTAACGAGAACTACAAGAAATAACTGCAGATCAATATGTTTATAACAATGATGTGAGCCAAAACAGGCAACACTTTCGAGAAGGATCTCCCTTTCACTTTTTTTATGTCTGAAGCAACACATCACTTGTTCTTAGTATGGAAATTTTATTGATAGCAGATTTCTTTCTGCTGACACCTTGATTTCTTTTAAACATTGGCAGTTCTTACTTCTTGTGTCATTGTATTTCATGTAAACAAAGAATTCTGTTCAAGGCATTTTTCTGAAATTTGACAGCTCTCCCAGATCTCATTTCTTTGACAATTTTTAAGTTAGTAACCCAGTAATAAGAACTACAAAACAAGGCAGTTCTGACAAAGTACATACAGTGTTTTGAACCTTCCATAAAAGCCATTTTGAAATGGTATGGTTCTGCTGTAGATGCTTTTGAAGTATTTTATAAACGTATCTGCAAATGTAAACATGCTCTATCTGACCTGTGTGACTGTATATACTTGAGTGGGTAGATGAATTTGCTGCTTCTCCTTGTCCTTTACTTGTTCATATGCCCCACACTTTAGAAAGCAATGTGAATGAAGTACATATTGAAACAAAAATTGCAACTGTTTTTCTCCTTTAAAATCAAAATACAACAGAAATAAGTATGGAACAATACAATAGAAACAGGTAAATATTCCTAAAGGAATATTTTGTTTGTTTATGCCTTTCCTGTATAACAGCTGAAAACAGAACAACCACCCTAAAAAAATAAAAGCAGGACTTTATTTATTTATTTATTTTGGTACCGATGTATATTGGTCTCCTGAATGTCTTTTTACAACCAGCCAATGAGGATAAACAAACCCAACCATGCTCTAGGCTGTATATTTGATTATGTCTCACTTTAAAGACAACACACACACAGCCTGGCCAAAAACCCCCAAACCAACCCCAAAACAAACAACTCCTCCCCCCCAAAAAAACTTTCATATTCCTTTTTTGACATCCTCCCACCCCTCAACAAGAGTTGAAGTTCTCTTATGAAGCTGCACAACTTGGGAAACCTTCTTCAGATGTTATTTCAAGAAGTTTCCAGTAGTCCCACAATCTGCTCTGGGATAGAATTATGGCTCTTTCTCATTTTCCAGCTTCTGGACCCATGTCTGTCGGGTCCTCAGATCTACTCCAGTGATTGAAAGGCAAACACTGTATTTTCTTTGAATGCTGATTTACCCTTCTATGGGAGATTTAGACATTCACAATCCTCTGGGTTGAATTACAAGAGCAAGTCTCAGACACATAAAAACTAGGACACCAGGATTTTGTGAAATTATGCTCTTTTAAAAGAAGCAAGATCTATTTTAAGTCAGGACAAAGCCTGTTTTGGATTTTTTTTCCAATATTGTCTGGCTTCCATGGATGTTTTTGTCTATCTGTCCACGTACCCCAAAACGAACATCATTCTCTCTGACTGTGGTCGCTGAGATAATCATTAGAGTGATGTTGAACAAACGGTGAATCATAGAGATGAAGAAGAAGCAGAGATTGTATGTGCTCTCTAACTGGTATCATGAGCATTTAGATTATCTATTTGAGCAGCCTTTATAACTGTTTTTTTTTCCCTTTTTTTTTTTTTGAAAAAAACCCACTACATTTGCCTTGTCATGTTTTGGACTCCTAGAAAAAGGCAGCGATTCAAAAGCAGCTGTATGTGAGCAGTAAGCCTAATGTGCCCTACAATTGATCCTGTGCGAGTGATTAGTACATGCACAATAGCCACCGTCTGGATGGCTTTTACCGTTCTTTCTTGTGGAATTGTTATTCAAAGCAGCAAGAACACCTTGGTGTCAGCACTCTGTCCTCTCCAAAGGACATTCTGCAAATTTCTTGCTGTCCCTCTCTCTTGGATGTTAAAATTTTCTGAACGTTGGTATTTATTTTTCTGCGACCATTAAGTTAAAGCCTTTCATTTAATTTTGCATTTGTTGCAGCTGATGTGCCAAAATAAACACATTATTAGTAACACAACTCTTCTACTTTCTAATGAAATATCATAATTTCATTTTAGAAGAACAGACATAGCATTGCCACAGTCAGCAGCAATCTCTTCTCCCTGTTGGCTAAGGATAATTCTAATCTCACATGCTTACAAGGGCAAAAAATTAAGCACCAGTACCAAAAGAAAGTTCAACATCACTTTGGAGCAAGCAACTGTGAGATATCAGTATTGCAAAATTTCTTCCTGTATTCCTCCCAAGGACCTCTAATAGTTAATTATTGCTTTAATTGACCCTAATAAATCATCCTACAGGCCAGAAATTATTCTGTGATATTTCCTGTTATGAATTCTTATAACTACGAATTCAAATTTTTCATTCCAAAACTTTGCAATTTCTTCTTAGACATAGGCCATTTTAGTAAGCAGTATAGGAAATAAAATCATTTGTTAGAATATCTGTGACAAATAACTATGAAAAAAGTAAGAAAGATGAAGCAAAGAGAAGCTGAGGAAAAATTCTTTGCTACTGAATATTCTTGTAGCATTTACCGACCTCTCAAAAGCACAACAATAAAGTTCTCCCATTGTCACTCCCATAGCAAATATTTTTGGAATATTGAATTAGCTTCAAACAGAAGCTTATTTTTTCATAATTATACTCTGTAGTACTGGCAATATTTTAAACTGTGAAGTGGCATTGCTGTTAGCTGCTTCTTAACGCTGCTTTATTTAAGTAAACAAAAACTACAGTAAATCTCAGATCTGAATGGGTCTTCTTTTTGGCAGCTGCTGTTCAGCTGTAGATCTAAGTTATTACAGATCTTAGGTAGCTGCTCTAACAATCAAATTCACTAAGAAGTTAGTACTAATACTAAATATTCCTGTACCTCGTCTTCACTGAAAGTGTAGAACAGTTGACAAAGTGACACATAGAAATGGTAAGCAAAAGGTTCCCTTCTCAAGAATGACATAATAGAACAACAACATATGAGAAGAAACTAAGTAGTTTGGAATTCCTCTTTCTGGAAATAAGTGAACAGAGAAGGAATATGACAGAGGTCTATAAAATCATAAGTGGCTCAGGGATTGCCTGTGCTATCATAATGTACTATTACTAACACTGTGAGAAATAGGAAGCACACAATAACCTTTCTACTAGGTTTTTAAGAGATATGTTTAAGGCAGAGGGACATTATTTTCACATGGCTTGTATTGTGGAACTTAGTGCCACAGAATGTTTTAGAGGTAAAACATACAAATAGGTTCGAAAACAGGCTGGAAAAATTCAGAGAGCAGTTATTGATGGCTTTTAAACTCAATGATCCAGCAGCATTACCTGTCTGAGGTAATCCTCATATTGGTGTGCCATAGAAACTAGAAATATATTACTGGGGGAAGTCKGAATCCTAAACTTTTCTCCAAATATCTGCTACTCGTTGTTAGAGAAAACATACTGATACAGGTAGACCTTTGATCTGATCCAGCAAGGAGGATACAACATGTTTCTATTTAGCGCCATGCAAGAGCAAGTTGACGGAGATACAGAGATGTGTTTTAGAACAGTGAAGAATTTTCTCTTAATAGGATCCCAAGCACTTCTAGCTTCCCTTGTGACAGCAGGAAGTAAAACAACTTTAGCAGAAAAGACTTTGCTCTTTATTAGGCAACTTGTATTCTTAACCCTTATCTTATCTAAAGATGAAACAGCAGCTGCACCAAAAAAATGTTCCTACTCAAGCCCCCAAGCCAATTATTAGTTCCTCAAGGGGCAGTTCATATAACCAGTTCTTGTTCTGAGAGCACAAAAACCAATGCAAATTTATTCTTACACTCCTTTTCATGTAGTAATCACTTGAGAAAGGGCAGTGATGATGTATGAGTTTTAAACTGCTTTTCAGATCAGTCCCATGCATTTCTTTGCCTGATGATAGGATTTCATTACACTAAAATAAAGCTTTAGTGCTGGAACATTTGTTCCTACTCTAATTTGCTTGTTTCAGTCCTACTTCTTCTTCTAAGAGTGTCAAAGAAGCAATTTTTAGGTCTAAACAGCACAAGCCAGCTATACAGTAAAGGCAAAGGCTTTCAACCAAGTGGGAGACTTAGACTGAAGAGTGAAAATACAGTTTTGCCTGGTGCAAGACAGCTACATAAGAAAAATAACAAAAAAGAGATTGAAAGAAAATGTTCTGACCTTTTCCAAGCAACCTGGAACATTCATAAAACGTGTCTGATCACCCTGCATTGTTACGAATATCTTCCGGTGCCTGTGGAACAAAGGGAAGTTTGCAGAAAAGTCTTAGCATGGCACGGTTAAAGCCTTTGGGGGATCCAGACCTTTTCCTCAGCTATGGGGGTTTGGGATTCTGTCGGGATTTCAGCAGGATCGGGATTCCAAGCCACCAACAAGGGGATTCCAGAGTATCCCAGAGTCATGCAAGGCTGTGTAAGCACCTAGGCTACAGGACCAAGAGGCCCTCCAGCACGCTGCATACAACAGTGAGTATGCTGCGATCATCATGACTGCACTGGCAGAATTGGGTCTTGTAACACCCTCATTTACCAAAATATCACTTGCCTCTTCCCTGATTCTTTTTTGGGTACATAATGGTATGTATTTATATYGTAGATGAAATTTTCAAGGAAAAAAAAAGATCTTCAGCTTATTTGCAAGATACTTGTAGGGGTCTGATTCTCAGGAGTTTGTTCAATGGCCTCAGAACTCCAGTCATTTGCACATTTGCTGAAAAAAACAATTTTTGGAGGCTCCCAACAATGCATTGGTTTGACAAGTTCAGAGGGCTGATTTGACTCWTTTTAATATAATCCATATTGCAAATCACCTTATCTGTGTGTACAGCTAAGACACAAGCTGAATTAAGCAGCTTGTTTTGAGTTATGGTTCCCATCTTTAATAYATAGCCCAGGCCTTTCTGCAAGATGTCAGCTAATCAAAGATGGAATCAGAGAATCACAGAAGATCAATTCAATAAAGATATCAAACAAACAAACTTAAAAGCCTGGGGCAAAAATCTTAAGTTCCATAAAAAGGCCAATAGTGTGATAAACCTCCAGTTCTTGCATGTCTTAATGGTATTACAGAGAATAATGCCACTTGAAACAGAGAAGTGAACTTTTACAAGCCAAATACACACATTTACACGGTTCTCACAGGTAATTATGTATTTCTTTCTAGTATGGTTACATTCGATCGTTTATATAAGTTAGAGCTAAACCCAGAGAGCAGAACAGAATTTAGCAAGTATTGCTGAATGCATCCAGTACAAAGTGAATGCCTGATAAGACTRCAAAATAAAATGCAATAATAGTTACCACCACCTGGTCTTTCACATTAAGTATATTAAGACAAGACTAATCATAAGCATCATTTTTCCAGTTTTCAAAATATAAGTAAATYTCACAATCGACATGAATTACTGTGACAACCATACAGAAGACTTCCAGTATAACTGTACATTAAGAAATATCTTAGTATCTATGTACTGAGATATTTATCRTGATCAATAACTATGGATTCCTTTCCAACATATCCTTTTATTCATTTCATGCACAAGCACAAAGATGATTTCAAGTAAAGACTGAATTTAAAATGCAGTATCAAATATCATGTTTTTCATTTTTGTCTTTGCTGTCAAAGATACTAACAAAGTTATGAGCAGATAACAGTTGTATTTATTTTTCCTGAAGGAGGGGGAGGAAAGAAAAAAAAAGAAAAGAAAAGGACAGACAGATAGGATTCTGCACTACTTGTATGAAGTCTAGCTTATGCATATCCAGCACAAAAAGATCGGAATGGAAGTTTTGTTAGAGAAAATCTGAAAAGAAACTGGATGAAATAGCAGGCAAGACCACAAATAGTATCCATTGGGAGGGAGTCAAGCTGTCACAAAGGACCATACTGTTTCCTCTAGCCAATTTTTATATAGTTTCCATCATAAAAGATAATATCACAAGATAAATTGCTGCAGAAATGGATTAAATGTGAAGATTTAAGTGGGAAAAGCAACCTGGCAGCCTGCAATAGCAGGAAGACCTTTCCAAATAAGTATTGCTACTAAAGAAGATGCAGGATATGTTAGAGGATGACATTGAGAAAAGACAAAAATTGAAATGYATATATAAACAGGTACAAAAGTAAACCCAAAGTCTGAATAATTCAACAAGGACTAACAAATGAAGTTTGCAATGGGAAGCAGACAGACAGGAAGCTAAAAAATCATTATGAAGGAACATAGTTGGGGAAAAATAAATAAATCAATAAATCAGTATCCATGTCATAAAAAATGTTTCAAGAATTATAGACATTTTCCCAGCTGCCCATATTCCTCATATCAATCACATCAACTACTGTATTTATAGACCTCATCTATGCATGATGACTAAGCTTCATCAGAGCTGCCCRTTGTTACTCACACACTAAAGTGACCCAAAAGGAAAGYTCTGCCTAACAGGAGTTGCATTCCTTTGCCATACACCATTGATAGKCAAGAAAGAGCATATCATCTCAAAAACAATCAGTTTAGGAAGAGAAAAGGAAAACTTGTCAAAAGGAGGTATTTCTTAACTCATAAATAGTTAAAACCTTAGTCTGACTACCATCTGGCTAACAACATACTCATATGTCTGTCAACCACTTCTAGTTTTGGACTAGTGTTCTGTGACAATCGCTGGAGCTGGCACAAGAACATACTATGTATAAATACTTAAAACTAGAGAGATTATTTAAAACTAGAGAGATTATTTAAANTTAAAACTAGAGAGATTATTTAAAACTAGAGAGATTATTTAAATGTTACATAATATTTGGTCTGTGCTTAGACTGTGCTGTTTTAAAATTTGCACACCCACACTTAATTCTCTAATTTCCTATTCATTTTTAATGATATTTAGTTCATTTTGATAATGCTCATCTATGCAAGRAATATTATCTAGGAGAGCACAGAGTATATAAGCAAAAAAAAAAAAGCATTATAACAGTAAAATACACATTTACTTTAAAGTTCAAAAATGTCAAATCTTAAAATAGTCTCACAAACTAAGGGGAAAAGGGCATTGCAATTGTGTATGAAAGGTTAGAATAACCGCACAGCTAGTCAAAGCAATGTATTGAAAGCAGATTATAAAGTATTATTACCAGATTCCTCTTTTTTTTCTAGAAAAGATCAAAYGCTGTAAGTCCTCAGGCACAGAAGTCCTGATTCATCCTACTTAACTTTAGGCACTTAGCTGAAACACCTTGTWAAGGCTGCACTTGTCCTTAGCTTCTTTTATAATCAATGGTGAGAGACTGACACCTCCAGAGTGAACTTCAGCCCAATTAAAGATTTGAATCAYCCTCTGAAGGCACCTGTTTCTTTTCATTGGCTTGGATGACTAAGCTTCTAAGTTAGATGCCTCAATTAGGTGCTGAAAGTTCAGCAGGATGAATCTAGGCCATAAAAGATCACAGAAAACTTTYCCACTGTTTCATGTAGCAAGTGCAAGATATAATTCTTTTCACATTGCCTGTGTTACCAGAAAGCCATAAGTTTTATCTTCCTGCAAAGAGGTTTATACTTCCTTTTCCGACATAGATACAAATGTATTTTGTAAGTCGCACTGAGGTTGCAGAAAAATGGTTTGTATTATTCTATAAAGGAAATTAATGAGTCTGGTGTAAGACTTTGCCCATGAATTTTCTCAGTGATAATTCAGGTAATTGTAAAGGCAAGAGTTTTTATTTTTGCTTGTGAGACTTCTTGATTCTGGATAAAATAACCATCTAATTTCCCCCAAAGAACAGCTCCCATGGCGTAGGACTAAACTAACGGTATTCTCTCTCCCATTATACTGGCAAATACTTTTGTTCTGCATTTCCAGAATTAATAAGCTTCTTTCTTTCAAAAAACATTTCAGATATTCCAGGCACCCAATCAGATGCATGCTTTGAGCCACAATTCCACTGAAAAATAATATGTTAGATGCATGGGTGCTTTGGTTACAAAAATACTAACTTTAATGTGCAGTGTATCTAATGTCTAGGGAAGAAAAAAGTACAATAATGTCTTGCATGTTGGATACAGAATGCAAGTAAGCGGACTGGAAATTGTGTTAGGAAAAGACCCGAAATCATGCAGGTACATCAGTTTATACAAGGGAAAATGCAACTTCCTCTCCAAGCCATACTAGAAAATGTCTATGAAGACATTTAGCCTRGAAATCTTGAAGCTCAGACAAAATGTAAAACCATATACCAGAAAAGTTAAACCTCTTAAACTACCAATCAGTAATTTTTACTGACTTTCTATGCATTTGCCCTTAGATGTATATTGAGTTATAGTAATTATACATTTTCTTCATCWGACTGGTTCACTAGACCTTTAAAAATCTAACTTTGATAAATGATGATTCTGGAACACAACCTTGCTGCACAGAGTGTTTCTTGGAGCACTTTGACAACTGCAATTGTATATACTTCCTTAATGGGATAAACTTATGTATAACCTCTGGAGCAATTTATGATAACTGGAATGTTTCCGATGCTTTTACAGTCCATTCCAGATAAAGCTCACACAGGCTATATGCATTTGCTCTTTGCTACCACATGTCTTTGCTGACAAATGGAGCTGACTTCTTTTCTTTGCAGTCATGTTCTAACATAGTAAGGGCTGTGTTCCAGCAGAGCCAGATGACACTAAGAGAGTCTAATTTCAACAACATTGATTTAATTTATGCCTGGTTATCACATATTATGTAATTAACACAATATAACCAAAGCAATACTTCCTGGAAAGAACCAGTTCTAGTTTTACATGCAAATTGTTTTGTGATCCTTAGCAAAGAAATCCCCTTCTTGGAGGAAGTAATGCAAGTAAAGGTGCTAGGATTTCATAGAGTCAGTAAACACTCTTCTTCCTTAGATTTTGTACCACAGCCGTGAATGACCCTCTTTTACTAGTGCTAGCTGCTGCTAGTGCCTCAGCTAAAAGATGAGGCTTGTAAACTCACTAGATAGCTGATGTTTTTAGGTGTGGAAGGGTATGGTATATTCTTAAGACTTAGAATTGGTAGAAACAATTGGAAAACATGTGCCAGGCAAACATACTATAGGGCTACGCTCTGGTCCTTTGACTAATATCTCCTTTCAAGCAGTCCTTAAGTCTTTGCTAGTTCTTACCAGATGCAAAGGCCACTCCAAGGAACTTCCCACTCCCGAAAAGACTTATTCAGCTCTGAATCCTTTAGAGACCACTGGTGTGATGATGAAGCTGGTGAAGACTTTCTGCCTAACTGGTCAGCTCATTCTTTGACTTTCCCCAGCAGCTGTATTGATGCTAAGTTCTTGGCAAAGTGGTCTGATTTTGCTCCTCCCTGTATGTTTATGTTAAACATTGCTTTTCTACTGCTGATCTATGCTATCGATCTTTTGCCTGATTTTCAGCATCCATGTGAAATCATTAGATACATACCTAAAGGTGACCCAGGGGAATTTTCTTCCCACATACAGACTACAACCACCTGCTCTTTGAAGCATCAGATACCAGGATACAAAATAACACCATTTGGCATATATTTCAGAAACCTGTGTACCACTGAAGAGAGAAAAAATATACATGCCAGAGCTCACTCCAAGGCTCATCGTCTGCCAGCTGGGCTTGTAAACAGATTACAGAATTCTTGAATAAATAGTGTTGAGAAAATCTGTGAACCAAATGTCCAAATAACCTGAGGCTTAGTTTGACCAATGACCAAAGATAAATTCTGAAGCTCTGTTCTCAGCTGAAAGATGATATTAAACTATTTTCCTGTGGCTTTTGCCACCTGTGAGCCTAGAATAAACTCCTGTTAATTCTGCTGACTGAGATAGAGTAAGATTAGATTTGTTTATGTTGTTTTCTTTATGTTGTTGCTTTGAAAACAGCTGAGGAAAATGGTGAACTGGCTGCACCACACAAAAACAAGCTGTGACAATCTTTGCTGAATTAATCAGTCACTAATCAATAGTTGAAGTTAGACTGCTTTTGTGGGTATGCTCTACCAGTGAAAGCCATTTTCTGAGGACTTTTTTATTGTTTCCTTCATTCTTTCTTAATCTTCTGCTAAAGATACTCTCTAGAAACCTTGATTCCATGAGAGCAAGTCTTGCTGAAGGATTATTCCTTAACCCTTGTTGTCTAGACAAAAATTGTGTTATAKTCTTTTCACAGAAAAAAAGAAAATCCTAAAGAGGGTGAAATCAAAGTACAAAGTGAAAAAGAATGGCAAGCAAAAGTACATATAAAACCTCAGTCTTGTAAGCAAGTGGACCATGACTTACACCACTTGCTATCAAAGGCAGTAAAACAATCTGATCAACAATAGGGATTATTCTCCGATTTATGCATCTTGGGAAGGGCAAAGACAGACTGAACACACATGGTACCCTAAAAGAAGGGACTGATGAAAGCTTTCAAAATTTCACTGCTCTGTAATGGGAATCCACACAGACAGGTCCCGTACAGAGAAAACATTTTTCATCCTCCAAGAAAGGTCATTGCTTTGGAAAGCTGAACTTTAGACTTGTTCTGCTGGCTTGATTTTAATTTCCAAATTAAAACCCTAGTAAGAGAATTTCTTTTTTTCTTCTTGGAGCTGTAAGTGCTGCAACTTCCCACTGTCACAAGTGCTCTTGCCTGTGACCTGAAATTAGACTAAGGTAACAATTATATGCCAGAGTGACTCATTTTCTTGAGTGTTGGATGCCAGACAATAGCGAACCTAGTGCTCATTAAAGCAACTTGTATTTTGTGCCTCAGGATATTGCTGAATGACTTAGCAATACCTCAAGACACCAGCGAACAGTGCGTTCCTGCCTTTGGCAGGGAGACAGTTCTGTAATATTTGATATTCAACTGTGTTTTCTTAAATTTTAGTTTTGACTAAAAAATTTTGCTCTCCATGATTGTATTTGTCCTGAATGTGGTACTTTGTACATAAGAGGGTTTAAGCCAAAACAAAAAATTAGGTGTAGAGCTTTTTAGATTTTTTTTTTTTTTATCTAGGACCTCATTTTTGACTTTTAGAAATCATAGAAAGCTTTTCTAAGAAGCAATAGATTCAGGAATAGGCTCTCAGACAGAAGGAAATAAGATAAAAACAGCCACGCAAGAATCAGAATGTAAGTAGATTCCACATAAAGAGAGTAGCTAGCTTTGGTATTTAGAGCAGCTTTACTTGTGCTCATAAAAACATCCACAGGGTTGCTCATCCTCTTAAAAAGAGGCTCCTGCTCTGAAAAGTCAAGTTAACTCTAAACAAGCAGTGTAGCTAGGCCTTGAATTCTGGCTAGATTTCCTAGACAGGCAATCTCTAATACGGAAAACAAAAAAATATCTGTAGAAGACKGGAAATGTTTCATGTTCCCAGAAATACAGAAATTACTTTGGATGACATATCATATTATCATAATATGATAATGATAAATGATAACATCAAGACGAAGTGCAGATTAGAGTGTCTACTCTTTGCATGTGCCCAGTATACTTATAAATTTGTCTTTCTTTATTATTATACAGCTTATATCCAGGCAGATCGCTGTTACTGTCTTGTCCCTATCTGAAATACAGWTAGTATCCCCAAGAAGACTACCAAAACTTTTCAAAGAGAATAAAACATGCATATTTTTGCCAGGAAGAGGTACTCCAAGTTAGTCCTTTGTGTATTTTAAAATCAACTTCATCTCAGAAATTTTTCTGCTTCACCTTTTAAATTTTGTGATGTCGCCAGCACAAAATTTCCTCCTACACTGATGTTATTCAGATCCAGTAATGCTAATTTCTTTGAACAGAGACTAATAAACTTGGATCAGAGATCAATTTGTTCTCTTGCTGTTGAACAGAAACTCATACCAGACATCCACCATTCCAGATTCTCTCACATCAGTCCTCAAGGTCAAAAATAAGGAGAGAGAGAGTTTTGTTTAATTATTTCTTAGCTTCTCTGGCATTATGCAGAAGCACTGAATTGTAAATGACAACTGATTTGGTGGTGTTTGCATATGAGAAAAATCTATTCTGGGAAATCAGATTATGAATATTATTGATCCCAAGGTCCCTAGAACGTGTCAATGTTAGAATCACAGARCAGTGAACTGAATTTGTCATGCAATATTTTCTATTCTATCTTTTCCCAGCAGATGAGTGCTTTCCCTATTTACCAATGATTGCCAATATCTGCAGCACTCTTTTGTGCAGGTGGTAGAAGAATCTTCCTATAAGGTGACACTCACATCGTCTCTCAGAAAGAAAAAAATAACATATGCAATTTTATGGACAAGTGTAAATGTCAGTCATATAAGAATTTGGTAAATAGCTTTACATCCTGGAAACTTGTAACGAAACAAGGGAAGAGGAGACCTTCTACTATCAGCAGACTGTCCAGAGCATACTGTGTCCATCTGAGCAAGGGCATGAGGTATTCTGTTACTTGTCCATCCCCATCAAAGAGTTCCCTATGCCAGGAAAAGCTGGACAAAACAGGGATGATCTGAAGTTACACATGTAATGAAAACAGGCCGGGCTCCTTCCATTAGCAATAAACATTCAGCTCATCCTGTACTCAGTTACCCAATAAAACTGATTAGTCTAACGCTAAAAATCTAGTCAAGTCACTATATCATCCTTTCTTTTCTCTCCGTATCAGTATATGTGAAGCATATTTCAACAGTCCGGTGGAGATTCTGTTTGTGAACATCTCACACAYGCATAGGTACAAAGAGTACAACAAATGCTAAGATAAAAGATGAGACCACGTCTAGCTACCTTGCCTTGTTGCTGTTATTCAAGAATTATGCTGGCTGTATGACCAAAAAAATAAAAGAGTAGAGGACAGAGTAAAAACACTGGTCTTTATCTGCAAGCTATGAACTAAATGCTTCCCAGCTCCCTTTTAGCACATCATCGTGGAGGGTACCTCTTTCCTTTTCTTGAGGACTGCCAAACAACATTTTATTTCAATCAGGACATGCAAAAAGAGGGAAGGAAAGTTATTTAACAAGACTAGTTCAAGGAATGCCCACAAATACTACTCTGGGTTCAGAGGCAGTCAGTAATTCAGTAATAAAAGATGATTAGAACCACACATTATAGGTAAATAGAATATAATTACTCCTGGGTATTTCATTGTTCACTGAAGGCAATAACAGCCCCCCACTCCCAACATAATTATTTTATAAATATTTTTAATATGAGGTGGGTTATTCATAACTGATGAGGATGCAGAGCTATTCTCAGATTTTGGAAGAAAGCTAAATTTCAATCTAACATTTCAGGTTGTACAAAGGTAGTTATAGATGCTCAAAACAAACAGTAATRTGCTATCTAAATGCTCAGATTAATGTAGTAAATCTAACTGCTATCTCCTTTTACTTGCTGGAAAGGCATTTCAAATACTTTTAATTAGCTATTAAAAGGCAACTGAAAATGGCATATAAGTAATAGAGCTGAAACTTTGAGGAATTGTCTTCAGAAAGTGTTACCTTAAATTTTCTTCCAAAAATGTTTATTCAACCAATTCTATGCATGGAATCCTATACCTAGACATCAAATAATTCCACCTTAGTAATTATACAATAACATTGTGTTCATTTATCAAATGTATTATTGATGCTTCAGCTATCACCTTTTAGGAATATTAAGTCTTTTTTTTTAGTTAGGGTAGCCACTAGAGTTAAAAAAAAAGTAATGAAAATATTTTGAGACATTGACAAATGGTCCATCCGCAAGAGCTTAATGGTGACACTTCTATCTTATATCTTCTGTTCTGTGTACGCACTGCACTTAAGCATCCATAGATTGTCTCTAGATCTCATTACATCAAAACTAGTCTGAGTGTATACGTAAACGGAAGTCTTTACTCCCAATATATCTGACTTTAAGATTATCTCAGAACTGTTTGCAATGTCTGTCTCATCAGTCTCAAATTATAATTTTTCAGTAGAACTGTGTTTGCACTGTGTAATCCACGGTCCAGGGCTTCAGCTGTCTGTAACATGTGGCCCRCTTTTGTATGGCACAGCTGTGTGGCCTTGGCTCAGCTTTACTGAAAAAATCGTTGTGGAGCTGTGAGGGAGAATACAGGCTAAAGATGTAAAGATGAGAGAGGAAAAATGAAGACAGAGGTGAAATTCAGGGAGTCACTTGAATAAGGGTTATCTAGTCTTCAGAAACATATTAAATGCCTGTATTGGAGATTGTGAGTATGCTAATACTTCRTGTAGTTATTCCTAGCTGCCTACTTTGTGTAGTTAGCCAATAAATAATTGCTGTGTACTTATGAACTATGTGTATTTCCACTTACAGAACCTCTGCACGTGCTGAAAGATGCCAAAATTAGAGACACCCAACAGATGAAGGGCTACATTTGCATGAGAACAACCTGAATGCTCCATATAGATAGTGATATATTTAGGAAAAGTACACTATTTTCAAGAAGAAAATTGTTTTTAATATGTAAACAAATATTAATGATGTGGGAACATTAATGTTGTATGTAATGCAGATATCAGTTTTATACTCTAATTCTCTAAGCACTTTGTTTTTAAGGCTGCGTATAAATACACAATATCCATGAGTTGTAAGAATTTAATTGACATATAGCATTATAAGATTCCTTATGAAAGTTATGAATAAACAAAAGGAGGACTCTCCTCCTCCCCTTCCCCAAAAGCCACCCAGGTATGACTATATCTCAGATAACAAAAAACTAAACTCCTACAGAGCATTTTGTTGGAACTTGCAATTAGCAACAACTAATACCCATTCAGGGGRCCTCATATTAGTTTCATACAATTATAGAATCAGTAAGGTTGGAAGGGACCTCTGGAGATCACCTAGTCCCACCTCCCTGCTCAGCAGGGTCACTTAGACCACGTTAGATAGGGTCTCTTCCAYATTCTGCGTACTTTCTYCTTCTGCCTGAATTTGGCCAAGAGCTCCTTGCTAACCTGTGCAGGTCTCCTGCCCCCTTTGCTGCACTTCTTACTCATAGGGATGCACYGCTCTTGAGCTTGGAGGACGTGATGCTTGAATACTAGCCAGCTCTCCTGGACCCCCCTTCCTTCTAGGGCCTTAACCCATGAGGTTCCACCAATTAGGTCTCTGTAGAGCCCAGTCTGCTCTCCTGAAGTCCAGGGTTGCAATCCTGCTTGTTGTGTTACTTCTTTCCTGCAGGATCCTGAACTCCACCATCTCGTGGTCACTGCAGCCAAGGCTGCCCCCAACCTTCACACCTCTAACCAGTCCCTCCCTGTTGGTAAGGACAAGGTCCAGCAGGACACCCTTCCTCACAGGCTCCTCCACTATTTGTGGCAAGAAGTTATCACCAATGCCTTGCAGGAGCCTCYTGGACTGCTTGTGCCTTGCTGTGTAKGCCCTCCAGCAGATGTCAGGGTGGTTGAAGTCCCCCATGARAACCAGGGCCTGTGATCRTGAGGCTACCTCCAGCTGTCTGTAGAAGGCCTCATCAACTTTCTCTTCCTRGTCAGGTGGCCTGTAGTAGACACCCACAACAGTGTCCCCCATGTTAGCCTGCCCTTTGATCTTTACCCRTAAGCTCTCAACTGCCTCCTCCTCCACCAMCCCTAGGCAGAGCTCAATGCATTCCAGTTGCTCTMTCACATAAAGAGAGCACCTCACCTTCCTGGTCTGTCTTTCCTAAAAAGCACATAGCCATCCACAACAGCATTCCCACCTTGTCTCTGTGATTGCAGTAAGATCAYGGCCCTGCGACCACACACAGATCTCCAGCTCCTCCTGTTTGTTCCCCATGCTGCATGCATTGGTGTACAGGCATTTCAGAGATAGTCATTCCTGCAGGTTTCCCAGGAAGGCTGTACAGGGGTCCCCCCACAGCCATGTCCCAAACACACATCCCCATTGGAGGCCCCCAACTCAACTTGTGTTTTGTTGTCTACCCTGTCTCTATGACACTCCCCCTACCCCCTCCTATCTAGTTTAATGTCTTCTTTACTAGGCTGGCCAACCTGTTTGCAAAGGTAAATGTGCCCTGCTTGGTGAGGTAAACCCCATCTGTCACCCCAAGTTGTTGATCTTCAAACCATGTTCCATGGTCATAGAATCCAAAACCCTGTTGCCAGCACYAGTGGCATAGCCAGTTGTTGGTTTTGAAAATCTTCCTACTCCTCCTCCTGTGTTTCCCGCTAACCGGCAGGACCCATGAGAAGACCACTTGGGCTCCCAGACCCTTGACCACCATGCCCAAGGCCTTGAAGTCTTCTTTGATTGTTTGTAGCTTGCTCTCTGTGTCRATAGCACCCACATGAAAGAGCAGCAGAGGGTAGTAGTCTGATGAGCAGACAAGCCTTYGTAGCCTTTCAGACACATCTCGTATCCTYGCCCCCAGCAGACAGCAAACCTCTCTAGAGGAGGGGTCAGGTTGGCAGATAGTTTCCCACTCCAGCAAGAATTCAGTAAGGCATAAATTGGTTCAAAGTTTGGTTTGTTTCCCAAGCCCTTCTGAAACAGAGAAACACCAAATGAACACAGAATGATTGGATGAAGTTGCCCTGCACCTTTCAGGAGACACTGTTCACATGACTTCTCTCCCGGTCTCCCTTGAGACAGATAGGCTATGTTCTCCCATTACTGCCTAACTGCTTTTGCTGTGACCTGAACACACATATGTAACTTACAGGAGGAGGGTCTAATCATGGTTATCCAACTCTTCTGGAGCTGACCATGTCATCCAGTGAGACTACAGCAGAGAAAGRCCACAAATACTGCCCTGCACAAGAAGAGAGACACTTATGTCCATCCAATGATGACTTTACAGTCTGTACAAATCTTACCTATGATTTAAGGTTAAAATGAGCTATTGAAAGGCTGAGTAAGGAAGGAACAGGATGTAGCTCTCCCACTGACATTAAATAACCTCCTAAAGGAAAGAGAACTACTAAGATAACATGCCTGGAGCRGTTGCAGGTTCCCCAGCCCTGGAGAAAAGGCTGATTAGCTGTCAGAAACTGATTCTGGCAGAATCARCTGAACAACCCCCCAACTTTTCTTGTTAACTCAAAAAAAAAAAAAAAAAGTGCAGCCAGGGCATATCCCTATATTCTATACTCATAGCATTGTTGATTGAAATGAAGAACAAAAGTAATTCCTCTTCCACAAAACTGAAAAGAAAACGTGAACTGAAGTTCTTCAGTCTTTTGCTTTCCAGAGTCATCCAAACATTTCAACATTTGAGACCAAATATGTCCCCAGCTCTTTAAGACCTAAGAACTCTCAGGTACTTCTTTGTAGCAATAAAACAAAAAGTATCATCAAAATTCTGTTCCCAAACAATATTTTTATAWCCATTTGCTAATGAAAAGTTTGCCATTTGCAATTTTCCAAACAATTCTACTCWCATAGGGTTTTTTTTCTGATTTATATTTATTTGTGATTCAAAACTGAGGCCAAGATGATAAAGTTGTCTTATACTACCAGAACAARTAACTATTACATGCTAACAATTCCTAATCATTAGTCTCAATTCAGTGTCCTTGRTATGAGAGGGCTCTAGGGTGCAAAACATACTCCTCTCTGCTACCTGGGGAATGGAAACCACAGACAACTTGCATGATAGATCTACGGTTCAGTTCTAAAATGACAAAAAAGTGCTCCAGYACCTTATTCTTTCCCTTTTTTCCCTTCCAGCTTCCTCACTATTCTCAGGGTGCCTTTGCCACCTATTCTAGTCTTTGAACTAGTCAGTGTTGTGGGAACAAGGGCCTTTTTATTTTTTTTTTCTTTCTACTGTTCTACATAAAGCTGCCCATACGTTGTTCACTGCTAAATTTAGCATTGCTTGAAAAACACAGAGATTCACAGATACAGTGTGGGCCTTTGTTAGCAGCTATTTTCATTTAGAATAGAATGCTTTCCAGGTATTTTTAGTATCATGATCTAGGGTCAAGATGCTGGAAGGAAAATGCTCAACTTCAGTGAGACAAAATCTTCCCTATTTATGTTTATATTTAGGGAAGAGAAACAAATAAATCAAAAGCTACTATGAAAGGATCTGATACTAATGATAATCATAAGATTTTTATGAAATCATAAGATTTATGATTATCATTATTCTTTTATARCAGGAACAAAGTTGTTGAATTCATAACCCTAGATTTATCTTAACAGCAGTATTAGCCAATCATGGAAAATTATCTTTCCAACTGAAATACTGAGACTTTCCTTCTTACTGAAGATTATGTCAGCTAAACACCTTTTTTTTTTTTCCCTTGAATAATCTTATGAACAGCTATAATCATTACACAGCTCTTGCAAAATTTCTGTTTGACATTTACCAATCTGCATGACCAGAAAGRGCCTGCACATGGAGTATGCAGAGCACCAGACCACGCTTGGCCTGTGGGCGCTTAGTCTTCCCTTTGGTGTGAGCAGAGAGTCACTCTGGACAACTTTCATTTCCTCGCTCACACTCTGCCTGGGTTTAAGCGCTCTGTTAGTTGTTCT
The DNA here is from genome assembly GCF_003343005.1 of Rhea americana. Lineage (NCBI taxonomy): Eukaryota > Metazoa > Chordata > Aves > Rheiformes > Rheidae > Rhea > Rhea americana. Next base: position 982,053 of record NW_028186330.1, read on the forward strand.
CAGAAATTCTCAGCCCCTCTCAACCCTCAGAACCATCACCCATCTCCTCTTCCAGGATTTCCAACTGCACAAAATACAACCAGTTGTAAACTTCCTAGTTTCTCTTCTCAAAGACAGACGATCTTTGAAGTTGGCAGGTACCCAGACTAAGAAGATCTGAAAAAAAAAAAAAAAAAAAAAAAAAAAAAGCACTTTGTGAGACATAATGCATTTCTATGAATTAGGTTCCTCACCATTCCCAAGTATCCTGAGCCTTGGTGAGGTTGCTTTAGGTGAGGGTCTACTTGGGGGCAGTTTCTTCCCTCTTTAGGGGAAGAGAAGGGATTTTAGTGACTCTTTGCAAGTTCATTACTATAGAGCCTTGTAAGACTCCGCTTTTTAAGACCAAACATAATCATTTCATTTTTTCTTTATCCACACTGCCGGGTAATAGTCACACTACCTCGCAATCTGAAATGCCAGACCAGTGAGCACTCCCCAAGCAAAAATTGCCTGGATGCACATCAGGTCTGAGAGACCTGGATGTTCCACACGTAYTGTGCAGTGGAGATCAACACTGGAACATTAGTCTAAAACTAATCTAGGGAGCTGAATGYGTCTGATTTGCTGCTGAATATGCATATGCAGCTCGCTCTTGTGTCTGCATGCTCCCTGGCATGTAGGGAGCGGAARCCCACGGCAAGTACGCAGCAGGTCTCCTCCTCCCCTATCACACCAGCTCTTCCTAGTCCTGCTCGGGCTTCCACCCTCTCCTTTCCCTTTCCAGTGCTGGCAGGAAGGATGACGCATTTTCCCTTGTTATCTAAACCTAGGGTCTCCCCTCTCGCCCAGACACTGTCGTGTGTCCTCCTCTCATACACCCCTCATTTTGTCTTCCTACCTTTTTGAACCCTCATTTTTTGTATATCCTGTTCTCTCCGCATAGGTTTTGCTTAGTGCCTCTCCCCCTCTTTAGATAAGTTCTCTCTCTGTGCACCTCAGTGGGCCCTTTCTTCAATGTGGAAGCAGCTGATATGCTCAGTCTGCTGAGAAAAAAAGGAGGTAAATTACTTTCAGAAATTCCCAAACCTCCAAAATTTTAAAGTCAGTTTTACTTATCAAGGACTAATAAATTAACATTACATTGCAATTTTGATGGTAAAAAGGCAGGGAAATATTTCAAAGAAAATAAACATCTTCACTTAAAAAAAAATCCAGTTATGCTTTTTCTTTTTTTAAAAAAAAACTCTTGTAAAGTCAAATTTTGGCTCCAAATTATCAGAAAATTCTCTTTGGAAAAGCAAGTTTGAAACTTATCGTATCTAAATATTTAAGTTAACAGTGACAGAATATCCATTCCTTCATTGCCTCCCCCCCTCATTGAGCAAGAATTGAGGACAGTTAGTGTTTTTCACCAGGCAGTGAGAAGGTACAATCTAGCCTTTTAAAACCATTCCAATCATTCCTATTTCATAAGTCTCTGTGCATGAGATGCTGTTGACCTGTTGGACATATAAAATAATATAATTAGTGTGAATAATATGCCTATTTCTGGAAAAATGCCGGTCAGTATCTTCTATTATAAGTCTCCAGGGCTATGCTGAAAATCTAAGGCTTCCAAGACACTATCAGATCAAAATCTTTTCATCTGTTATATAGGAATGTTCAAAATGATTTTTTTTTTTTTAATTTGGATGACAGTTTGAGATCTCCAGCAGCAGGGATCTAAAAGTTATATTATGAATTAGGTTACATTCTGTTTGTATTCCCAGTGAAGAATGGAGTGGACCAATCCGTCTAGGCTGAGACATTGTAACTTGACACTTTTTCCTGAAAAATGGAAAAATAACTAAAAATAAACCTATTCATAGACAGATTGAAAGTTGCTAAATAAATTAATACACATGGTTGCTCTGCATACTCATTATTCAGATTTACAGAACCATAAATTCACGTGACATCATCACTCTTCAAACACGAGGGTGGCAAAATGCTTTCCAGAAACTACACATGAGAAGAACAGAAGGAAATTTTTATATTAGTTTCTGTGTGCTTGGGGGAGGAACACAAGAACACAACAGTTATGAAAACAATTTTCCTTGCGGTTACAAACAGACTAGTATTCATCCTTATAGAGTTTTTCTGCATATGACTGTTTTTCTTGGTGTAGAAGACATCCAACATTGTTTCAAATTGTTTTGTTGAGATTATTTCTAAGATATGTAAACATACATAGGCAGCTTTCTTGGTATGCATTATTTCATATTCCTCAGTCAGTGCTGCTCAGTACCTCATAATTTTAGGTCTTCAGGGAGAAACTGTTATAAATGCAACGACAATGTGCCAAGACCCAGAATTTCAAAACCTAATAACTCAAGTTAGATACTTACATTTCATTGAATGAAAAAGCACATTGTTTAAAAAATGCTAAGCACCTACAATCTCATTCTAAAATTCAATCTAAATAAAGAGTATTAACTCTACCTGTTGAGAACGTATTCTCAACAGGAATATATTGCTGGATCACATAACCCAAGTGTGATAACTATTCCTGCCACATCAGTAACAGGAGGATGTGAGGCTGCATGTAATATATTACAACATAGAACAATATTCAACAGTCAGCAGCAGTCCAGTTAATTTGACTGGACTCTACCCATGCAGCAAAGGTCAGAACTTAAGCAATAACTAGCTGAAGTATAAGAAGACTTCTTCATATAAGAACATAAAATGAAAAAGGTAGTTGCTGAAGTTGGCCATGATTTACTCCTTCCAATTCTCCCACATTTGCACACACCTGAATTCACACAAGGCACACGATGACTCCAGCAATGGAAGCAGAGAAATGTAAGCAGAAATGACTGCAGAGCACCTCTGTCCTTAAGAATTCAAAAAAAAAAAAANAAAAACAAAAACAAAACAAAACAAACAAAAACAAAACACACTGGCCATGGCATTTTAAGTCATTTGGAACTGGCAGTTTCAAGACCCTACTACATGCCACAAGCTTACTATTTTTTAGCATATGTGGAAGGAGTTTGCTCAAGTCCATTTTGCTCAAATTTAGTTTTTCCCTCTTCCATTTCCACTCCAAATCTGAAAAGCTCTTAAAATCACCAGTGAAAGGATGAACTATGTTCTGATAATAAATTCTTCAATGCTTTACAAGTTTAAGCTCTCTTAAAGCATAGGATGCCTGAAGAGCTTTGCCTGATAAAATAATTCCATATACAGAACTGGCTGATGGTTATTGCCAACACCTTAAGGCCTACTCAGACCTTTCTCTGCTCTTGCCCAATACATTCAATGTACATTTAAAAGCTTTTTTTTCTTTCTATTCCTTCAAGATTTTCTTAGGTCACGAAGAGTAAAAGATGACAAATTACATATCTACTTTCACTAACCTTTAAGTAAAACTTGGGTGCTCTGTGATGACCTCCATCTATGCTTCAATTTGAAGGCATCTAATATTTTCCTATTTTTGATATAAGAAACCACAGGAAAACTGACTTAATTCCCCTCTGGATATTTATTGTTGCAGATCTCTGGGTGAATCATAGATGCAGCAAAACTTCATAAACATCTTTTAAGAAAATATGAGATCCTACAAGGTTTGCACAGGTCGTAAAAGGAAATAGACAGATAAGGGTGTTTTTTAACATTAATATGAACTTGGGTCATGGTGTTAAAAGCATTCTAGTAGTTTAGTGTGATAATTTAGCATTAATTTAGGCTGTACTTTTAGAAATTGGTAACAATACAATTGAAATAATCCTTTTAATTTCAATACAATATAAAATTCAAGAAGAGTTCAAAAAATGATTTTAGATTTACCAATATTAGTTTTCTTATTTCAAATAGTCTTATTTTTCAACAACAGAACAAAAATTATTGTCTTGTTCTACAGCAGACAACAGTGGGTGAACAACTGGACAGAAAGTATAGGCTACGGGCCTTTAAAAAGAAGACACCGTTTCCAGAGCCTCTCTTAGCTCACAGTACAGACAAAACTGGACTGGGCTAAGAGGAAACCTCATATTTATGAAATAAAGTGGTAACATTTTATGAAGCACTTGAAATACTTTATGAAAGCCTCAGCTGTGAAAGCATTGTACTCCTGTAAGCACACTATATTGATTGTTTCTCAGATGCAAGAGGACTCAACAATTGCATGCATATTTATACGTATTGTATGTGCAGGGCCATTTAATGATGCAAATTTAAGACTCAAGTCATTAGTGAAGGCAACAAAATGAGAAATTACATTAATGAAATGTAGGCCTTCCATAATTTGCAATTATACACAATGGATACTGCTATGTGCATTTCTTTTAGCAATTCAGGATAAACTCAGCCATTACTATATTAGCTTATTGTTACAATGGAGATTGTTCCAAAAATGTCAACATCTGTTAAAGCACTTTCTGCAGCAATGCTACAATTCTTAATGCTAACCTGACTATACAAATACCTCAGCAACCATTAACAAAACAACGTTTTTAAAGGTTTAATCAAATGAGTGAAAAATATTACCTGCCTGTTGAATGAAAAAAAATTAAAAGCAAGCAAAAAACTTCTAGAATTTTCAGAATACATTAGTGTAAGAAATAGGGGTCTTCGGTTAGAAATCTGTCAAGTTCCTAGGACGCTAATAATATTCAAAATGTTGACTTCTGGGAAATGAATGTTGCAGGACCAGAGGAGCATGCAAAGAAAAAGCAATGTTTTTGTCGTGGTGGCTAGGTAAATTAAATGGTCCCTAGTGAATTGCAAGTCATGAGACCAATCTCACCTAACTTAAGCCATCAAGAAGACAGGCACCTGCTTCAACCWACTTGTTGAATTTTGGCAGCATTTAGTAAATCAGAATTTTTAAAAGGTGCACGTGTGCCTGTGTGAATGTGCACACACACTTTCCTTGAGCTTCAACCTCCTCATATGATGAGCAGATTGATATTGCAGCACTGACCCCGAATAAACACAGATGGAACATAGGATGGATCAAGCTCGGTTCTTTCCATTGGTGCTAGACAGTTTTCACTGAGCATATAGCAGCCTTTAGGCAAACAAAATGGATCAGCATTATTTTGTTACTGGTCCTGCATTTGCTGGGACTCTCCTCAAGCACACTGGCTCCAGGACCTTGCCTCTTGTGCACTATTGCCAGATCAGTGAGCAAAGCTCCTTATAACACCCGGTTGGCAGATGGCCCTACAAGTCTCTTTGTGTTCGTCACTGTATTTCCACAGTGGAACAAGTGACCGCGTGAAGGTTGGTGAGCGCTTCCTCTCGGGATTTCCCAACACCTTCTGAAAGGCCTATGAGTAATTCAAACAGCGACCACTGAGTTATGTGAAGCATACAGGTGACTCAGGCACTCATACAATAAGCTTAATGAACAGCTAATTGTAACTAGTCTAACTGAACAGTTTCTAGTCAGGTTCTGGACCTACCTTTTGCGTACAAAAATTTTGCCATGATTTCTACTAGACCAGGACTTCTCCGATAACAACAAACTAAGGAACAGCAGGCAGAGCACATAGGCACAAATATGCAACTGTGTTAAAAATGGACTCAGTCCACTGAGCACATTATGCATTTTTAGTGATATGTTCAGATAAAACCGTAATGCCACAGCAAAACCTATCAGAGCCACATCAGGGCTAAATCAGAAATAACGCTATTTTTCAAAGGAAGTATTGTTTATTTATACAAAAGTAACTAAATTTGAAAGTCCCTACTGCTAAATTTCTATATTGTTACATGATAACTTTCCAAAATGAAACGTATCTTAACTTCATATATTCAGAACTTCATCCACGTCTTTTCAAGTAATTCAAATTAAAAATAAGCTCCTTTCTCACTAAGGGCATTGCTACTTGTGCTTGTGGATGAGACACAGCAGAAGATCCAGGGCTGTCAAGCAATGACAGTTTGAGTGAAAGAGATTTCAAAGAAAGAAGAGTGCAGGAAAATGTCTCAGGGACATAGAAAAATAGGAAGATGTTTAAGAAACAACTTCAAATTCGTGCACAATAAAGGCTTCTCCTGCCAAATGAGTGAAACTTGTCAAGTCTGCTAGATCTCTTAATTAACTGGGAACATGAAAGAAATTCCCTTTGAGGGATGCAAGCTCACAGGCATCATGGTTAGTCCCTTTGCAGAGAATATAAAATGAACAATGCATTTATTAAGCTCATAGAGCGACTTGGATGAGCTGAGGACATATATGAAYAATCAGGGGAGAATTATTCATACATGGGAAGGGGGAAAAAGAAAAAGAGTTAAAAAGTAGCTGGCAAAGCTCATGTTTTCCTAATATACTGGAGAGTGAAGAAAGGACTCCAATTTTGTTAAATCCAAAAATCCTTTTCTTTCAAAATCTGCAGACCTTATTATAATTTAAAAGATTTTTGTCAGCTTTTTTTTTTTTTTTAATAGGAACCAGAAACTCAAGACTCAAGAAGCTTATTCAGAACAAAACAGACCTAGCAGTTTTGCAGATGATCTCTCTCCAGTGCCCAGCATTGTTGCACACACTATACAGGCAGAAAACAATGACAAAATTAAAACCAGTTCTGGCAGCATTAGTTTGTAACCTGTTGCAATGAGGGGATTATGCTGGATAACTCAAAAAGAGACAGCATAGCTCTCTCACTAGGACATTTCTTTTCCCTATGTTTTTCTACTCACCTGACAAAGGTTGCTAGTCAACTTATTTGTTTAAAAATGAAAAAAAAAATCATTTGGCAATATTTTGTGACCTCAGAAAATGTCCAATTTTCAAGGTTCAAATTTTCAGCACTTTCTGAAATGGACTTCTTTCAAAGTTCTGATCTTGAACTTGAACCACTAACCCCAAATTACTAAACTTGAAAAATTCTGTTCTTAGTGAGTGAAGGATTGAAAAGTAACTCCTTCCTCAGATGAGATGCTTCTCCTAACAGTAAAATCTTGAGTAATACTTAGTGCCTTGCTGTTCTTTAGATGACTAGATGACAATATCAGTAACAGTAAGGACTGCAAGAACAGACTTAATGAAAGACTGATACCAACAGACTCAGTCAAGGATTAAACGTTTATGAGGGTTTATTTTTGCTTTTTGCTCTTTATGCATYTTTTTTCTAATTCAGTTCCCACCTACACCAGCTGTTAGATATTAATTGAAATAAATTTAGTTAAGCAAATTTTGTTCTGGGTTCTGCATTCACCAAAAATTAAAGACTTAGAAGGGTATGGTTGACAGCATATTTATAAGATCTTTTTATGTTAAACTGTAGATATCAGTATTCCCCTTTTAAGCCAACTAAACACATTTAAGATGAAAAAAATTGGAATGATTTAAATGTAAAGTATTTAGACAAATATATGTTTTTTTTCAGGGAGTTTAGTATCTGCACACAGGCATTAAGGAATGAATAGCTGAGGAGACTCTCACTACCCAAGCTAAGAAAAGGTTCTGGAAATAAACTCATGCAGTTTATGCACATATAATGAAGTCTTTATACTAGAGAGACAGACTGGCTGATCTAGTTTGGAGGGATTTGGGTGTTTCTATATTTTTATATAATAATAATAATATTATAATAATTGTATAGTAATTTTGACACAGTATTTGTAGCTTTTATATCCCATTATGCCCTACCAGTTCCTGTCCTAATGATGTGCCGAAGAAGGACAGCATATATCCTGTCACTTTTGTGAAGGGACGGTTGACCCCATTCCTGGCTGAAGGTTTTCTTTGTCTGCTCTTTCTCAGGAGTCTGCTAAATTTCTCTGCTAAAGACAAACTTGATCCCGAGTTCCTAGAGAACTTGTTAACCTGGGCTTCACTTGCTTCGTCCCACCATGTAGACAACAGCAGCAGGAGTTGGTTTTACACTGTTCGCTTGCTGGGTGGTGCTACTTTCCCTGGGGGMTGGAGCAACCAGTAACGGCTTGTGGTTTGACAAACTCTGTCTTTCCCTGCACCTTTCCTGCCTTCCTTCAAGCACACCCCATGTACTTTTCTGTTGTTTTAATTTTAGTGGGAAGAGGGGAATTTTTAAAGGTTGTTTTTGTTATGAACATGGAAATCCAGGATTTCCAGGAAATCCTCAGGAAACCCCGAATGTTACTGGCTCTTGCAGCAGCAATAGAAATGCCCATTAGAGAGACTTCTCACTAGAAGCAGTTAGCTTAGAGAAGAGCTGCTCAAAGCATGTGCTAAAATCTTTTCTTGCAAGAATCTCTCATTTCAGAATGATTAGATTTAAGCTTGAACAAGCACCTGAAAACTCTTAGGGGCTTACACAAAACCCCCAACCTCCACCACCCCCAACAAACATGAAAAAGCCCTTTTACTCACACAAACTTAATTTGAATAAACATTATAATACTGTTTTGCAGGTGACATTTAAAGGCCTTTCGAATCCTGAAAAATAAAGCATCAAGAGGTTTAGCAAGTCTTTTAGTGTCCCTCAAGTAGAAACGTATCAGCTTCAGAAATATGAAAGCATTTGGTTAAAAAAAAATTAAAGATTGATATCAAAGTATCTTATCACCTTGGGAGGTAGGAATGGAAACTGTTGAATGGAAACAGAATAGGTCTTCCTGCTTTCGTTTCTGCAATGCACGTGTCAGGGGGATTCATGCTGTGGGGAAAAAAAAGGAGAAAAAAAGACAGAAAGCATTTGATGTGACAGGTGCACGAGCTTCTGCAGATCTAAAGAGATCTTTGCAGATTAAAGTATTTGGAGAAAATACAAATTAAAAGGAAAATGCAGAGCTTTCATTTATGCACGCTAAAACACAGTGACTTTGACTGCCTATAATGCACAGGGGCAACACATGAAATCATGTAGTAATTCTAGCAGATATGGTTATTGAAACACTCAATCCTTTGAAACAATAGAACAATTAAAACACTTTTTAAAAGAAGATGCAGACACTTATCAGTATCAGTGATATCAGTAATTCTTTTTTAATAAAAATTCTTCTCGTATTCCTAGGTTGAGTCTGAATAAAAATGGAAAATTATAGCTTAATGTGGTTAAGCATGGTACCACTCTCTGGAACCAGACAGGATTTATATCACTATGCGTGTCACAGGTGACTGACCAAATGGATTCACCACAAAAGGAGCGTGGCTTGGCTTCAGAAGGCATTATAACAACACATATACTTCCTTCCTTCCTATTATTTTTTCCAATATTGGACAAAGAAAGGGTTAGTTCTAACACAAAAGACATCCCAGACATACAACAGATTCTGGCCACAAGGTGAAGTCATTCATGTGCCCCTCTATATAAAATGTTCCAAGGGTGACAAGGAGATATGCAAACAATACCCACACACATTTTTAGAAGACGTAAAAGGTTATAATAAAAATAAAAATGGTCATGTTGATACTGTGCCASTTCTGGAGGGTATGCTCCCAGAAATAACCACCAAAGCCAAAAATGATGTAGAAGATGACAGACTTATCAGAACATGTTTAAATGTGCAAGATTCATGACAGCAGCTGGAAAGTTCGAGATTTTTCTATAGTCCTCAGCTGTTGAAAAATATTGTAAGATAGGCACAGGTCAGCCAATTTAAGTATTTAGAGATGTTTATAAGCGGATGATGCCACTGAGTACTGTATTATATRGTAAGATGTCGTTGATTCTTGATCAGAAATTTTGTGGCTTGTTTTTCTGCCTGGAAACAAACRGCTTTAATTGGAGCTACTTCAGCTTGTGCTTCTACCTAAGCCTAATTAGCTCTCCTTCATACATACAAACAGGTGAGAAAGACTACAAAACAAGACAGCCACAAATCAAAGTGTCTCTTGATAGGAAATGTTCTGACAATCACTTTATATTTGGATAGCACTGCTGTCCAAAACTGTGTGAAAATTAAAGGTTATTAGTCCTTGAGAGATTAGAAACAGTTTTGATTTTCTTTCATGGTACACTTTCCGCAGAAGAGCGACTGCTGCAGATAATGCTGGAGGAGCCGAACTGTAAGAACAGAGACAGTGAACCGGGACCTTCTCTCCTTTCTCTCAACCCACCACACTCTACAGCTCAGAAATACTCTCCGCTCGCTGAAATACAGATAAGTTACATGCGAATGAATAGAGCAGCCTGCARCTCCTTCTTCCCCCTCAGTACTTTYGGAACCAGCCTGTTAATCTCTATTTTTCCATAGCAGTTATGAGTGGGAAGAGCATTTCTAAGAGCTGACGTGAGAATACTTTGCTGTTTTCCAAATTCCAACTCATGCGTGTTTTGAGGGACATAAGGCAGATTTTCTTCATAAGGGAGCGGTCCTGTTCTTATTGTGAACTGCGATGTCAAGCCCAGATAAAATATAAATCCTAAAATGACTTGTGCTCCAAGGTATACAGACAAGTGACTGTCAGGAAAATCCCTCCATTCTGATCCTCTTTTCCTGCCTTTTCAAGTTTCAAATCTACTGTCCGTTCCTCCTCCTCCCTTTTCATTTCCTCCCTAACCTCAAGTTAACAACAGCTCCATTTTCTGTCAAAATCCACGTCATGAAGGGATAAATCAAAGACACACTCTTGTATCATAATTCTGTTAGTAATTGGAATGCAAACATACAATGCATAGTGGGAATTTAAAACCATATGTCCACGGGCAACGTAAGACGACAGATGAGCAGCAGTATGTAATATAAAATGCAGCTTAATCCACTTCAGGACTATTAGCAGTATATCTTCTGTTCTTCCATATCCAGATCGCTTCACTGTAGTATTTGTTTCCCTCATATTTTACATATCTACTTTTTATATTTGTATTACTGCTGTTTTCTTTCAAGCTCCATGAGTTACACAAATTTCATTAGAAATAACTCTAAGAAAATCGTCAAGCAGAACCATGACTTGGCATTCTGTTAGTAACAAGGTAGGAGAAAAAGTGCTGAACACTATGCCAAACCAACTTGGAGTTTTTACCCACTGCTTTTTTTCCCCAAACTATCAGATGTTTTGGTTTAACAGAATACAACCAGCAAGTCTAGTGAATACCAGCGTCGAGAAAGTAAGTCTGGAGAATTACCCTTAAATATATCCTTAATAGCCTGTACACCTTCCTAGTTTACATATTCATTTTCCATGTATTGTATCAGCTATATTTGGTTACATATACACACACACACACATATATATTTATATATAAAATTCTGTGTATTTAGATTATCATCTTTCACGCTGAACTTATTACTCAGATTTCAGTGAAATCTACTATGGTTATGTTCCTTCTAGAGCTTGACCTAACTGTTGCTTATCAGAAAGTGATTCTGAAACAACATTAGCATATAGTTTCCACCTACCAGCTTAATGAGCTATTACATTTTCTCTTCCTGTGTTTAGGACAAGGTCACTATTAGGAGCCGGCTGTTGTGTATCGGCATATACAGACATTATAGTCTTCAGTCAAGCCTCATTTTCCCTGCTTGCCTTAAAAACAACAAAAAAAACCCCACAACCACACACACCACCCTCTTAATATGGGTAAGGGTAGCTAGAAGTAATTGACAGTAATGGGTAGCTTCCAGCACTGATAAAATGCCACCCCAGGCCTCCATTTAGTTGGCTGACCGATTTCCAATGATACAGCCATTTTAAGGGCATTGTATTAGATATTCCTACAAAAAGTGGATTCATACCGAGGAATGCAAGCCTGATTTGTGTGCTGATGCTGAACACATAACACTTTTTTAATCTTTGTCACAGAACCATGCTTAATTTCTGTAAGCACAGAAGGTATTTTCTGTTGATTAAAAATAAAATCAATGACGCTTGAGAAATGACTTTATCAATAAAATTCAAGTTAAAATAGGATTCCATTTATGGCCTTTTTCTTAATCCACATTTGGTGCCATCTCTGCCTGTTTTATCAGAAACAGTAAGTGAAAATAAAGTGAAAGTGAGCCAACACTCTTCAGCTAACTTCTCTAGGACGTCACTCCTGCACAAGCTTCRAAATCAGCCTGATTTCTCCTAGATCTTTAGTTACGGTGAAGTTGAGCACGTTGTATATTTTTGCCAAAGACCCTTCAAAAATATGTTTACCTGTTAGGGTTTTCAGAGAAATCTCATTGCCTGAAGTTGGAGAAACTTTGTTCCTGGATGCCAAATTCAACTGCAAACTCACTAGAGAGCCATACTGCCTTCCTGTTTCTTTGTCTTCTCTCTTGAAGGCTAACGACAAAAGTAACGATTGAGGCTACAAAAGCAATTGCTAATTTTAAACAAAAGGTTTTCTTCAAGAACATGGACATAAAACAGACACTGCAAGGAAAAACATCCTCTCTTATCTTATGCAAACAGTTCTCAATGCTAAGTTTAATGCAAACCTGCAAATAGTTTTAGTCTTCCTAAAACTTGTCTTTCTGGCAAATTTACAGTTCCATAACAATAACAACATTGCCACCTTTAATCCTCACACAGGATCTCCCTCCCTTGGAGATTTTTTGCAAGGTGAGAAATTATGTAATGTTAACTAAAGATAAGATGAAGATAACTTGCAATGAATATTTTGAATGAATAACACCCTGAAGTACAGTGATTTAATGTACTCATGATTTGATGGTAAAATTATGTATTGCTCTCAGAAGAAAGAAAAAAATCCAGTATTTAAATGGAGGAAATCCGGGTGAAAAGTTCTGCCAAAGATTGCTTTTTAATGCTTTACCACCTCTTGGGCTAATAAACAGTGGGACTGCTGCAGACATCCTGCACATAGCCAGCTGAAAGAGCCAAAGAAGCTTAGTCAACCCAGAGGATCAGTGTAACAGCAATGAACCTGAAGCAACTTGTTTGAGAAAGATTCAAATGCCAATGAACACTCCTCTACAGCTTCAGAAGAGATCTGTTTGTATGCCTGAGATGCAATTAAGATCTAAGATCTCTAGCAGATTTGGAGGTATGACAGGGTAAYAATGAGAATGAAGTGCTTCGAGTTCATTAGATACTGCCAAAAAAAAAAAAAAATCTATCTTTGATAGAGGAGATTTCTAATAACAGAGGAGAGCAAATAAATGCCTAAATGCCATGGGTTATTTTCAAAGTGTTTTAAGACATTAACTAATCAATTTTCACATCAGATCTAGAAGGAGAAACAATATTTAAAGTTAGGTTGACTCASAAAAGTCATACAATGTGCGTAAGTGGTTACAACAAGCATAGAATTAAAGGCAGAGATTGCCTTATGGAAAAGATATGCTTATATCTTATATAAGATATGTTTCTCTTAAGGTAAAACACTATTTCAATAAATGAATTCATGTTTTGTTGAGTTGACCATCTTCTAGGGAACCTCAAATTTGGACATGCATGGATGGATGCAAGGCAGCAGCCAAAGAAATCAGAGTTGTGAGGTAAGTGATGGATGTAAAAATATGAAGCCCATCAAGAATTAACTAGGTATCAGGTTTTTCATTCCTAACACTTCTTCCTTTGACAGAATATTTGAGTTTTCAGAGGAAAACACAGTACTATGAATTGCATCTTCAGTAAATGTCATTCAGAATACTTTCAACTCCCASTTTTATGTCCATTACAGATTTTTTATTAGCATTTGAATCTTCTTTAAAAGCAAAACAAAAGTATGCTGTCTGTGCCTGTAATACTTTATCTGAGGAGAAATTCTTTTTCTTCCTATTAAGGAAATTCCTTTTAGAACTAGTCAAGTTTTCACACTGGTATCAGTGCTAACTGGTCAGTGGCAGCAATACTCAAAAGGAGRTGATTTCTTTTGCAGGGAGCAAACTGTGGCTGCATCTACATTAGCTGCCTGGTCCCTTTATTACCACCCAACATGACCAGATCTGTAGAGCAAAGCAGCTGATGCTGATAGCCACTTCCTAAACATAAGAAGGGATTTTATTTCAGACTAGCTCTGGTACAGTGTAAAGCTAGACTGATCTTAGCAGTTGCAGTGTATTAGGTGTGCATCTTCGGACTTAGCTGCATTGTGATGGACATGTGCTGTACCAAAGCACAGCAAGTAGGGACAGTTAGGGAATTTGCTTCAAAAATAAGGTTGTAGTCTAAACTAAAATGCTAATGTAAACATATCCCGTGAAGTATAAGAACTTTAAAAAGAAAAAAAAAAAGAGACAAATTGTCAGTCTTTAAATGTATAAAATAGATTGTGATCTGCAGAGAGGGAACATGTTCAGAACTGTCTATGCTCTCAGCATTTAACTAGGTAAAGAAAAGAGGAGAAATAATCTCTTCTTTATAGTGAACTTCCACGAAATGTTGAATACTGTAGATTTTTCTGTTTACCTCTGTCTGCCATGCTCCTTATTCAGGTCTCCCTGGTAAATTTATAAAAAATGAGGTTAAGACCTTTCTGTCTTATTCTGAAAAAAGAAAATCATCAGGAAAGGTTGAATGATTCATTAAAAGCAATCTTATGATGGATTTCAAATGGTGTGCTTTCTGACTACTTAAAATAATGATTAGTGACTACAGAAAACAGGATAAAAGAAAAACAGGCCTTAAGATGGAAAAATTTAGAAGTGATGCAATTGCTCTGCAGTGATTGTATAGATATTTTTCTATGGATACTTTAAAATACGCTGCTAAGAGGTTAAATTTTGTATAACCCATACAATAAGCCAAAGGCTCTACTTTTCTAAATAGGGCAGCTCTGTCTTCTGTGAGGAGAGGCAAATCTTGAGGCAATAGATGTTCCTTTAAAAGCTGCCTTACTTAAATTATGTGTTAAAAAAAAAAAAAAAAACAAAAACTTCAGGGGCCTATTTTTAAAACTAATTTTGGAAAATGTACTGTTTTGGGGCACAGCTGCCTCTAGCTAAATATTTGTTGTCTGGAATATCTCAGCTAGAACCGCATAGTTAAGATATTGCTACTCAGCTGGCTGGATTGCATCTTGTAATTGCTCTACATGTGTTACTTGAATTCGTGTATATGTAATATGTAAGAGTTCTAGTTCTTCTGTGATGCCCTTGCTTTCCACCACAGGTTTCAAAAAAAAAACAGGAGCAATTTCGTTCAGCACATGATGTACTGCTGCTATCAAGTACAATATCAAGAGAAGCATCAGAATCCCGTGGCTGGTGTTTGCGAATAGCAATATCTGCTCTGTTGGCAGCATCACTGAGTTGAGTTCTTGGGAACCTCTTGGTTAGAATCAGACTTTTCCATTTTATTCCATATGTTTTAACACCAGTGATCTTTCCTTTAGACATCATGAAATACCTTTTGTACAGTGCTGGCTTCTAGACACAAATTTTCAGGGTAAGAATTATTCTTGGAGTTAAAAGTATTTGAGGTTAGTCAGTTAG
Source organism: Rhea americana (assembly GCF_003343005.1). Classification (NCBI taxonomy): domain Eukaryota; kingdom Metazoa; phylum Chordata; class Aves; order Rheiformes; family Rheidae; genus Rhea; species Rhea americana. The sequence goes on from NW_028186330.1 coordinate 997,338, forward strand.
TTTGAGCTTAGTTCCAAAATCTGGGACAAAAAACAAAAAAAAGAAAATCCTTTGAGAACTTATGTTCTATCTTACGTTCTCTCTACAAATCTGTTTTCTTTGCTTCTCTTGAAGTAAACTTCCACAGAAAACCTCTCAGAGTGGCAGGGACTGAGAATTTCAAATAATACTGACACTYCAGTCAGGTCCTTGAAGGAAATACTCAAGAAACAAGCTGCAGTCCTTACTGCAGCATAACTATTTTTGTTGTAGGTTTAGGCACACGTGTAGAGCTGCAAAACCATTTTCTAAATAATATATCCTATGGAACATGTTTATATATATATTTATGTGTGTGTGTGTGTGTGTATATATATACACACACACACACACACACACACATAAATATGTATATAATCATGATACTAACCACAACAATGAATCTACAGAAAGTCAATCTGTCCTTTCAGGGGTAGTTTACCATTCAGAACCGTTCCAAGCAATAAAAGTAAGCATACATTTCTTTACTTATAGATAGCTACACATAGAGCAAATGCAGTATTTGCAAAAAGCTAAAAGTAGAATTCTGTGTTTGACATGTCTATCAAATTTGCAAACATTTTCCTACATAATTTGGCTCCATCTTGAACTAAAAGATAGTTTAAACACTCGGATATAAATGTTGACTTTGACTCCCTCCTCAGGCTCAGGTAGCTCTATCTCCTTTAGTTGTATAAAGGTATTTCACAACCGCTTCCCTTAGAGATATAGCCCGTTTAATATGATGTCTTCCAGTATTATCATTCCCACTTATAATAAAGACGTTATCGCTGCATGCCTGCTAAGGAAGCCTTTCCTACCCCGTGCTGGCCATGTTCTTTCTTCCAGCTTCTCTGGCCGGAAGGCTCTAGCCCCATATCCCTTATAGTGCTTTCAAATATTTAGCTGGTATTTCATTTCATTTCAATACAACTTCCATTCCAATTCTTGTTTCCATAATTCACATACAAATCTTAAAGAAAACACTTGGCATTTGTTTTCGTGTCTAATTTACTTTAGCTCACTATTCAGATTTAACACGTTGCATGCTTTTTCCTTTTCGTCCTTCCTTTATGCAGCAAGGACAATTAAACATTTGCGCAGCTTACATGGAAGCATGGTTTGGCATCTCTATCAGATGCAACAACTGAATGATATTTTAAAAGAGATGCTACTGCCTAAGTAAGTACATGGAGCTTGGTACAATTCTGAGCTTGTCAGTTCAATGCCAATTAAGACTCTGTCTGCTGTTTAGCTTAAATGAAAGACCAGTGGAGAGAAAACAAGAACATAAACACACACTTTTCAAATAAACAAATACATGAACATGTCCACTGCTAAGGAAGGGATATTGGTAGGACAGAAATTGGTAGGACCCAAGTTATGGCAAGACGGATCTTTTTTAGACAACAGAGCCTGGTAATATTATGGTCTTGAGAGATTGCCTGGGGAAATTTGGATTTGCCTGGAGAAGTTTTCCCTTCTCCATTGCTGGAGATCTTTAAGAAGAGGCTAGAAAACCTCATCAAGAATGACACAGCTAGGCAGAACAGCATTGGGGAAGGGACTTGGTGTTTTCTTAAGACCCCATCTAGCTGCGGAAATCAACAGATCTTCAGCTCCTTCCTGCCTGGTTTAAGGAAGTTGTTACACCCCACAAAAGGGCACGTTTTGTGGTGATTGATAAGGGATTAAGAGATCAGTAAGGGATAGACATCACAGTGCATTACACCTTTCTGCTGAAGGGCCTGAAGGCCGGAGCTGTCTAGGGAGGAGGCAGCAAAAGACAGGCACAAGTGGCCTTAAAAATGGTACCTCTTTGGATAACCTCATCTGGCCAGTCTTGCTCAGTTTTAGGAGTATCTGCCCTTTCCTGGAACATCACGTCTCCCACGCATCCATGGCACAAGGTCTACTAGCCTCAAACAAGGTTTCAGTTAGTAGTTACCACTGGCAATGATATTCTGGACAARGCTGGCTGTGCACATTTGCTCACCCAGGGTAGGTCTCGCAGCAAGCATCTGAGGAGATGGCTCAGAAAGCAGCTTCACGCCCGCTGCTCTGCTGTCAAGCGCTCAGCGCTTCAGGCCCCTCTGCTCAGCGCTGCTCAGTAGAGCCCCAGAGCAGAAGTTTCATAAATGCTGCTATTCCAGGACACTCAAGAAAGAACATCTGCTTAGATTAACCTGCAGCCATCCGAGCGCCCAGAAAAAACCCTTATTCACAGTTCACTGCGTGACTTGAGATACATTCGCAGCAACTTGTTTGGACAAAGCAGTGTCAAGACTKCAGCACTCGCTGCTATTTCCTCTACGCTGCCTGTTAGCTTTTTGTAAATGGCACTGCAACGTAGCGAGGTGGATGTTACAGTAAAGAGGGAAGAGTTACAAGAGTTAGGCTTAAAAATAAGCTCCACAATTTCAGTGCTGCRTGTGGAAGACGACCTGTACAGAAGAAAAAAGAAAAAAAAAACCCTCTAGCCACATGTAGATTAATATCAGAGCAATGCTTTGTGGGATTTCTGCTCAAAATGAGCATTAATTTGAAATAGTGTTCTGTAGGTGAAGTTACAAAGGGGTTACAAAGGGAAATAGTTTAACAAGACAAAATTTTTTTTATTTTATTCTATATCAGATAAACACACAGAGAGCTTTGAAGAGAAGTCATGCTGTACRTGGCTTGTTTCAGCTTGTTTGAAGYTAGCTTTGCTGAATAAGACCCTAAAGAGTCCGACTTTCTCCTCAAGCACAACTACCCAAGAGCGTCATTGCTAATTTAAAGCAAACATGCACACATATGCCTGTATAAATGAACACAGTGCAAAAATCCTTGAATTCTACAGTATGGCATTTCAAACTAGGCATTTTCCTTTTCAGCTGGCTGTCAGGTAAATTTTATACCAGAGTTCAATGCAGTGACTTCATGTGATTCATAACTCGAGATACCGTGGTATAGAAGAATGTGCTTTCACCCATAAATTTGGGGCAGAAATTGAAAGGAAAGACTTTATAGTGCTCTGMAAATAGTGTTATTTCTAGAGTTCATCTGTGTACACTTGGGCAAAATACAGAGTATMTAAGGATTGTACCAAGCTGGAAGCATTTTGCCCTCAGTGGCRTATAACCTAATGAAAGCTGTATATTTGCTAAATAGGAACAGAAATCTGAATGCAAATAAAAGGCAYTCCCCTGGAATATGAAAGTCACCAAAATGTTATTTGTGGACAGACATGAGCAGTTAAACTCTTACTGTATTATATTGGTCTGAGAAGCCTCTGAGCTTGCCACAGCTTTGAAGTGGATATGCCCAAGCCAGAGAGCTCCAAAAGGCTTTTAAACTCAAAATCCAGATTTTTATCAGAGTATATAGTGAGGGAAAATATTAAATGCGAAATAATTTAGTAAGACCAAAGACAGACAAAACAAAATGTGTGATCTTCTCTCCTGTGCACTGGAGCCAAGGAAGTTTCTTCTTTCAGGCCTTTTTTTAAAAATAAGCAAACAAACAAACAAACAACAAGGCAGCTCAGCTGCTGGAAGTTCTTCAGTGCCCACTCCCTCCACAAGCAGCCAGCTCCCAGCTTTTTGTTGTCACTCCCTCTTACCACGCTTTATGGGCTACAGCTTTTCTTCTGCTGGGCATGCTCAGCATAGGAGTTCACCCTGACCYATTCCCTCTCTTCCTTACAGGGTATAACAAGTGAACATACTATCRCTACATGCACAGCTCTACCAGGGAAGCCAGTGGTCCATCCTCTTCCCTAATCCACAACCCCTGCACCCTTGCCAGCAGCTGCAAACTTTAGTATTACACCCACGATCTCACTGCCCCCAGGGCAGATGCATGAATCTGGAGAAAGCCCAAACARCACAGGAAACTTGAATTTTCTCTTCCTTTTGGACCCTGAACTTTGCTTTCATAGGGATAAGTTAGGGATAATGGGATAAGTTATCAAATAAGTGCAGTTGGTTCCAACTGGATTGGCTTCACCTGCCACTTMAGTTTAGTCACATTCTCTAAGGAAGCAAAAAAGAAAAAGCTCCTTAAAGGAGCACAACCTATTAACAAGCATTTAAGACATGAAAAGAATCACATCATTATTTGTATGACCAAGCTATTTCTGTTTAAAACCCTAATTTAGATATCGGAATTTCTCCAAGGTGAAAAGTGGCATTTCCTGTATCTTCCTAACTTTTCTTCTAAGGAAGAAACRTTTAGGCCTCGACCTATGCAGTACATGCAATCCTACCCACTTTACAGGCATGGGTAGTAAGATATCCGGTAACAAAGCAGTAAGAGGGGGAGGAAGTACCCACAGCTATTCTCATCAACATATTTAGTAGCGAATTTATTTCTGAAAAYTACAATCCCTCAAGCTACTGTTGGTTCAATGAGCAAAGTACTGGAAAATATTGACCGGTAAGAAGTTTGTCATAAGCTTTTTCAGATATTTCAATGTAAATTAAGATTGCTGTAAAAGTATCACAGTTATATTAATCACAGCAATCTATGTATATATTTATAAAGACCTGGAACACCGAGTACTTCTGCCCAGCTTCCCAGGATATCACAAAGGTATATTTCAGGCATCTAAATCCAAATAKGTACTTTAGGAACTGAAATGCCAGACATGCTAAATCACATTCTGGTTAAATCAAGAGCTGTCTGGTTGTTTGCCTACAGTAGATATTTAGGCCTGAAAATTATAGGTGAAGTTTGAAATAAAATGCTTTATTAAGATGAAATTAGAGTTTAAAGGCAAGATTTATGTTTAAGTACATTAGAATTTAAAGAAGTTAGAAAGTTTAAAATTTTGCTAAGTTTCCCAAGCTTCTGAAGGAGAAAGTTTGATCTACTTGTAAAATTATGCTTTTTAGATAAAAAGTTAAATATTATATGGCTACCAACTTCTGCATTCCCCAGCTTCTATCAGTATTTAGAAACAACATGTATACAACCTTGAGAGCAAAAGAGTGTAAAAGACAGTCTCACTATGCCTTAGCCAAAGCAGCACCTGAACTAGAAGTGTATCTGCTTTCAGTTGCATAGACCTACATAATACTGTGCTACTCACCAGTGCTAATTGCTAATGGACTGCACCTGCAATGTGCAAACTCGTTATCTGCAAAGCATCCTTTGAAATTTATGTTCAAATATTTTCTGTTACATAGAGAATATTTTCTGTTTCATTTCAAAGAAGTCTTCCCCCCTCCCCCCCGCCACACACACTCTTGTATGTAATGCACACTGAAGTTGCTTAGACTTAACACTTTTTGAACCTCRGTCATTTTTCTAAAGGTGGTGGTAGAAAGGCAATTCTCTTGCATAAAAGGCAGGCAAAGATGGAAACTTTTTAACATCACTTCTAGAAGGTTCTTTGTTTGATGACTCCCTAGGTGGTTCTCATTATCTCCGTCATGAAACGTTAACCCTCAGTTTTAAGATGAAAAAGAAAGCAATAAAAATTCCCCACCTTTAGAAAAATAAATCCAGTGCAAGACTGAATCCTTTCTGAATGACCAAAATCTACTTGCTTTATACGTGCATTTTATTTTTTATGTGCAACTTTATGCTATGCCCTGCAGCATCATGGTTGAGCCCTTAGTGCAGGGGACGTTGTGACCCATGTGTTTTCAATCCCTCCAAGCCATCAGCTTTGTTTACACTCCACAMGCAAAGTGTATCTCAAGTACAGAGAGACCTTGACAGGCACTTATGACCTTTTGAAAACAATTTTTGTATTCTACACATACAAAGTAAAAAAAAATATATATATTGCCAGTTCCATTAGTTTTCAACACCTGTGGCAACGACCCCAGGTTGTAGTCCTATAATCTTTCCTTCTACAAGAATTTAGGTGGGACTTTTAATATATCTCCAGAAATTAAGTTTTTCCACATYGCTGAAATTCAGACAAAAACAATCCCCCTCCCCAAGTTTCCCACAGCATGCATCTTCTGTACTTGTGCAAAACCTGTGACAGTCACACTGGTGACATGAAAATACCATCTGCACTAGCTTGTCTTGTACCCTGGAAGACGGGATCAGTGCTATTCAGGAGACCAGAACAGGTTAAGTTCTGGTTAATGAGGTTGTTAGCAGATGTGGCAGGTTTCAGGGAAGAAAGCACGCACTATCTAAATCTGAAAATAAAAAGAAAACAATAAGCTATTAGCTAAACATCATGGAGCTGCTAATCASTGCCCGTGAGAAGGGAGAACCAGTATGTCCTTAACAGTGAGCAAATACCTTTTGCATTTGCTTTATTATAACCATGGGATGATTTGGGTTGGAATGAACCTCTAGAGCTCATAGGGCCCACTCCCCCAATTCAGAGCAGGACCAGCTTAGGTCTGGTTGCTCAGGTTTTGAGTATACCTAAGTATATACAGCAGCCAAAAGTGTTCTTTATCCTTTGACCTTCCTTCTGACCAGGCTCCCACTCTTCTCTTCCTCCATTAATCTTTTTCTCCTTATGTCTTCATTTTAATGCAGTTATAAAATAAATGACACCACTGATCCTACTGTTCTCCTGCATAATACCCCTCCCACATTACTTCCCTCACTGAGCTTGATCAGTTTTGATTTTTTTCMTTTCTTAATATGTAAATATTGCAGAGTTTTGCTGCTTCTTATCACAGAGAATATATCCATATGTTACTTGTAGGTATTTACTACATTAAAAGGTCTCCCTATTTGCCTTGTCCAGCCTACTGTATCCTGAGTTTTGTTGAAAACTGTAGAGATAGGAGGAGATTGCACATCTTACTGAGTGCATGCAGCTCAAAAAAAATATAGAGTAACACAGGCAGAGATACTGCAGAAGGACCAAAGTCTGGAAAACCCTTGTGACAGTAGCATGCACACCAAAGGCAAAGCCTCATGTCCTGTCGCATCCTCTCTTCTTTCCAACACAGCACCACCTCTACTACCCTATCACATGGACACTTCATTCCTCTTTGACAAATACTCGGGGTTTGTGAGTCTCTGATTGTTCCCCATCTCTTTCACAGTATGGAACAACTTTTGTGATGCCTTAAAAAGATCTGTCCTTCCTTTGCTTTAAATCTGTCAGCACCACTTAAACCTTATTGCCACTTTCATTCCCCAGCCTACTAAATGAGTGGATGTAGCCTTTGTTTTGTGGAGCAAAAGCAATGAGTACTCTCTAAACTTCAGATTTATGACTTGTCTGTAAAATACTTCAAGTGATCAGTCCCCTTTTTCTTCTTCTTCTTTTTTTTTTTTTTTAATCCAAATACTACAAGGGATGATTGGAATTTGATGCTGTCCCACATTTTCACTCCAACAGTGAAGTAGTTTGGCCTCTTCTGCAAGGCAGAAGTGAGGTTACAGCCTGCAATAGTGAGGCATGACAACATGTGGATGAATAGGAAAGAAAGGAGAATATGGTTAGTGGTCCATCTCAAGCAGTCAGCAAGTCCATTCTAGGGCAGCATCATTTCTGGCTGACTTATCTAGCCTGAACTTTATGACAGGAGCTCTGCAGCTCCCTGGGGGAATTGATCCCAGTGCTTCCCTGTCCTTACTCCCACAACTCTTCCAGACCACTGTCTAACCTGCACCCTCCCTGACACAGCCAAAGCCTATCACAAGCTATTTTGGTATCCATATTCACAATTGTTTTCCCGCACATCCCCTTCTGGCTGGAAATAACATTCCAAAAATCTACTGTGAAATTACAGAGTTGGACTGCTTGAGGCACAAGATCAGTATGCATGTTACATGGATTACGCAGCACTGTTTGTAGATAAAACAAATAAGTACCTACCGAACCAAGGTACAAAGGTCTCAGGCAGCCATGCTTCTGCTAGCTCAACCTGCAGTGTATAGAACTAGATCCACTTTATATTTTTGCTCTAGCATCTCTAACATGTGAGATTCCAAGTGCTTTCAGGACTTTGAAAGTTAACAGAAATTCAAAGCATTTTGTAACTGACGAAATGTGCTGAGAACATCATAGACAAAAGCCCAAGAGACCTCCATAAATAAAGCAGTCATTTAAAAGGATGAAGAAAAATACAGTTCGGTGAATGTAGGCAACTCAAAGACTAACAAGGCATCATTGTTATCTYCTCTGACAAATATTGGCAATATGTCCGAGAAACATCAACATGAAGGAGCCAAATGGTTGGTTATTAGCATAATGATACAAGTGTGGGGAAGGGAAAAAAAAAAGGCAAAGCTACAGTGTACATGCTGTAGATGGAGTTTGCACTTATTGGGCGGATTTTCAGTGGTAGCAGAGCTATACCACACATTCTGGGGGTTGCCGGGARCTGAAATACACCCAAAACCCAACAATTAGTTGTTTTGCTTTTGAGTTGAGGTTTCTTAGTAATATGTCAAAAACTTATGTTGGATTAGTACCAAATGCAGAACAATTCTTATTAACCTTTTTGTGTGAAATCAAATTCTAACAATAGTTTATCAATAAGATAGTCAGCTTTATTTGCTGTCACGTGTTAGAGACATACACCATAATTTGTTTAGTTAAGAAGCTTCCAACAAAAGTGCAATTTTGCTAAAAGATATTTGACTAGTCTGAGCCTAGCTTTCTTCATGGAAGCCTTCTACAGGGCATCTCACTTGTTAAAGCTATCCCTGCATAGAACTGAGATTTTTTTGGTAAGTGTCATCAGTTTTCATAGGTTCAAAGCAACCTTCTTCTCTCTGTGGCCATGTCTTTGCATGAGAAGAACAATGAGATAGAAATTAAAAAAGGATTAACAATGTGTTGCCATTCCAAAACAAATTTTTTCCAGACATTTGTACACCTCTCAAGATCCGATGATGGACCCACTGAAATCAATCTGAGTTTTAGCATCAAATTACCCTGACAACCTAAGGTTGTTTACTTCAAGTAGAACAGAAATGACAGGACTGAAGATTYGAATATGTAAAAATAGCATCTAAATTCATCTGTGTGTAAATAGTTACTTTTTATCAGGACTGATAGTACTACAATCCAAAGGAAGGTCAAGTGAAACAGGGTCTCTTCCCACCAATTACTTTGAGTACCTCAGTATTCAGGCTCCAGTGGGCCTGATTTTCATTATGAATGCTCGACACTTGGGGAAAAGTGGTTACAAAAAAAAAGAAAAAAGTTTTTGTGATCCCTTTCTGCYGCCCCATTTGAAGTTGGCAGAAGAATTTTCTGATGGTGGCAAAAACAAGATCAATAGACATGCATTGCCTTTTCCCTCTGTTATCGCTCCATACTATTCTGCTTCACAAACAGCATATATTCCAGAGCATTCCCCACACATAGCACTCTCCTACAGCTGCCAGGCTTTTGCAAAGTGCCCTAGAAGTAGCAAGAGAGCAAAAGTGCTAAGGCATCGCTAGCATCATTCGAAGCATCATTTGAACCATGCCTCTGCCAGTTCCACCAACCTTTCTGCAGACAGCAATGCCTTAGTACCATGATATGTCTAACAAGATATAACTGCTTATATACAAAACTTTAACACATAACTACACGCAATATACGCAGACTGAATCACTGCTATACCATAAATACCAGGAGAACTAAATTAGCCAGCATCACTTACAGAAGAAATATTTGACCAGTAGCAGTAACGCACTCCATGTTGCCTCTGGCTGTTAAACCAGAGAATACCTAAGAAAACAGAGTAACCTGTCTTCTTAGGGAGATCAGGGAGCCTCTTGCAAATGGCTCTGCCCTTTATTACAACTCAGCTTGAGAGCTGAGCTAGCAGCTAAAGAAACTCCCCCTGCTGCTGCTCCTTTCTGAAGCTTTCACAACAGAGACCATCTTTCTGTAGTCCTCAGATGTGTGCTCAGGCAAAGCAGTTTTGGGCCTGGATTAGCTGTTGTAGACCCTAATCTCCATATCCCAAACCAAGCYATCAACATGACATGTAAGAACAAATAATAAAGAAAACAAACAAACAAGAAAAAAAAACCAAGCAAACATCTCTCTAAGACTTTCCCATTTTGTTTACACTAAAACACTCCGGGGGGGGGGGGGGGGGGAACAAACTATCGAAGCTGCCCTTTCATATCCAGTTTTATGAGGGAAATTAATGCAAAGAACTTCCTCATCCACTATTTCACTCCCYCACATTCCCTGAACACCATACTAAATCTGTTCTGAAGCACACAGTTGACCCAGCTTTATTTCTGTCCTTCAAATCCTTAGAATTAAGTCTCCTTGCTTTTAAGAAACCTGTTCMTCACAATATTAGCACAAAGTAGGTTGGACAGGAAAAATAAACAAACAAGCTTGAAACTAGGAAAGAAATATAAACAGAGGAAGAAAATAAAACACTAGTAGAAAAGAAAAGGCAGGCAATAACACTGAATTGCAAGAACATGGAGGAAAAGGAAGTGATTTGGGGAGGGAGGGGAAAYGGTGAAACAAGATACAAGAAACTAGGTTACCAAGATAAAAACAACAAAAATAACCACCTTTCCACATGTGAACAGGCAGTCAAAAGCTTGATTCAAGAAGAGAACTGATACAAAAAAAATAAGCAGTTAACAAGAAACTCATACACATCATTGAAGTTAGTGCAGGCAGCCTACCTGAGAAAGGAAAGGAAACACAGCTTCAGCAAGCATTCTGTCTTTGTTAAGATAGCCCCAAAAAGCAGCACTTTGAGTCACTTATTTTACTGATATCCTAAAGGTCTCTCCAACACTTTCAGCTGTCAGTGGCTTGTCACATCAAAGAAGGTGTTAGAGAAAACTCCTGAGAACAGGCTACCTCACAAGCAGGTGCTTCCTATTACCTTGATATTTGCTTAGAGCTAGTGCAAGCAGGAGCTCCTCTTTTCCTCAGCTGCAAAAGATCTTAGAGTCTTTACTTCTAAATTGACCATAACCCACCTGCGAAAATAACAGCTTGTCGGTGCTAACAGAAAGAGGGTAATCCTTCTGAAGCAAGTAAAATGACAGTCTTACGTTGTGTCCTTCGAATGTAAGGAGTAAAAAAGTCATACAAGTCTTATGGGGAGCAGTGACAAGCATTAAATAGCTGATATTGTAGAAGGCAGGAAATACATTGTACCGAAGTTTTTTACCATGACCAAGGATTATCATTTCCAATAGACATAGTGAGAGACAATCTAAGGTTTTGTGGTAAATGAAAAATTGATACAAAGCGATGAGCCTAGATTTTAATGATTGTGGTTTTATTAGAGCTGCTAAGACCTACTGCGTAATCTTTCCCTAGAATAATTTTTCCATGAGTTTTGTGGGAATTAGACATCCATAAGCCCTTTTAACTTGAATGGAAATGATGTGGCAAAATCTTATGCAACTCTAAAAAATATATGCAGTCCTGCTATGCAGAACAGAGCGTGCTCTCCACAGACTTTTTCAGTCACTTTATACATTATTGAATAAATATATTTCCAATAGTCTTCAACACTGAAGACTTTTTCTGATACAAAACTACCATGTGCCCTACCATCAAGTAGGGCTCTTTCTGACATCTGATCAGCAAAGCCAGGGCACCGACTTTGTAAAAAAAACATACACAGCCTTCATACAGAATCATGCCTGGCCTCTAGAAGATACTAAGCCCTTCATTCATGAGTTCATCCTTGTATCCAAAAAGCACTGCCCGTAGCTGAGTGTTTAAACCACTATTTCAGCGGTAGTATTTTTAAAGGATTTTAAGACTCCCTGCTGAAATACCTGTGAAGCTAAAACTAAATAAATTAAAAAAAAAAAAGAGTAATTCTGAAACAATCTCAGAACTATTTGTGGAGTAGTGCTTGCACTCAGAGGACTCARGTAAGCCTGACCAGAGCGCAGAAGCATGAGCAAGGGCAGGAGCCAGGCTGCACGGGTGCCATGGGACACCCCGGGCTTCACGCTTCAGACAGCCGGATTTAGAAGGGTGGCTTTCCTCCACAGGCAATGAAGAGAACTACTTATCTTCAAACATCTTCAATTAGTTTAATGACACTGTAGTCGACTCACCGTAAGCCACACAATACAAATTTTAAAATGCTGGAAATCACTTGAGAAAATATTTTTATGGAGGCATTCTACGTAATAGTTATAAAAACCCATTGCCACGCTTTTTCTCTAAGAAATCATGGGAAAAATCCTGCTTTCCCTCATTTTTTAAACTGTCCTCATCTTCCACCATTAGCAAAATGATTCCCCTACTCTCTCCCTCTGAAAATGTTAGGAAAAAGTAAGGTAGTGAAGAAATAATAGTATGTCACATTAACCTTTTATTTTTTTCCTTGAAAAAATGGAAGATGATCATGTTTTTGAATGAAAGACAATATTTAGCTTCTTGTTCATAAACCTTTCCTCGGTCTCTTATCCTACAGGAATAAGAATTTTCAGAGTATTCAGAAGCCAAAAAACTCAAAAAATTTTTCAAAATAAGGTTGATTTTTTTTCCAAATGAATCCAAAATTTTATTTCCATTTTTCAGTGGGAAAATGCATATTCATTTCATGCTTTCCTAGTGAAATCTGGAATGAAATATATTTGAAACTTTTTCCCTCAACCTTCTCTTACAAAAAAATTAGCAAAAACCAAATGTCCAGACTCATACAACAAYGAAATATGAATTGAATGAATGAAGAAAGCCGAACTACATTCCAATACCATCATTTTCAGACCTTTACACCAAATGTTCCACTGCTAGGTTCACATTTACTTATCTTCAGAAAAACTGTTGGATTTTTCTCTTGAGCTGGTTGTTTGTGTCTTATAAATATGGATTTGTTGTTTCAAAGTGAGCTATAAGCATAATTATTAACTGTAGGTTCTTGGCGTTTATCTTCTCACTTTACTCATAATTCAAGTAGCTCTAATGCACAGGAGCAATTCTTTATCAACAGCAGTGCTTAATAGTGCTCATCATAGTAAAAAAGGGCAGTGATTTCACTAAATATCATGTTTCCTTTAAATGTTAATGTTAATACATTAAGAACTTTAACAAAAAATAGGTGTTACTTTTTCAAAGTAATAGCTTTTGAAGAACATATCCTTTCCATTAAGCAAACCTTTCGTTAAGGTCAAAGGCTGAATGGAAAAAAAGGAACTTGGATTTGAATATTGTGAGAAGAGGCAGCATTTTTCTTTCTAAGCAAAACAGTTTGGAAATCACTTTGGRTTGATGGTCAAGGCTTCCAATTTTCAGGTTCTCACAAATAGCCCCGAAGAGATCTGCAAAGACATTTTTACTAAAAATAAACTTAAAAAACCTCTTACTTCTTTTTAAAGGCAAGAAGAAGAAAGTGATTTTCTGACCACTTCGCATAATTTAAAGAAATGCCATCAATTTCAGATTTAAGATGTATTCAAATCTTGTTCAAAACACCCTGGAGATGTGAGGAATCTGTGTTTCAGGTCATCTTGTTATAGGATTAGCTTGATTTTACTGGACTTCATTYTGTTGCTCTGGATCATGTCCCACGGTATTTAACCTATTCTGCGTCACACACAAGTGATGGCAGGAGTCTCAGAATTCCATTTATCTGCTGGGTCTTGTTTTAATGATCAACTGATAGATCGATCAACTGATTATCTATCTATCATCATGTTAAAATACACAGTTACACTTGGAGGTAAACACAGGTCTGGCATTTCTTTTGAGACCCAGCATCTATATATCAGTGCATGGATTTCTCCTCATCTTCAGAACAGAGCTGTTTATTTACATGGTGTGCAATCCTCTGTAAATATTTAGTGATTCAAGTATACGTTTCCCTTTTTACTAACAGTCTCAGAACATCTTGCRTGTGGAAGCAGAACCGTGTGCCTGCTGAATGCAGGAGAGACAACAGCGCTTTGAGACATGTGGCATGTCTCTCACCGACTTGAAAGGCTTGTGTTTTGAAGCTGGGGCATGATGACACATTGCAGATGATAGGCCAAGTTGTGTTTTTTGTTCATTTCAGTGCAGATCATATCACTAAATGATACAATTTCCACTACAAAAAATCTGTACAAGTATATTGCCTAACTCTGTAGCTCACCAGAAATCCAGGCATTTTGAAACTGAGCTGTAAACAAGCAAACTTTGCAAAGTGGAGAGCAAAAGGCATAAGGTTTAGATAACTGTTGATGTGGAATCACTGGTACTTTATCTAAATATCTTGACCAAATGAATAACCACATTTAAAAGTATTTAAGTATGGACAATCCTTTTAATAGTCTGGCTAATTTCTACAGCTACTACTGTCCTTTGCTGGACGGAATCAGAATTTATGTACTGCATGTCCCAAGTTTCTAACTGGTGTTACAGGCTGTAACTGAAAGAGTAACTAATGCTACTCTTTCAGCTCATGCAATAAGAATATCTGTTCTGGCTCATATGGCTACAAAACTCTGAGTGATCGTGATTTTCTCCAAAGTCACAATAGGTTATGCTAAAATTAAAACTGCTCTTATGGGGGGGGGGAATGGAGAGGAACAAGAAAGTTGAAATAAAAGAGGTGGAAGGTGGAAAAAGAAATGTGGTGGATGATTGTGGAAACAGAATGGGCTGGATTTATATATGTTAAAAATTAGGAGAGCTGTAACTATTTAATGTAAGATTCTACTCCATGATTTTTATTAGTAGATCAAGTTTGCATGGAACACTATACCAAGAACTAGTCTGGTGACAGGACAAAACTCTACTTTTTTATATATGTATACACTGGGCCATAGGGAATGACTCCCAGTGCCATTCTTCTAGGCAATGTAGCTAGCTCCACGCAGGTACATTTTCTTTGTGCTCATAGGGTTCATAGGTGAACAAAACCTAAACTGTAGATTTTCTGGCATTCTAACATTGCTGAAAGGCAGAAGTACAAAGCACAGTCAAACACTGGTTGCAACATCAAATTAATCTCAGTGAAGCTTGTTGTCTGGAAATTCTATTATTTTTAACAGCAGTGTTTTTATTAATAAAAGTGCTGTTGGACAAGAACTATTTTCCTTTTTAACTGAGGAGAATTACAGATCTGAGCAGGATCACAACTAAGAGTGGCATCACCAGCCGGATTTCAGGAAATCTACAAAGACATTTACAGCTTCTGCCTGCTGAATTTCCTGCTAACTGCTGTCTCTACTCTGCTCTGGTGGCATGAATCCTGTGGGCAGCATGAGCTGCTCACAAGGTGGTCCAAGAGGCTGGAAGTTTATTTTTTTATTACAGTATACCTGGCTTAGTCCCTTAGAAAGGCATTATGGATTTGTATTGTACTGCTGGAAATAACAAAGCAATGTGACATTTCAAAAGTGGATTTCTAGAATAAACATCTTTAACCTTGAGAAAACTGTAACACACAACTTGCAATAACTGGCCTGGGGCACACTATTCTGAAAAAAACCTCTAAAAAATAGAAGCCTCAAATCACCTTCTTGCAGCACAGAAGCAATGTATTCAACCGTATTAAAAACAAAAATAAAGGTAGCTACAGATGAGTAGGGAGGGCCTTTAAAGAACCATGCTCCATTAGGAAAGCATCATTCTCCCAAGAGTAGATAAAATAAAGAGTGCAATTCAGGGAAGTACAGTGTTCAGTTTACGTATGTCAAGTAGCTGTAAAACATGAACCACAATAGACATGACTTCTGCCCAGATGGCAGGAGGGGAGAAGAGAGCACTTATCTTGCAGCTTTTACTCAGGAGGAGACAATATTTTCTACTTCCTCCAAATTTGTGCTTTATGGGAAGAGGAGTAAATAGGGAGGAGAAAAAGGCTGATGGAAATAAAGGCCAATTCTAGCTCCCAAAATGCAGTTATATGCAATAATAACAGCAATGTCAGTTCTCTCCCTCTCTGCAGAAGTACTAGGAATAGGCGAAATGAAGAGTAAAGAAAACTAGTGTTGGGTTATCAGAGAGTATATGACTTTAACTAGCCACATCAGTGAGAGGTCTGGGGTACTTGGGAGGAGCAGGGGACATACACCAGTTCTGTTCTCAGTTGGAAAAAGAAAAGTGTCTGAGTTACAGACACAGATACAACTAAATAATGTAAACTATACTTACTTGTTGTTGAATTTAGAATCAGGAGTTACAACCCAGGAAAGAGGCTGTGGAGCCACCATTCACTGTTCTATGAAATGATCATGTCCATGTGCAGCAGCAGCCAAAAAAAGCCAATAAAATGTTGAACGTTTTCAGGAAGGACTTTGAGAACAAGACAGAAGGTCGCGTTTTGCCACTGTGTAAAATCTTGGCACTTACGATGTCTTGAATATTGTGTGCAGTTCTGTTTGCCACATCCCAGGAAGGACCTAGTTGAGTTAGAAGAAGTAAAGAAGGGCGAATAACGTGATCAAGGGATGAAGCAGCCACTACACGTGAAGAAACTAAATGGTCTGGGAGTCTTCAATTTGATGAGGAGAAGGTGTGTAGGGAGGTTGAGATTTACAAGATGATGAAAGCAATGTACAATGTGAACATAGGATTGTTACTCACCTCGTCTTGAAGTAACAGGGGTACTTGCTAAAACCAGTAGTACACTAGTTTAAAACAGATAAAGGAAATACCTCCTTATAAAGCAGCTGATGAACTCTAGGAGGTTGTGGAGGAAGAAGTCTCAGCATGTTCCAGAAGAGATTCAACAAATTCATGAACAACAGGTCTATAAACAAATACTATATAAACAACAGGTAGGGATGCAATCTTTGATATTCTTAATACAATGACTGTGGATGTGAGAGAGAGCAAGGAGAATGGATTAAAGAAAGCGACCAGGCTCACAAATTCCCCCTGCTGAGCAACAGCTCTTTCTGCCACTCCCAGAAGCAGCAGAGAAGGCCAGGTGGACCACTGTAGCATCATGGGCTGGGGATTTTCTTGCCTTCTTTYGCAGGTAGACTGTAAAAGCAGTGACATCCTGGTGTTTAACTTGAGTCATTTCTTCAGGCATGAACTTGAACTTTTCACCTGTTTCAAATCTCTAAAGTTTATCTTTTCCTTAAAATCATAAAATATTTTAATCTTTTAGCTAATTCAGAGTAGTGAAGAACATACCTTTTCTTGTAGGGTAGTCATGTCCTTCAGATACCTGGAAGACTTCCTTAGTCCTGGCATACTTTATCATCTCATGTGCACGCACGTCTGTGTAAGTATAAATATGTCTGTATAAGTAAAAATACACTCAAGAACACACAGATTTTTTAAAGTGTAATTTTGGATATGATACAGAGGGTACTAAAAAGCATGAAAATCTGAGCCTCTCATGAAGCAGTCATCCACAACTACCTACCCAGTTTTCTTCCTTCCTTTAACATCCCAATCATGCATGTGCAGTTGCCGTGGCGAAATGATAGAGTTGGATCTCCCTCGTAGGAACTATCAGTTCTGCAGAGCTCTCCCATGGGCTCTGTCTCCTAAGAAAATTTGAGTGTCAAAGATATAAAATGAGACAATGGTTACAGTCCTTTTATACTCTGCCCTGATTCAAGAGAAAGCCCGACTCCCACAATGGCACAATGTGTCTCTGTTTCAAGAAAATGTGGTCATTGGCAGACATAATGAAAACACAACAGAACCAGTGGTACTACTTTATTAACAGTTTGTTTTTCTTATCTTCCCTGATAGTTACAGGTTACTTTTACACTGTGTTTTATGACTCTTTTGTGAGTTAAAGAAGGGTGATATACTCATATTCTCATGTTACATGCAAATAAACTACTGTAAAACAGCCTTGAGGCTATATGTCATACATCTAGCTTGCACAAGGAGTGAGTGGATGAACTGGAACTTCAGTTTACCAATTCCCTGTCTTCTTCAATATCCTGGTGGTGCATTTTTTTTTTTTCATTGGCAATGATGATAAAAATAAGAAATTGCTTATGCTTAAACAATACTCATAACTGTTTTATGACTGCAATCTGGATATCCTGTGACTGCCCTCATTTGCTGACATGTGAATATCTGTTTTAATTTTTTTACAGTGAGTATGTCTGCCTGAGAATTGCCATCCAGCTTGCTATAGGAACAAAGAGGGCATTGTTCCCAGAAAACATGCTCTTTATACTGCTGGAAAAAGTATCCCCTTGGTGTTAATGTGCCTATATACTCCACTGCTTCTTATCTTGATTGTATTCTATGCAGGTTCTTAAACTACACCCAAGACTGTGGTGTCTGAACACTTCACACAGCTAAGCACCCATCACGGTGAGCTATGCTGACCAAGTTTCCTCTCTGTTCCCTCTCCTCATATCAAAATATGTTATATTGGATCTGGATGCGCATATTCCTCAGCTGCTAATTGGCTTTGCACTGCTGTGAGGAAAAGCAAGGTCAAGGAAACAGCCTTTACAGTGAAGTTGTAGATGTGATAATATTTTGGGGCATTCTTATATCTGACAAGAATTAAATCTGTTTTGTACTCAGAAATGAAAACAGCATGTGCCCTGAGCTCATGAGCAGCACCCCTTGGGTTAGGGAGTGCACAAGAAGGACTGCTGTCGAGAATGATAGTAATTGAAAGTCCCCAAAGACACGGTATTTCCCGATCTTATTGTATTAAAAGGTTGTTTACACAAATATTTGTCATAAATTCTGATTCTTATGATTTACCTCTATAGCAGAATGGGTAAATTGCTACATCCRAAAGAAAATTTCAGCTTTTGCTTTCTGCCCACATAAACATACATATGCACTGTTATTTAGGTAGCATTTCTCCAATTTAATTGGGGGCTGCAGATTGCAAGTTCTATTATTTGTAGCCACACTATATTACTAATTCTATCTGACTTCACAGTGGTAAGACATTATCTGGGGAATTCAACAACAAACAGAACTATAAAGAAATCTCAGCTACGAGGTCCTTTCCAGCTTTTCTGCAAACTGCCAGAGAACTTCTTTACCACAGTCAGCTTACTCTGATGTTCAGAAAAGATACTGCCATTTTTGATGTCTGAAGAGCTATGTCTTCCCCTATAGCTTCAATTGCTAGTGCTGCTGCACAAACTAASTTGATGGAGCACATTATGGATTTTTCACTTGCCTGGAAGAGGAAAATCAATTTCCATCTAATAGAGCAGGAGGTCACTAAATACTACAGCTACTCTGTGACACTGTAGACTTAAGCAGTGGTCCCACGAGATAGACAAGAGTAGGGGACAAGATGCTGRTGTGCATCAATATGCAGACAAATAGGGAGGAAAATGAGACACTGAAAAAATAAGCTGCAAATTCTTAAAGAATATCTGGACAGAATCTCTGCAAATAGAAGCTGGAGCAACTGCATCCAAGTMAGACTTGCTACATAACTTTCTTATGATGGAGAGGTTGGACTCTCATGCACATAGTAAATCCAGCAAAAGTGACAGTATGGGTCACTTCGTAATAGTAGGCAGCTGGGACAGCTGCAGCTCTGACTGACATACAATCTTCTGTTATTGTAAGAAGTTTTGAAATGCGAGGCAGCTCCCTTTTGGGATATATTTAGGAGACTATCCATATCCATATATGGGTATGGATAAATAAGTAAAGCTAATCCGGATACTAGCCTAGAACTGACCAGAGCGGTGCCATTATCTTTGTGTGCTCTGGCCATTTTCCTACTGAAGGGAACAATCAAGGGAGCTGGTGGGGCAAGAAGAAGCTGCACACATCTCTGAACAAAAGCTGAATATCATGGCACACTGTGACAAATAATCAGCCTGTATTTGTGTAGAAAGTAGGCTTTTTATTACTACGAGAGCATGGCTGGATGTGCTGTCCTTGCTTGTAATTTGCAGGTGATGTGTGCATTACAAGGAAGATGCACGCATCTCAGGGTTAGTATTCAACCGTGTGGCACAAGCTAATGTTCAAAGCTAACAAGGTTAACGGCTGACAGTATGCGCTATCCCTCATCGTGCCAGAAACAGGGAAGAGGACAGGCCGAAGGAGGTGGTGAGACAGCGAGCRCAGGTTCCCTGAGAGGCAGTAATGACCATGCTAGTTCAGTAGCCAAGAGTGGAGAGGCTCAAAGAGAAATGGTGCTGATTCGAGCTCATAGGAGCTGGGCCTRATGAGAATATTGGTGCCCTAGGAAACATTTCTGTGAGATGCATGTTATCTGGAGGAAAAACGTTGTCTTGGGAATTACAGGAAGATGCAGGAAGATACTGAGGATAAGCTGAGGGACTTCCGTTTACAGATATAGGACCAGCAGTTGGTGGGAAGGCCGCTAAGTAGGCCTAGGTAGTTTAGAAGAATAGAAAGAACTAAGGACGTCTACCTGATCATAAGAAAAAAGAAACACTGCCCTTCCCTCTAACTTATTTTCCAAATGATCATAATTAACAAAGCATGGATTACTGTATGCTACAGTAAGTTAGGTAACAAAGAAGAAAAAGTATGTTAGATCTTGAGGTGCTTGCTCAAATCTTTGTTCTGCAAATAGCTCAATTTTAACTTCAGCAAGGATAGTGCTCCCAGGTCAYGATGTCAGAATAAGGTCCTGAATGCACTGCTGGTGTATTAAACAGCACCGTGGTGCCATCATTCCAGCTCAGGCGGAGTTAGAATGTGTTATGGTTTTACTAAACATGACTTTACTCAGTCCCAGTACTTACAGCAGTAGATTGCGAGGTAAATAGACACCTGCAGAAGCAGAGGTAATAAATCAAAAGGAGATTTTTTTTTTTTCTGGAAACAATTAGGTCTTGGTTTTTCTACCTCAAAATATCACAGAATGACAAAAGAACTAAATTAAAAAAGGACTCCCTTAATTTGATTGCATTTGCTCCAGTAGTTTAGAGAATTTATGAGAGTGAGACATATACATCTACTAAGCATCTATTCCATCTTGAATTATACTCTCTTGGGTCAAATTTTCAGAGTTTAACTGCACGGGCAATGAAGCAAAGAATGGATTCAAATTGGTTTTAAATTAATCAGACTCACAGTTAAAAAGCAGAGCATCATCACTTAGGTTAAATGTCAGTTGTTCATCTTCAGATTAATGTATTTTTTTAAAATGTACTGTAATTGACCTTTTCAAGTGCATCTCTGTTAAAAAGCAGGAAAAAAAATAGCAATACGATAAAAGAAGGACAATTTCTGTTATGACAAAGCCATTATATATAAAAATGAAATGTGAAGGTATTAATTAATCCTTTCTCACTATTCTCCATAGTAGGGCAATTACACTTTTGGATAGATGCTGCTTGAAATGGATGTGATCTTACAGCTGAATCAGAGGTGAGCAAAGAAGATRATAGGAAAATGAGTTTGAAAAGAGCGTTAAAGGCTTCATTCAAAGCTACAGAAGTCAGTGGAAAGATTACTGTGGAATTCTGTGGGCTTTATACCAGGCCCTTAATGCACACRTGGAAGCTTGTTCAGATTTAAATAACTTTAATAAAATGACTAGTCCTTTCCCAATCACATTCCCTTTAAATTTCCCTCTTTAGTCCCCTTCTTCTAGTCACAAACGGCCGCTTCTTAAAATAGGGGGAAAAAGAAAACCTCTTAGGAAGACTAAAGAAAATGTCTTGTTGCAGGTTATCTCTAAGCTGAGTATGCCTCTCCTTCCCCTCCCTGACACTCAGCAAGGGCCACTGCAGTCTGGCCCCTCTTGCTGCTTTGTGGAATACAATTAGCACCTGGCAGCAGACACATCTTTATCTCAGCTTATGAGAAAAATCATTTTTCAATTAAGTTGTGAATGTTTAGGACAAAATAGCCTGGCTTGCTGGAGTGTACTGCAGCACGTTGGAAAGTAAGCAAGCTGTGTGCTTGCAGGGAGCTAGGAAGTGTATGCGTGGCAAGGTTTGCACCAAGAAGGAATTGTCACCCTTAATTTCTGGCAGATGAAAAACGTCAGTGAAGTCAATGGATCTATTCAACACTTACACACTTTGGCAGCTTGGGAGCAGCCTGTTCACTGTCTGGGCTGTGAAAACAGAGCTTGGGCCTGGTACAGTTAAATTAAATGACAAAAATCTCATTGATTTGAGAGGGACRAAACACCAATAAATGAAAGATGCTAGATCACGACAATGAGTGAAATGTTGGTCAGAGTTTTATTGCGAACAAGTTGTTGCTGTTTGAGAACTTTACGCTTTGGTGYAAGTCATTCTGGGATGGATCTTGTATTCCTAACACAGATGAAACTCCCTTTGGCTCCACTTGCAGTTATGGTGAAAGTAGAATTGAATAAATCTAGGTCTGGGCCATGTAATCATCTCAGCTTTCCCCAGTGAGCTATGGTTTTGTGTTTTAATTGGCAGTGTGTGTGTCAATCTTTCATAGACATCTGCTACTTAACAGGTCCTCCTAGATCATTCATCACTTGTTCCCGAATTTTCAATGATTTAATGAAATCCTTTGAACCAAATAATGACATTAGTACTACAAATAAACCAAGCAATTTCATTACTCTTCACATATTTTATTCCGGCTTTCATTGTTGTGACAACCAAATAGCTCTGTACATATGGGAAACAAAACCAGTTTTATCTGGACGATTATTTAATGTTTTATGAAACTAAAATGAATCTGTGCTTAATAATGCGTGGACTCAAAATTAAAGCACAGAAGTCTACTTACAGGAAAAAAAATAAAGATTGTTTCAGTAAAGAAAAACATTAAAAAAACCCCTTGTTTTAAAAAGGTAGACAAAAGAATCTCACATCTAGTGCAAAATTTACAGGATAAGCTATATAATACAGAACTTAATCAAAACCCATTAATAGTGATAGAAATCTGCCCACTGAGTTCAATGGGTCAAAGCTTTTAATGACATGTAGCTCCTCACAAGAGCTGTACACTCTTAGAAGCGAGTTCAGTCCCCACTGCTCACCAGCCATGTGATCCTCAGCAATCCCCTGCTTTTCCCCATACCCAGTGCAGGTGCTCTGCAAGCTCAGCTCTTCCTATGGAGGGCAGAATAGCAGAGGTTTGGGCACTTGACCATTCTTGGATGTGACATCACTCCCAAGAAACCCTTCCAAAAAGATCTCAGGCTCTAGACTGCATTAATTTTATTTGGCTTTCTTCAATAAGGAAAGAGGATTTTGGCGTCAGATAGAGTCGTGTATTTAGGCCACTGGGCAACTTAGTTTGCAAGAGATTGTGTGGGGGAAGCCCTGCAGGGTCCACAACTGCAGAGCCATTTAGGTGTCCCTAAACTCTCCTTGGTGCAAATGTTTCAGAAAGATGCCATTAAGTTGGAAAGCAAGTGACATAATGTGAGGAAAGAAGAGCTGGCAGCTGCTCCAGATCAGCTTGTTTTCATTGGGTTGAATAGAAGYACAGCTTAATCCTCTGTCAACTTCCTGCTCTCCCTACTGCAAACATCAGAAATGACTTCAGTGAGGGTAGAGGCAATCTGAAAATAGAGAAAAAAACATGAGGATAAAGAACAACAAATGCTTTGTACACATACCAGAAAGCAAGATGGATAGGATTGTCTCCCAACAAATAGCAAGATAGAAAAAACGTGGGACAATGATACAGGAGTCAAAAGAAGAAATGAGTGCCCTCACAAGATACCTGCCAGGGCTGGAGAGGATGAAATGAAAACAAAGCCCTTTCATGACCCAGCTGGAACCCAAGGAGGGAAGGTGGGAAGTTCTCTCTACTTCTGGAGACTGTGCCACAAGTAATTGTGAAAGGAATCTGATACGTCCAGTGACCATAAAATGAATRAGACAGTAGAAAGTCTGCTTGTTCTCTCCTTCTAAAGATAAAAATCAGGAAGTAGAAGAAAGCATCAGATGAATATGACACAGACCTGGGAACTCTTCTGTTCATACACACCTTGATGAATGAGAAGATCAAAAACATTTGTCAGAATAGAAATCATATATGATATGCAGATCCTGTTACTGAATAGACTTTGATTCTGGATAAATGAATTACAGTGGTAAAGGTCTGAAACCCTACAGGAGTGCAGTACAAAAGCAAAAAGAAAGCAAAGGATACCTGGGAGAGCATCTGGGTGAACAGGAGCTTATTGTTCTGTGCTATGATATGCTCTACTGTGTCACAGCTGTACAGTAACGGCCTTCCCCCCCCCCTTTGATTCACTTCCCTTTGACCTGGAACAATCATGTTTTTGATATTCTTAGCAAAAARAAAAAAAAAAAAGTAAGCATTAAGTTGATGTTTATTTTACTTTCAAATATTTATTTTACTTTTAAAAGGTAGTCACATTTCCAACATTAAAAATGTTTTTTAAAGTTTATTCTTAAAATGGCAAAATGAAACACAAGGGGACCTTTTATATTTTGTCATATTTGGAAATTCATATAATTTTGTTCAACTCATACTTGTAGTTTTCATAATGTATTTCACCAGCAAGTTTTGAGTAAAAAACACAAAGGAAGGGAAAAGAAAGCTAATAACTGCAARGAGATCAGTGTGAGAAGGAAAATTACACCTGACCCAATGACTCAAGTTCTCCATTAAACTAGAGGGAAAAAAAAGAGGGCTTGTTGTGACTGATGTTGAGAGAGCTTGATAGATATGGGAAAGCCTGGACATGACCTTAGGATGTTCTGAATCCCTCAATTCTGTTACTCAGTCAACAGAAAATATCCTCTCAATTGGCCTGGGGACCAGCTGGCATGTAATACAAGTGATAATTTAAAGTAACATCATAGTCATGGAAAATAGCAAGTTAAATGTCAGTAGGCCAATACATGTTGTATATAGAAATCTACAATATAAAATATTAGATTACCTTTAATTTGCAGTTGCTGGCATGTAGAATTGTACTTAAAGCTAACAGTAAAGCATTATAGGTAATGGAGTTGATTATGGTTCAGTACTTATCTCCCGCACACAGGGCTGTTTGGACTTTAATGTTTGCAAAGTGCTTTGAGATGGCAGCAAGGAAAGCATTAGTTTGTTGTGCAGAGGTAAAGGCTTTTTGGCTGCTTGGGAAACTTAAAGTGATCATTTCCTGACTTAGTACAGTGGAGTTCATTTAAAGAAATAAGGGGAGAGAAACTACTCCCCACACAGCAATTCAAAATATTATAAAGAAGCCTCGAAAATTGCTTTCAGATGGCAGCACAGTAAAAAAGTTTTTTTTTTTTTTTAAGCAAGACTACATTTCTTTAAATTGCCACTTTTAAAAAAATGAAATCATCTAATGACAGCTCCAATGCATTTGATTTGTCAACAGATTTCAGCACATGGATCCAAAGCCTGTGAAATTCAGCATGGCAGTTGCCATTGGAACAGAAAGGATTATCTTCCCCCCCCCAAGAGCACCAAGACTTTTTTTTAATCTCCCCCGCCATCTTGTGACATGAAACAAGTTACTTAAAGCAACTGAAATTTAAGTTTTGCATATCTAAAATCAGAATAATACCATATAAATATGGAGGGAGGAAAGAAAGCAAGGGCTCATAGAGAATGAGAGGGAAACCTTTCTAATAATCACATCTGAAGTRGATTAACTCACATAACTCAATGCACATACATATATTATCAAACATCATCAGTTTTATATTGGATACATGATCTAGAAGACAAATATGCAACGTCTAAGAAAACGTTCTTTGGCCATAATTATTAAAATAAAAAGAAAAATCTAAAATATTGAAATGTTTGTATGTTATTAAAACTGACCAATAAAATAAACGCTATACATGCACTAAACTTCAGCACAAGACTACCTAGAAAGTTAAGAGGAGCAGCTTTGCTCTCCGAAAATAAAACATATATTAGAAGAGTATGTATAGTGAGATATACATGTCATCTTATTCAGTCGTACCTGTGCCTTTGGACAGAACAAGTGGCTCTACAAAGACCCAATTTGTTTTTTTTCTAGCAGAATTGCAAGATGTAGGATAATTACTTTTTCAAGCCACAGAAAACACAAAAGATCAAAGGATAAAAAATAGTCCTAGGTTGACCTGAAATGAAAGTTAAACAACAATTTTTTTTTTTTTTAAGGGAAGTAATAAATTAATAGTCAACAACCTGCCTCATATCACCAAAAAAAACCTTTCTTCTAGGCTTAATTTTAGCTTTTTAAAAAAATAAATTAGAGCAAGGTGAATAAAACTATTTTGTTGCAACATGCAAATGTTTTCCTGAAAATGTTCAGATACATTTGACTTGAAAAAATAGCTTTTGTTTGATAAGAATACTACGGATTTGTCAGTACTTTTCTAAATATGTTACCCAGCTTCCAACTTCATTTTCAAGAACATCAAAAACAAAGTTTCCACCAAAAAAATCCAAAGACTCAGATTTTATGTCAAAAGAGGAGAGTTCAAGGCAAAACTTGCTGATAGATTTTGCTTCTGGGCACTAACATGACCAGAAGTCTCAGCTGAGGAGGGAGGATGCCCCAGGATCAATGCTCAAGGATCTGCTCCTTCTGACTTAATATGATATCCGGTCCTTGTTTATAAACTTTGCTTTCCATTTGCTTTTCTTGTTAGCCTTTTCACCTTGTATTCTGCAGATTCATCACTATGGCTCTCTTGTATCTCATTGCCTAACTTCTTCTTTCCTTTTACCCTTCCAGCATCTAGAGGTTTCCATTTAAAGCACACGGTACATTGCGGTTCCACATCTAGAAATGTGAGTTAGTGCTCAGTGAACCAGCTTTTTGAACTGGAAGCAAAATGATTACTAGTTATGGCACCCTGCCCAAGGAGCACTGTTAACATCATTATAACAATACTCTAGCTCAAGCTTTGCTCAAGCTTTGCTGTGTTGCCTTGCATCTAGCATATGTACTCTCTCTCTTTTTGAAAATATGTGCAAAAAACTACATTGATAAAGTACATTTCCAGTATGACATCTGAATAGTATTTTCAAATATATAGCAGATAATGCTTATTTTTACATGATATGTGAAACAAAGTTATAAAATAACAAATTAAGAGCTCTATTAAGTTTTAGCATTAAGTATAATACTCACTTGTATGATTTACACAGGACAGGGCAGAGCAGTAAGGAAATGTAGAAACACTTCATACATTTTGCTTGCTTATCCTATAATTATTGCTTCTGTATTTCAAACCATTGCAATCATATTGCTTCTATTGAATATTTGTAATGAAACGAGGTTAAGCAGAATACGCTATATATAAACACATTATTGTTACACATCTACAAGAACTGAGAATTATTAGAAAATAATTATTAGAAATAATAAAAATTACAATGGAGCTTTTTCCTTTCCTAAGGAGACTGGATTTTATGGATTTTCTTTCTTTCTTTTTTTCCTCTGTAYTTCTCTTAAACCCCTGAAGAAATAAATCCGCAGGCTAACAAAAATGGTAGTAAGAGAATTATGCCAGATTTAAAGACATCCTGATGGCCTGTCAKTTGATATTGGTTTTCTGTCTCTTGAGTGCTCTAGAGTATGTAATCTGTTCTGATAGGCAGATGGATGTGCAAGTTTGATGTATTGACACAGTACTAATAACCCCATCAGACCCAAAGATTAATGGTGTATTGTGCTTTTTGCATGCCTGCCTCATCCATCATGTACCTGGTTATCAAGAGGAAAAATATATATATATATAATCAGTCAATAGCTTTATTAATCTAATTGCCAGTAGTAATAGTCATACTGGTTGAAAGAATTCTGCTCACAAGTATCAAACGTTTTCYAATGATTTTCCTTCATATTATTCTCACCTAGCACCCACAGAAATATGCATTTTGTTCTRTTTAACTTTTGCCTTGAAGGACTATTTTGTTCTATAAAAGCTGCTTCWGAACTTCATGGAACAGCAGATGGCGAACTGCAAGATAAAAGCCCAGAGCAAACCAACTAGTGGAAAGTTTTAATCGCAGATTTAGCTGGATCTCAAGTGAAGCTACCCAAGAGTCAATAAACCTAATGGACACGCTTCATTTTTAATAGCAACACCATTTCAAAAKCCCTGAGGCAAAAATTTATTCCGTTACAAATTATTTATATAAGGCCCAGTGAGCCACTCCTATCTTTGCCAACATCTTGACTTGTGTCTTAAGAGGGCGAGAGGAACTGAGCAAATGTAATGTGGAAAGAGCCAGCTGCAYTGGGCGCTGCACGCAAGCAATCAGCTGCTTCTGCAGCCGCTAAGAGTCCTTATCAGGGTCACTGGGCAATTTAGCAGATAAGCAACCACTGCGTATAGTTAGGTGATACTGAGCCATTTGGAGCCAAGAGCACACACTGCACGTTTATGTACTTGTGAAATAAAAATTCTGTTCCCACTGAAAGCAGGGCAAAAATTGCTGTGACTTCATCGGGGYAGCTATTCCATTTATAGACGCTAGCGCCCGAGAGAACCATTTACAATCATTTGCTTTGAAACCCTGGAAAACACAGCAAAAAATTTCTTTGAATAAGTCCCGTGTCCTGCCTAATAGCTGAGCACTTGAATAGCATTACTTTTCACAGGGAGACAGGTAACTTAGATTTAAAGAGATCAAGAGCCGGATAAACTATCATATACCTCAAAATCTGTCTCAGTACTAGACTACTGTGAAAAACACACAAAAATTTTAAGTTTCTTCGAATTTCACTTTATTCACCCCCCTCCCCCCAAGGTTATCTGCTCAATCAAAGTGCTGTCTGGCATGAGAGGTCGTCTGCTCTTGTGTATATCCATAAACAGTGCTCTCAACTCTCTCTGCTCCGTCGAGCGCTCTACATCTCTGCATGCTTTCTAGGCCTCGCAGTCTCTCTTGCAGAGCTGTATTAGCTTCTCAGCAGCATCTGGCTCCAGGCAAGCCTTTGGAGTATTACCATTATTTATTCATGAGGAGCTGTCAYCTGCTCTGGTTCAGCGCTGCTGTAGAAGCAGATATCAGTCAGGGGAATAGCTGGATGGGCACTGACACCACTGTTAAGGACTTCTCATTTGACAAATGCCACAAGCTTGACAGAACTTTCAGWAGGTTTCTAAACCCTTGGTTTAATCAGTTGCCAAACCACATACCAGCACGTCTGTCTGTTATGGCTCAGTCCCAGCAGGTGTCACGTAGAGCACCCTGTCACTGAGATTATGTAAGATTTTCCTCCACCTTCGTGCTGTGCACACATATGACGATCACTGAGTGCAATTCTCAGCACTATGTACACAGCATACGACGTATGACCTCTGGCTGCAACAGGGCTTAGACGTAATATGCTGCCTTTATCCCCCTGCCCGCTCAATAGATGGATGAAAGCTGATCCCGATGAATTTTTGCTTGGAAGCCTTATCCTTTTTTATTCATGCTTTAAAAATAATATACCTGGCAAGGAGGGAAGCAATTGTACTAAGKAGAATGCTGTGCAAAGGAAAACAGCTAGCTTTTAATTAAGAGCTCTGTTTAAAATAATTATATATAAATTATATATACACATATATGTGTGTGCATGTGTAAGGGGAAAATACTTTTTCAATCCTTAAACAAAAGCATAAGCAGGACTGACAAGATTTCACCATTAGTTTATGCTTCCCTGTGCACATATTATACATATTATACTAGTTATACATATTATATACTATATATATTATAGTTAGACATATCATAGTTTCTCTGCATCATAAAGATTGATGCTTGACAGATTTAGATTAATATTCAGTTGGGCTTAATTATAATTGTCTCTTCCAGCTTCATTTTGACCAGACACGTTAACATTATTATGCAAAGTCAAAGGTTTACTTAAGTAGAAACTGAGAGGCAGAATTAGCATTTTTTGTTTGCTAAAAAGCATGATTCACCTTTTTACCTAAATATAATCAGAGAGAAACACAATTAATGCACACACCAAAACAACACAAATGCTCCAAAGAACTTCTCARTCTTCTCATATCTTAGCTTATATTTGTTTTACGTCTTTTTTGTTTCCTAAGCCTGTCACAGCCATCATTTAACAGATAAACGTACAAYTCCTGTTTGTTATTTCAATTACTTTACTCAAGCTTTATCAACACTTATTATTCCATTATCCTGGATATTGATCTTATTAYGGCTTAACCTTGCTCTTCATTATTAGCCAAAAATTATTCTAACAAAAACAATCCAAACCTAATTTTACAAGCGTATCATGTGTTTATTTGCCCTTTTAAATGACGAGCAAAGCCAATTTATGGGCAGCAGAATGAGTCTATATTAACATTACCATAGGCACACCAAGTAGAATTCTTGAGCACTTAATCTGACAGCCTTGCTCGCACTGCTGCACGGCTGCGACATCTCAACAGGGTCAGAAAAGCAGTAATTAGCAGCTGCACATTTCTTTTCAAATAAACCTACATCTGCCATATTTGCTGGCACCATACTGAGGGGAGTGTTAGATTGGGACTTTGGTACTCCCAGGGCGGCCGTCTTTTAATCACACAGGTGTCAGGAAACTCTGCCTCACCTTACTGACTTCAACGGAGCTGCATCAATTTACGATAGCCCGAGACGTGGCAACATATCGAAAACCTGCTGTTCTCTCTCACCGACAGCCCTGCTGAAGTCAGGCACTGCACGTCTACAGAGAAAGACGTCAGCTATGCAACTGCTCAGTTTTTCATTTCATTGTGCTCCGTATGCTGGGTTTTGAATCAAATAATTTAATTTCTTCTTGATTAACACAGCTCAGTTTGAATGTTAGCTAGGCTTGGGCTCGGCAGCTGGAATACAAAGCAGTCATTAGGGCTGCAGGAGATCCCAGCTGAAACACTTCACAGAACTTCCTCAGGTTTTTATATTTTCAACCAAAAATCCTTCAAAAACTCACAGCAACACATAGGTTTACTTCTGCAAGTAGGCAGATTGGGATTCATCRCATGAAGAACATCACAGAACTGTATAGACTATAAAACAAGAGAATGAAGACAAAAATAAATCTCTTTCCTTGCAATAACCCCTGCAAATGAGAAGTGACTCATTCTCCCTCTTTGGCCTTATGACACCTCAGGAATACAATATTATTTATTATACTTTTAATCCTATTAGAAAACATCCTGTTGCCCATTTGCTTCTGAGACAGCAGCAATTTTACCTGGCAAGCGCTGCACCAAATGACATTTTAGTGCTTCCTTCCAGGCCTGTCTACAAGGCTCTGAGAATCTCAAATAGGATTTGGCTGGTCAAGAAGTCTGC